>NC_064642.1:137349335-137666585 GCF_023864345.2 Schistocerca serialis cubense | reverse complement strand
TCAGCGATGAGAGTCGCTTCTGCCTTGGTGCCAATGATGGTCGTATGCGTGTTTGGCGCCGTGCAGGTGAGCGCCACAATCAGGACTGCATACGACCGAGGCACACAGGGCCAACACCCGGCATCATGGTGTGGGGAGCGATCTCCTACACTGGCCGTACACCACTGGTGATCGTCGAGGGGACACTGAATAGTGCACGGTACATCCAAACCGTCATCGAACCCATCGTTCTACCATTCCTAGACCGGCAAGGGAACTTGCTGTTCCAACAGGACAATGCACGTCCGCATGTATCCCGTGCCACCCAACGTGCTCTAGAAGGTGTAAGTCAACTACCCTGGCCAGCAAGATCTCCGGATCTGTCCCCATTGAGCATGTTTGGGACTGGATGAAGCGTCGTCTCACGCGGTCTGCACGTCCAGCACGAACGCTGGTCCAACTGAGGCGCCAGGTGGAAATGGCATGGCAAGCCGTTCCACAGGACTACATCCAGCATCTCTACGATCATCTCCATGGGAGAATAGCAGCCTGCATTGCTGCGAAAGGTGGATATACACTGTACTAGTGCCGACATTGTGCATGCTCTGTCATTGTGATCATGTGATGTATCTGACCCCAGGAATGTGTCAATAAAGTTTCCCCTTCCTGGGACAATGAATTCACGGTGTTCTTATTTCAATTTCCAGGAGTGTATATATATATATAAATGTACATTACGCTATCCATCCACACTGTCTGTTCATTGTGCAATTGTGCATGACTGTACAAGTCTGGCAGTCAAGAGTTGAGGCACTATTAATTAAGTATACCCATCTACCAGGGCAAGGTCATACCACATTGGATGGAAAAATCTAGTTTTTAATTGTTCTGAGGCTGAAATCCACATAAAAAGCAAAGTGACATCAGTTTCTCTCATGAGACTGTCACAAGACTTGTTGCGTACACTGTCTGCCTTTTTCTGCTGCAAGTTGAAATCGAGAAACAGCATGTTCACAACATGTCAGAGTATCTCAGGGGTCATGTTTAGAAAGCATTGCACTATGTGTGCCTTCAGTTCAGCTGTGGTCATTATTGGAGCACTGAGCATATCATCATCACAGCCAGAAGTCACAAGGATTAAGATCAGATGCTCCGGATGGCCAGGCTGTAGAGATATGACGGCTGATAATTCTAGCATTTCCAAAATTCCTGTGCAGCTGCCACTTCACTGGCTTTGCAATGTGTGGTTTACCATCTTGCATAAAAATTGTCCTATCCACATATACATACTGTTGAAAGGTGGGAATGACATTGGTGTCACAAGACTCTCATGGTTTTACTTGGGGTACAGGTAACAGGACCCACAGGAATCATCTCCATGAAAAAATATGGCCCTACGATTAACATTTCTGTCAACTCACACCACACAGTCATCTGTGCAGAATGAAGTGGTACTGGTTAGTGTGCATGTGGATTTTCCATTGCCAATATCTTGCATACTGACATGTCTCTGGAATTGAAATGGGCTTCGTTTGCCCACAGAATATTCCATGACCATTGATTGTCCACTTCCATGTGAGCAAGTCAGCAGGAAGCAACTCCTGAATGTGGGTGATTTTGCATAGCTATAATACAGGGTGTTCTGTATGATTTTATGCATCATGCTCACAGGCGTGTCCAACTTCCAGGAAATTCCCCAAGCACTGCATGTTTGCGCACCACTGCTTGGCCCCTCCTGCATTTTTGTGACATCTTAGACAGACGCTGGATTGACTCCTTTCCTCCCTCTGACACATTGCACTTCAAAAGAATGTGTCTTTTTGAATTTTGTAAATTTTTCTCCAGACCATTAGCAAACATTGGACCATTGCCTTTTTTCATAGCCTTGAGTGTCCAGAGTGTCTGCATGGCTGTTGGTGCAGAGTCATAATTCTTGTAAATGAATTTTACTGGCACCACACCAGGCAGTCCTTCATGTTGGGCATTTCAGGTGCTAACTGAGAAATACCCAGGTGCATCGCTTTTTTTGGTGTGCATATTTTGATGCTTAGAGCACCGTCTTTTGGGGAAATTTTTGTTAATTTTTTTATTCCATGACATTTCCTCTTGCATCACCAATATATTGGGCGCTGAAGACCTTGCTGTCGTGCGCCCCCAAAACCCCTCTACTACTACTACTACTATCACCAATATAATAATCAAACTTGATATCATTTTAAGCAATGGTTCTCTTTCTACGGTGTTTTGAATCTGGAACTTTTATTATATACATCCTACATGTATATATTGTATTTACAATTTGGAATTCTTCAATTATAGATTGTTAACAGACTTTTATGAACAGTGCTTGTCTTTTCAAATCTATCAATACTCTTCAAAGCCTAATTAATGAATACTGACATAATTTATCATTATGTCACCAATGCTGTCACAATCTGTGAGATCACATGGGTTGCACTGCATCTGCACGCCAGGATGGTGGTGGCATGAAGTAAGTGACAAACTAATAGGTGCAGCAGTGTGCTGAAAGATTGTTCTTGTCACCACATGTTGCAAGTACCATACATCCATTGAAACTCAGGTACATGCATGAAAGAAACCACACACAGTATGTATGTTGAGAGAAATTTCTTAACTAAGACGTAAACAGTTACTAAACTCAAGGCCATCGTTTAGTGATTAGAGAAGGACATGGAGGCAACAAGTCACTTTCCCCAAAATGATATGTTACACTACACCATATACACACTGGAGCATATAGTGAAATCCTCCTCACGCTGTTCAACCTAATCTAGGTGTAGTCATGGAGATATATGATATCAAACACTCATCTTGAAACCACTGTAAGGGATACATGCTAATGGATTTGGATGCCTACATGGACAACAGAGAAAACCTGAAACATTGTGCACTATCCATTGCTGTAGTTTCATGGTTGTCATTTGTAACTAGCATGATTACTGTTGCCTGGATTGGAGATAGGTGTAAAATAAAGATTTTATAACTAATTAAAATTTGTGCCAGATTAGGAAATGAAGTCAGATTTCCCAGCTTTCATGGTCAGGAAAGCTGGATATCTTGATCTGAAGCCTGGTGTAGAAGATCTTTTATTAATGATAACATGTTCATTACATTACAGATTCAGTGTTTCTGACTGTTTACCCTGATATCATTTTAAGTCACTGCCTCATCATTGATTTCATCTTCATTAATCCCTTACTATCATTAACCAACTTCGAAAGTAACAGTAGACTTGTTTAGAAATGAGAACAGAGGTTGTCCTCAGTACACACTTTTTGTGTGGATTGGGAAAAGGGGGGGGGGGCTGTTATCATTATTCTGATTAGTCTCATGTAGCACTTCCACCCAATGTCCTCAGTTTTTTTGTTGAATATATTCCAATGAAGGATACCACAGAAATTATTATTTCTGAGGAGCAAAAAAGATTTATACTAGGGCTTTTATGTACAGAGAGGATGTTTCAAATTTAGAAGATTGTAGGAAAAAACAGAGAATTTAATATAGAAAACCATACACCCTTTATCGACCTTGAGAAGGCTTTTCACTGTGTGAGCCTTGGTAGACTGTGGAAGATTATGTCTGAATATGGATAACCTTATCACTTATTAGTGATATTAAAAAATACACAAGTTGTAATTAACACAGATATGAATCAACTGTAAGAAGTAATTATTCAATTAGAAGAAATAATTATTGACCAAGGTGTAAGACAAGGGTGTGGACCATCACTTACCCTTTTTAATATTTACATTGATTTCATTATTCATAAATAGAAATGTAATGTAAGCAATGGAGTAAAGATAGTGAACAACAAATACCTGAATATGCAGATGATATTGTTGTTATTCAAAATAATCAAGATGACTTCCAAAGATTAGTTTACGAGCTGAACAAAATATGCAATAAATATAATTTTAAAGTGTCTAGTCATAAAGTAAAAATAATAGCATTACGGAGAAAACAACCAGTTGGATCAAAAATTATTTTCAATCTTTCATTTGTAGAACAAGTCTCTCAAACCTGTTATTTAGTGTGTCATATATAAGTATTGATTTTGACTCTGATATTGAAAATATTTCAGAGGTAAAATAGCTCCCTGTTCAGGTCTCCAGGCAGGGACTACTCAAGATGATGCCATCTTCAGGAAAAGCAAATCTAGCAATGTACAGGTTGGAGTGTGGAATGTTAGATCCCTTAACCAGGCGACACATTGGAAAATTTTAAAGAGAAATGATTAGGCTGATGTTAGGTATACAAGGGATTAGTGAAGTTTGATGGTGAAATGAACAGGACTTCTGATTAAGTGAGTATGGGGCTATAAGTATAAAATCAAATAATCTTAATATCAGAGGTGGCTTAGTAATGAATAAGAAAATAATAATGTCAGTAAACCATTATGAACACTGCAGTGGATGCATTATTCTAACCAAGACAGACATGAAGCCATCTACCACAGTAGTACAGGTTTATATGCCAACTAGTTCCAAGTATGATGAAAAAATTGAAAGAGTGTATGATGGGGTAAAATAAATTATTCAGGTAGTTACAGAAGAGGAAAATTTAATTGTGATGAGGGACTGGAATTGAGTAGTAGGAAGAGGAAAAAAAGGAAAAGTAATAGGTGAATTTGTACTGGGAAAAAGGAATGAAAGAGGGGAAGCCGCCTGGTAGAATTTTGTGCAGAGCATTATTTAATCATCACTAACACGTGCTTTAAGAATTATGAAAGAAGGTTGTAATTTGGGGGAGACCTGGAGACACTGGAAGGTTTCAGATAGATAATATAATGGTAGGACAGAGATTTTGGAATCAGATTGACAAATTGTAAGACATTTGCAGAGGCAGATGCTAACTTCAACCACAATTTATTGGTTATAAACTGTAGACTAAAATAAAGAAATTGCAAAAAGGTAGGAAATTGAGGAGATGGGATCTGGATAAATTGAAAGAACCAGAGGTTGCTAAGAGTTTCAGGGGAGAGCATTAGGCAATGATTGACTGAAACAGAGAAAAGGAATATAGTAGAAGACAAATGGGTAGATTTGAGACATGAAATAGTGAAGGCAGCAGAGGACCAAATATGTAATGACACAAGGCCTAGTTGAAATCCTTGGATATCACAAGAGATATTGAATTTAATCAATGAAAGGAGAAAATATAAAAATGCAGCAAATGAAGCAGGCGAAAAGGAATAAAAATGTCTGGCAAATGAGATTGACAGGAAGTACAAAATAGCTAGGCAAAGACGGTTAGAGGACAAAGCTAAGGATATAGAAGCATATAACTTGGGGAAAGATAGGTGCCACCTGTAGGAAAATTAAAGAGACTTTTGGAGAAAAGAAAAGCAACTGTATGAATATCCAGAGCTCAGAGTGAAAACAAGTATTAAGCAAAGAAGAGAAAGGTGAAAGGTGGAAGGGGTGTATAAAGGGTCTATACAAGAGAAACTAACTTGAAGGCAGTATTATAGAAAGAGAAGAGGATGCAGTTGAAGAAGAGACACGAGATAAGATGTTGCAAGAATATTATGACAGACCACAGAAAGACTGAAGTCAAAATAAGACCTTTGGAGTGGATGACCATCTCTCAGAACTAATGGTATCTTTGGGTCAGCCAGCCACAACAAAACTATTCCACCTGGTGCGCAAGAAGTGTGAGATTGGCGAAATTCCGTCAGTCTTCAAGAAGAACATTATAATTCCAATTCCAAAGAAAGCAGGTGCTGACAGGTGAGAATATTACAAAATTATCTGTTTAATAAGTCATGGTTGCAAAATACTGACATGAATTTATAGAGGAATAGAAAAGCTGACTCTGTGCTTATCTGATAAGATAGGCTAATTAAAGGCAAACCTACATGTACAGATTGTGTAGATTTGGAGAAACTTTTTGAGAATGTCAGCTGGAAAACAAACTTTGAAATTCCGAAGGTAGCAGTGGTAAAATAATGGGAGGAAAAGATTATTTCCAACTTCTACCAAAACAAGAATGTCAGCTGGAAAACAATTTTTGAAATTCTGAAGGTAGCAGTGGTAAAATAAAGGATGGAAAATATTATTTCTAACTTCTACCAAAACAAGATGTCAGTTTTAAAAGTCAGGAGACATAAAAGGGAAGCACTGGCTGAAAAGGGAGTGAGACAGGGTTGTAGCTTATCCCTGATGTTATGCAATCTCCATACTGAACAGGCAGTGGAAGAAACCAACGAAAAGTTTGAAGAAGGAATTGAAGTACAGGGAGAAGAAATAAAGCTTTGAGGTTTATGGATGACATTGTTATTCTATCAGAGATAGTAAAAGACTTGGAAGAATAACTGAACAAAATGGGTGGCATCTTGAAAGGAGAGTATAAGATGAACATTACCAAAAGCAAAAAAAAAGTGTAATGGAATGTAGTCAAATTAATTCAGCTGATGCTGAAGGAATTAAATTAGGAACTGAGCCACTGAAAGTAGTAGATGTATTTTTCTGTTTGGCCACAAAATAACTGATGATGGCCGAAGTAGAGAGGAAATAAAATGTGGACTCAAAATGGTAAGAATAGAGTCTTGAAGAACAGAAATTTGTTAACAATGAGTATAAATTTATGTGTTAAGAAGTATTTTTTGAAGGTATTTGTATGAAGTGTAGCCTTTTACAGAAGTGAAACAAAGGTGAAGAACAATTCAGACAACAAGATTATAGAATCTTTTGAAATGTGGTGCTATAGAAGAATGATGAGGGTTAGATGGATATGTTATATAACTGATGAGGAAGTACTGAATAGAACTGGAGAGAAAATATATCTGTGGGTTTATTTGACTAAAACAAGGGATACATTGATAGAACACATTCAGAGACATCAAAAGATCGCCAACTTAGTATTGGATGGAAGTGCGGGGCTAAAAATTGTAGAGGGATACTAACAGATGAGTACAGTAAACAGATTCAAAAGGATGTATGTTGCAACAGTTGTTTGGAGATGAAAAGACTTGCACAGGATAGAATATATTTTGAGCTGCATCAAACCAGTGTGGACAGAAGGCAACAACAGCAACAAAATTGCACATAAAATGTATAATTTCCATGCTGTCTGTGGTGCCATTAACAGAACATTGGGCCATCATGACGCATTCCATAAAGTGATGGTGGCTCCTGTCTAGTCCTATGGAAGTGAAAGCTGGGTTACCATAAAAAAGGTAGTTCAGGCAGCAGAGATGAGTTTACTAAGAAGGACGAATGGCTGCACAAGAAGAGACATGATCAAAAATGGATATATCAGAACAGAATTAAATATTTTTAAGACAGTGAAAAAATGAGAAAATATTGCAAAAATTGGAGGTAACACCTCATGAGAATGGCAAAACACAGAATTCCCCAGAAGATCCCGAATTACATGGTGAATGAGAAAAGCGATATAGGAAGACCTTGGATGAGATGGGAATGATTCGGTAAGTTTGGAAAAGGCAGAAACTTAATCCTTGAAAGGAAGAAGAAGAATACGAAGAAGAAGAGATAATGATGATGATACTCCAATCTCTGCTTCCCCTATAGTTTTACCATCTACAGTTTCCTCAAGTACCATGAAAGCTATTTCGTGATGTCTTAACACATGTCCTATCATCATCCTCCTTTTTCTTTTAAATGTTTTCAATGTATTCTCATTGAAAGTTCTGTGGAGAACCTCCTCATTTCTTATTTTAACAACCCACCTAATTTTCAACATAGTCCTGTATCACCACACCTCAAATGCTTTGATTCCCTTCTTTTCAGGTTTTCTAGTAGTATGTTTTGTTTCCATTCTGTATTCTATACAAGTCCACAGGCACTTCCATTATGACTTCAAAAGACATCACTACAGTGTGATAACTTGATCTTACTTGAAGCTGCTGTGTTATTGCTTCCATGCGGAAGCCTCACCATGTATGTAACTTCTTAAAATATTTTCAGATAGATACATCAGTAGGGACTTCAAGTTTAGCTTCCAGTATTTAGATGGTTGGAATGCCACACCATATCCTTCAAAGGAGTAATATAAGCTTTATAATCTTTATTATTACAATCAACAGAAAAATTCCTACGTTGGAATACTATTTTTTATCTCACTCGAATCTGTTTCACTGAAATGAAGTGAATGCGGTGATGGGGTTGACATTGATGAGGGTGGAATGACTTGAAATGATACCAGTTATAATCTGGCATAAATTACCAAACCTACAATGTTCCATAGTATTTCTGATATTCCACCATCAACTTTTCATTGTTTGATTTAAACCTGTTAAGTAATGAATATGTGATGAGTGACAATTTTTCCTAGACCAGGATTGAAACCGGGATTCCCTGCTTGTCTGATCACAAAAACTAGGAAAGCACTGTTCACAACCTGGTCAGGCATTTTCAGATCTACTTATGGTTCTTACTTCAACCTTACAATAGTAAACAAACCGGCTGCAATTGACACTCAAGAGACTGTAGGACTGGATGGTCCACAGTGTTTCACATTTTCTCTATAATGAACTGTATGCATCCATTTCCATGATCCGAAAAGGACTGAAATATGTTAAGACTTACAATGATGGGCACTTGTTCTCAAGGTGAATGATTCAGGAAGCTCTCATCTTCTCACACGTGAAAATTAGCTGTCAAAGTTTCCACATATCACAGATCTGTGATAAAGATTCCTCAAGGCATTTAGCTGCTATCATTAAAAGTGGCTCAATCACAAGCTGTATGAAACAGACTGAATGTAACTGTTGAAATTTTATCAAGTAATTGTGAGGTCCAAGCATGATTGTGGATACTATGAATCATTGACATATCTACATATCCAAGGAACATTGATATCATCCAAATGAAAAGATAAGATGCCTACAGACGCTGATGGGAACAGTCATATATTTAGTCACTAATGAGCCTTTAACCGTACGGTGACAGCTCTTCATGATGCCTGAGATCTTCATGATGCCAGAGACAGAGTCTTCAGTATTCTGTTTATTTAAATATTATGCAATTTTGTTAGGATTCCACTTTTTGACTAGTTTATTTTTCCTGTAATTTGTTTTAAATTAACTATCAGATGTTAGTTTCCAATGACGGTTTTGTCTTCTGACCCTAAACCAAGCAACTACAGTACCAACAATTTACAGTGGTTCTATGGCAATGATTTCAGTAATGAGGCATAGGGCATGTTCACTGGGAAGGTGAGTGATTGGCTGTGATGTGTAACAAGCTGTGGCTACTGAAGTTGGAACAGACTTGCTTCCCTCTGCATAAGCCTCTCCTGTTCTCCTCGGTAGCTGTGCTGGCTCCAAAACTGGCTGAACGATGCTAGTTCAACTAATAGTCTGTAACAATAATGTGGTTGACACCAGAGGTATATTTAAAACACTCTAATTACTCTGTTGGTGTAAAGTATTCACTGATATGGCCAGTTTTGGGTCTCACATATAGTTTGAATTAAAGGAAAGCAGATTGTTATGTACTACACTGGTCCATAGACTGTTAAATTTTCCTAGTGCCGTAGTCATGCAACACAATCCAGAGGTTCAAAACAAGACTGTTAAATTTTCCTAGTGCCGTAATCATGTAACACAATTCAGAGGTTCAAAACAATTCACATGTGGCAAAAATTTAACTTAACTGTTCACCATATCACTGTTCTCAAACACATTTAGGGGACTCAAAACACTTAAGATAGTGCACAAAAACAATCAGTAACTCCATCAACACTAACCAGTCATTGTTCATAGGAGGCAATAATCACTGTGTTCCTCTAATAAGTTCTCACTTGGAATTAATTAGTAATTACTGTCACAGAAGTCATGAATTAAACCCACAAGTGAAGAAAAGGAGCTGTACCCAATCTGTTTGAATATTTCAGAATGTTAGCTATCGAACTACAGTACATGCCTGTGGCAAGAGACATAAGCAGTGCTCACTTCACTTTCAGCCACAGACCAGCTGACCTCAGATGTGCTATGTTTCTGTATAGTTTTACCTAAGGACAATATGTTTTACACTACTCATTATTGATGGCAGCCATCTTAAATATTGAACTTTATAATTAATGAGTTAATTGCATCAAATGGAACATAAAAAGTATGTCAACAAAATTATAATGGCAAAGTTTAGAATCTAACAGTAATTTTGATATACACTCCTGGAAATTAAAATAAGAACACCGTGAATTCATTGTCCCAGGAAGGGGAAACTTTATTGACACATTCCTGGGGTCAGATACATCACATGATCACACTGACAGAACCACAGGCACATAGACACAGGCAACAGAGCATGCACAATGTCGGCACTAGTACAGTGTATATCCACCTTTCGCAGCAATGCAGGCTACTATTCTCCCATGGAGACGATCGTAGAGATGCTGGATGTAGTCCTGTGGAACGGCTTGCCATGCCATTTCCACCTGGCGCCTCAGTTGGACCAGCGTTCGTGCTGGACGTGCAGACCGCGTGAGACGACGCTTCATCCAGTCCCAAACATGCTCAATGGGGGACAGATCCGGAGATCTTGCTGGCCAGGGTAGTTGACTTACACCTTCTAGAGCACGTTGGGTGGCACAGGATACATACGGACGTGCATTGTCCTGTTGGAACAGCAAGTTCCCTTGCCGGTATAGGAATGGTAGAATGATGGGTTCGATGATGGTTTGGATGTACCGTGCACTATTCAGTGTCCCCTCGACGATCACCAGTGGTGTACGGCCAGTGTAGGAGATCGCTCCCCACACCATGATGCCGGGTGTTGGCCCTGTGTGCCTCGGTCGTATGCAGTCCTGATTGTGGCGCTCACCTGCACGGCGCCAAACACGCATACGACCATCATTGGCACCAAGGCAGAAGCGACTCTCATCGCTGAAGACGACACGTCTCCATTCGTCCCTCCATTCACGCCTGTCGCGACACCACTGGAGGCGGGCTGCACGATGTTGGGGCGTGAGCGGAAGACGGCCTAACGGTGTGCGGGACCATAGCCCAGCTTCATGGAGACTGTTGCGAATGGTCCTCGCCGATACCCCAGGAGCAACAGTGTCCCTAATTTGCTGGGAAGTGGCGGTGCGGTCCCCTACGGCACTGCGTAGGATCCTACGGTCTTGGCGTGCATCTGTGCGTCGCTGCGGTCCGGTCCCAGGTCGACGGGCATGTGCACCTTCCGCCGACCACTGGCGACAACATCGATGTACTGTGGAGACCTCACGCCCCACGTGTTGAGCAATTCGGCGGTACGTCCACCGGCCCTCCTGCATGCCCACTATACGCCCTCGCTCAAAGTCCGTCAACTGCACATACGGTTCACGTCCACGCTGTCGCGGCATGCTACCAGTGTTAAAGACTGCGATAGAGCTCCGTATGCCACGGCAAACTGGCTGACACTGACGGCGGCGGTGCACAAATGCTGCGCAGCTAGCGCCATTTGACGGCCAACACCGCGGTTCCTGGTGTGTCCGCTGTGCCGTGCGTGTGATCATTGCTTGTACAGCCCTCTCGCAGTGTCCGGAGCAAGTATGGTGGGTCTGACACACCGGTGTCAATGTGTTCTTTTTTCCATTTCCAGGAGTGTAATTTGTAATTGAAGCAGGAATGATCTAAACCTTTAATTTTAATCAATTTGGAAGACAGTTAGATTCAGACGATCTTAGATACCTTACAGAAAATTTGGAGACATGTACTTCACTAATTAAGTAAGGTCATACTATGTGAACCCTTTTAACTAACAATATTTCATAATTAACAAAACTTCTGTGTTATCTAATTACATCACTGCAACTACATTAACAATTAGTGTATAATGAGCAATGAAATTCAATGGGACTAAGCTTATTTATGAATCTGAAAATACTGTGCAGTAGCTGGGTACTATGTACACTATCATTCTGTCATTATTGTAGTTTAGGAAAAAAATTTGGGGGAGCAGAAAAACATAGCAGAACTATCCTGCAATAATGTATGTCCTTTAACCCACAGAGGTAAATCTGTTACAACTTTTTAAGACTGGACAGTACTGACCAGTGTATTATTTTCTTCTTTAGTGGGGGGACTCACCCACATACAGTGCTTATAGTGAGTGATAACTAATAGAGCACATTAATGAAGAGTGGACTCAATTTTTAAGAGAGAGTAGTCAATGATTTGTTTAAGAGGTTGTGCCAATTTTTAGGGTTCCAAGCATTAGAAACAGAACCCTTATAGGATTGCTTTTTGTACATCTGTCTGTCCAAATGTTAAGACCCCCTTTTCTCAGGAAGAGGTGTAGGTATGAAGTTGAAATTTATGTCAGGTACTAAAGCCTATGGCTTCTTAGTGGCGAAAAAATTTAAGCTTCTAAGTCAATGCAATCAAAAGTTGTGGCCATTCATGCCAAATATTTTGACACAAACTCACTCACTCACCAGTGTTCCAATGGTATTTTTAGGTTTAGAATTATATTGAGGAGTGAATCTTAAACATTATTTTTCTTTTCTTTAGTTGTTTATTTGACAGTGGATGCATCATTTGTGGGCATCTTCACCAAATTATGCAGTATATCCTGGAAGATAATGATTGAGCACAATATGCATTTTTCTTGAAATACATGACAGTGCTTCTCATATACATGTGCCTCATATCCTTAGGATACAATGCAATGATTTTCTAGCAACATAATACTTAATTCTTTGAGAATGCAACAGACATCATCATCTTTCACGATATGAATGCAAATTGGCAATTTCATCTGACAGCTTGGGATAATAATTACAGCACAATGTTTATTCGTCCTCCACATTCTGTGTAGTTATTGTCCTAGTTTAGCATTTACTCATGGGATGACTCACTTATCCAGTGTAGGCAAATGATAAATGGAGCACCAGTGTCATGCTCAAGCAGTACTTCCTCTTGTGAAGTTACTGGTATCATCAACCCACCTCGAATACAAGCATCATCATTTGACTTCGTTCACCACAAGAAAATAAATAATAAATTTGCATAGTAGTTGTGGTCTCGAGCATAATAATTTATCATATCATTTTCTCATTCATGAGTGGCACTTGTCGGAAAGGTAACATACCAGTTTCACATTGCTCTTTCGTAGAGATACATAACACCACAGGAGGAGTGTATTGGTTAGCTTTTCTAGAAACATACACTCTTGAAATTTTAGCAGGAAACCACACCATGATGTAAAATGCTTCCTGTTGTAGTGTCTGCTATTGGAGATTAATGAGTGTCTCTATTGAAGCTGTTCATATGAAGTGTCACTATTTTATGGAAAGTGATCTATTTTTGTTTACTTGAATTCATTTCATGATCACAATTACAACACTAGCACAAATTTGTCCTGTGTTTATAGGTGAATAATGATTATTTTGTATTTACAACAGGTATCTTATGGTCCAATAGTACCTATAATTTTACATGCAATTGTGACAGTACCATTTCTAATTGCTTCATTGGAGTTTCTGGAGTTTGGAGAAGTTAAATGTGGGATGTGCAAAGTAATGCACTTCTTCTTGATTAATAAGTAAGCACTGCAGTTTATCTTATCTCTTTTAATACTCAAATAGTTTTAGGTATATATCTTCCACTGATAAATATTACTATGAATGGAATTTTGTTTTGGAATTTATAGTTTCATATTGGGCATATGTTGTGATAATTATATACATTAAATAATGCCACATGTACTCACTTTTAACAGTTGACCATAATATGAGTTTCTTAAAAACATGAGTGTATGTTCAGGAGTCACAAAGATGCAACTAGATATTTGTTGCTATGGAAAATAAATGTTATTTATGTCTTTTTGAATTATTTTTTAGCCCCTTAAGTAGCTATAATTGATATTTTCCACTGATTTCAATCAACATTAAAGCATCTAAGCTTCAGTCTCTTACATCTAATGTGAGAACCAATGCATTTCATGTTATATTTATCCATCGCTGAGTATGGTTACATCTCAACTTTAACTCTGAACTGAGTTTGGGTACCTGAGGTACTGCTGGGTGAATGCAGCCTCACGGTGATACAAGTCACTTGCAAATATGTTACATATTGATTTTCTTACAAACACACCCACCCACACACAAATGCAACACACACACACACACACACACGCACACACACACACACACACATGCAAATGCAAATCACACACACGGTTGCAGTCTCAGGCAACTGAAACCATACGGCGAGCAGCAGCACCAGAGCATGATGGGAGTGGTGACTGGCAGGGGGCAAGGAGGAGGCTGGAGCATGGAGAGGGAGGGATAGTATGGCGGGGGTGGAGGACAGTGAAGTTCTGCAGGTTGGACTGTGTGCTGGGTAGAAGTGGAGGGGGGGGGGGGGGTTAGTGCAAAAGGAGAGAAGTACAAAGACTGGGTGTAATGGTGGAATAATGGCTGTGTAGTGCTGGAATGGGGGCAGGGAATGGGCTGGATGTGTGAGGACAGCGAATAATGAAGGTTGAGGCCAGGAGGGTTACAGGAACATAGGATGTATTGCAGAGAAAGTCCCCACCTGTGCTATCCAGAAAAGCTGGTGTTGGTGGGAAGGATCCATATGGCACAGGCTGTGAAGCAGCCACTGAAGTGAAGGATGTCATGTTTGGCAGCGTGTTCAGCAACAGGATGATCAACTTGTTATTGGCCACACTTTGTCAGTGGCAATTCAAATGGACAGACAGCTTAATGGTTGCCAGGCCCACAGGAGTGTGCTCCCTGCCGCCGTTGGATAAGCAGCTGCAGCAGCAAGTCGTATACTCCTAGCTCACTCATTTGTTACATAGTTTAATTCTTAATTTCTTTGCGTGTTTTTGGTACTTGCATTGTTTAATTCATAAATTTCGAGCGTATTATAGTATTTGAGAGTTGTAGCATCGCGTTTTAGTACCTGAATAGTGTAAATTCGCGTAGTCGTTTGTCTACTGTTTTGTTTTGAACGGCCAGTGTCGGTTGGTCGCAGTCAGTGTGCTCCCTGCCGCCGTTGGATAAGCAGCTGAGCAGCAAGTCGTATACTCCTAGCTCACTCATTTGTTACATAGTTTAATTCTTAATTTCTTTGCGTGTTTTTGGTTCTTGCATTGTTTAATTCATAAATTTCGGGCGTATTATAGTATTTGAGAGTGTAGCATCATGTTTTAGTACCTGAATAGTGTAATTTCGCTTAGTCTCCTTCCGCCGCCGAGCAGTGTCAGCAGTGCGCAAGTAGCAGCATTACTGCATTTACTAGGCAATCTTGTATTTTAATAACCGTTTAAATTTTGTCGATTTGTTTGCGCTCTCTGTAGATTAGTTCAGACGTTCTTAGCAAAACAGTTTTTAGCATGGATAGGGACTGCAACTGCTGTGTTCGGATGCAGGCTGAGTTGGCATCCCTTTGCTCCCAGCTTCAGGCAGTGTTGGCTTCGGTCACACAGCTTGAGGCTGTTGCCAATGGGCATCACTGTGGGGGTCGGGATGGGGGTTTGTCGGGGACGGCCAGCTCGTCCCACGCATCCCCTGATCGGACTACGACTGTGGTTGCCCGGGATACTGCCCGCATTGAGGCTGATCCCTCACCTGTGGTAGAGTGGGAGGTCGTTTCAAGGTGTGGCAGGGGGCGAAAGACATTCCGGAGGGCTGAACGGAAAGCCTCTCCAGTTTGTCTGACGAACCGGTTTCAGGCTCTGTCTCAGGCTGATACTGATCTTCGGCCTGACATGGCTGCTTGTCCTGTTCCAGAGGTTGCCCCTCAGTCTGCAAGATCCGGGCAGTCGCAGAGGGTGGGCTTACTGGTAGTTGGGAGCTCCAACGTCAGGCGCGTAATGGGGCCCCTTAGGGAAATGGCAGCAAGAGAGGGGAAGAAAACCAATGTGCACTCCGTGTGCATACCGGGGGGAGTCATTCCAGATGTGGAAAGGGTCCTTCCGGATGCCATGAAGGGTACAGGGTGCACCCATCTGCAGGTGGTCGCTCATGTCGGCACCAATGATGTGTGTCGCTATGGATCGGAGGAAATCCTCTCTGGCTTCCGGCGGCTATCTGATTTGGTGAAGACTGCTAGTCTCGCTAGCGGGATGAAAGCAGAGCTCACCATCTGCAGCATCGTCGACAGGACTGACTGCGGACCTTTGGTACAGAGCCGAGTGGAGGGTCTGAATCAGAGGCTGAGACGGTTCTGCGACCGTGTGGGCTGCAGATTCCTCGATTTGCGCCATAGGGTGGTGGGGTTTCGGGTTCCGCTGGATAGGTCAGGAGTCCACTACACGCAACAAGCGGCTACACGGGTAGCAGGGGTTGTGTGGCGTGGGCTGGGCGGTTTTTTAGGTTAGATGGCCTTGGGCAAGTACAGAAAGGTCAACAGCCTCAACGGGTGCGGGGCAAAGTCAGGACATGCGGGGACCAAGCAGCAATCAGTATTGTAATTGTCAACTGTCGAAGCTGCGTTGGTAAAGTACCGGAACTTCAAGCGCTGATAGAAAGCACCGAAGCTGAAATCGTTATAGGTACGGAAAGCTGGCTTAAGCCAGAGATAAATTCTGCCGAAATTTTTACAAAGGTACAGACGGTGTTTAGAAAGGATAGATTGCATGCAACCGGTGGTGGAGTGTTCATCGCTGTTAGTAGTAGTTTATCCTGTAGTGAAGTAGAAGTGGATAGTTCCTGTGAATTATTATGGGTGGAGGTTACACTAAACAACTGAACTAGGTTAATAATTGGCTCCTTTTACCGACCTCCCGACTCAGCAGCATTAGTGGCAGAACAACTGAGAGAAAATTTGGAATACATTTCACATAAATTTTCTCAGCATGTTATAGTCTTAGGTGGAGATTTCAATTTACCAGATATAGACTGGGACACTCAGATGTTTAGGACGGGTGGTAGGGACAGAGCATCGAGTGACATTATACTGAGTGCACTATCCGAAAATTACCTCGAGCAATTAAACAGAGAACCGACTCGTGGAGATAACATATTGGACCTACTGATAACAAACAGACCCGAACTTTTCGACTCTGTATGTACAGAACAGGGAATCAGTGATCATAAGGCCGTTGCAGCATCCCTGAATATGGAAGTTAATAGGAATATAAAAAAAGGGAGGAAGGTTTATCTGTTTAGCAAGAGTAATAGAAGGCAGATTTCAGACTACCTAACAGATCAAAACGAAAATTTCTGTTCCGACACTGACAATGTTGAGTGTTTATGGAAAAAGTTCAAGGCAATCGTAAAATGCGTTTTAGACAGGTACGTGCCGAGTAAAACTGTGAGGGACGGGAAAAACCCACCGTGGTACAACAACAAAGTTAGGAAACTACTGCGAAAGCAAAGAGAGCTCCACTCCAAGTTTAAACGCAGCCAAAACCTCTCAGACAAACAGAAGCTAAACGATGTCAAAGTTAGCGTAAGGAGGGCTATGCTTGAAGCGTTCATTGAATTCGAAAGTAAAATTCTATGTACCGACTTGACAGAAAATCCTAGGAAGTTCTGGTCTTACGTTAAATCAGTAAGTGGCTCGAAACAGCATATCCAGACACTACGGGATGATGATGGCATTGAAACAGAGGATGACACGCGTAAAGCTGAAATACTAAACACCTTTTTCCAAAGCTGTTTCACAGAGGAAGACCGCACTGCAGTTCCTTCTCTAAATCCTCGCACAAACGAAAAAATGGCTGACATCGAAATAAGTGTCCAAGGAATAGAAAAGCAACTGGAATCACTCAATAGAGGAAAGTCCACTGGACCTGACGGGATACCAATTCGATTCTACACAGAGTACGCGAAAGAACTTGCCCCCCTTCTAACAGCCGTGTACCGCAAGTCTCTAGAGGAACGGTGGGTTCCAAATGATTGGAAAAGAGCACAGATAGTCCCAGTCTTCAAGAAGGGTCGTCGAGCAGATGCGCAAAACTATAGACCTATATCTCTTACGTCGATCTCTTGTAGAATTTTAGAACATGTTTTTTGCTCGCGTATCATGTCATTTCTGGAAACCCAGAATCTACTATGTAGGAATCAACATGGATTCCGGAAACAGCGATCGTGTGAGACCCAACTCGCCTTATTTGTTCATGGGACCCAGAAAATATTAGATACAGGCTCCCAGGTAGATGCTATTTTTCTTGACTTCCGGAAGGCGTTCGATACAGTTCCGCACTGTCGCCTGATAAACAAAGTAAGAGCCTACGGAATATCAGACCAGCTGTGTGGCTGGATTGAAGAGTTTTTAGCAAACAGAACACAGCATGTTGTTATCAATGGAGAGACGTCTACAGACGTTAAAGTAACCTCTGGCGTGCCACAGGGGAGTGTTATGGGACCATTGCTTTTCACAATATATATAAATGACTTAGTAGATAGTGTCGGAAGTTCCATGCGGCTTTTCGCGGATGATGCTGTAGTATACAGAGAAGTTGCTGCATTAGAAAATTGTAGCGAAATACAGGAAGATCTGCAGCGGATAGGCACTTGGTGCAGGGAGTGGCAACTGACCCTTAACATAGACAAATGTAATGTATTGCGAATACATAGAAAGAAGGATCCCTTATTGTATGATTATATGATAGCGGAACAAACACTGGTAGCAGTTACTTCTGTAAAATATCTGGGAGTATGCGTACGGAACGATTTGAAGTGGAATGATCATATAAAACTAATTGTTGGTAAGGCGGGTACCAGGTTGAGATTCATTGGGAGAGTGCTTAGAAAATGTAGTCCATCAACAAAGGAGGTGGCTTACAAAACACTCGTTCGACCTATACTTGAGTATTGCTCATCAGTGTGGGATCCGTACCAGGTCGGGTTGACGGAGGAGATAGAGAAGATCCAAAGAAGAGCGGCGCGTTTCGTCACTGGGTTATTTGGTAACCGTGATAGCGTTACGGAGATGTTTAATAAACTCAAGTGGCAGACTCTGCAAGAGAGGCGCTCTGCATCGCGGTGTAGCTTGCTGTCCAGGTTTCGAGAGGGTGCGTTTCTGGATGAGGTATCGAATATATTGCTTCCCCCTACTTATACTTCCCGAGGAGATCACGAATGTAAAATTAGAGAGATTAGAGCGCGCACGGAGGCTTTCAGACAGTCGTTCTTCCCGTGAACCATACGCGACTGGAACAGGAAAGGGAGGTAATGACAGTGGCACGTAAAGTGCCCTCCGCCACACACCGTTGGGTGGCTTGCGGAGTATCGATGTAGATGTAGATGTAGATAGAATGCAATGCAATGCTTGCAGCCGAGCTTGTAGATCAAATGACTGATTTCACAGGTGCCCTGCCTTTGATGGGATAGGTGATGTTAGTGACTGGACTAGAGTAGGTTTTGGTGGGAGGATGTATGAGACAGGTCTTGCATGTAGGTCTGTTATGAGGGTATGAAACATGAGGTAAGAGGTTTGGAGCAGGGGTTGTGTAAGGATGGGCATGTATATTTTGTAGGTTTGATGGACAACAAAATACCACTGTGGGACGGGTGGGAAGGATAGTGGGCAGGACAGTTCTCATTTCAGGGCGTGATGAAGGGTAGTTGAGACCCTGGTGGGGAATGTGATTCATTTGCTCCAGTCCTGGTGGTACTGAGTTACGAGGGGAATACTCCTATGTGGCCACCCGGTGGGACTTTGGGAGGTGGGACTTTGGGAGGTGGCGGGAGACTGGAAAGATATGATCTGGGAGATCTGTTTTTGTACAAGGTTGGGAGGATAATTACGGTCTGTGAATGCTTCAGTGAGACCCTCGGTATATTTTGAGAGGGACTACTTGTCATTGCAGATGTGACGACAATGGGTGGCTAGGCTGTATGGAAGAGACTTCTTGGCTTGGAACAGGTGACAGCTGTCGAAGTGGAGGTATTGCTGGTGGTTAGTAGTTTTGATATGGATGAAGGTACTGATGTAGCCATCTTTGAGGTGGAGGTCAACATCTATGAAGGTGGTGTCTCGGGTTGAGTTCGACAAGGTGAAGCAAATGGGGCAGAAGTTGTTGAGGTCCTTCTTCCTACTCACCCCCAAAAGCCACATTCTTAGATGTTGACCTCCACCTCAAAGATGGCTACATCTGTGTCTTTGTCCCTATCAAACCTACTAACCACCAGCAATACCTCCACTTAGACAGCTGCCACCCATTCCATACCAAGAAGTCCCTTCCGTAGAGCCAAGCCACCAGGGTCATCATATCTGCAGTGACAAGAGGTCCCTTTGAAGATATTCTGAGGATCTCACTGAAACCTTCACAGACCATAATTATCCTCCCAACCTTGTACAAATACAAGTGTCCCATGCCGTATCCTTGCAGTCTCCCACCACCTACCAAAGTCCCACTGGGTGGCCACATAGGAGCATTCCCCTCATAACTCAGTACCACCAGGAGTGGAGCAAATGAATCACATTCCCCACCAGGGCCTCGACTACCATTTATCATGCCCTGAAAGGAGAATTGTCCTGCCCACTATCCTTCCCACCCCTCCCACGGTGGTATTCTGTTGTCCACCAAACCTACAAACTATACATGCCCATACTTACACAACTCCTGCTCCCAACCCCTTACCTGATGGCTCACACACCTGTAACTGAACTTGATGCAAGACCTGTCCCGTACATCCTCATCACCACCTACTCCAGAGTAGTCACTAACATCATCTATCCCATCAGAGGCAGAGCTGCCTGTGAAACCAGTCATGTGATCTACAAGCTAAGCTGCAACCAATGTGCTGCATTCTACTTAGGCATACCAACCAAGAGCTGCAACCACTGTGCTGCATTCTACTTAGGCATACCAACCAACAGCTGCAACCAATGTGCTGCATTCTACTTAGACATACCAACCAACAAGCTGTCTGCCTGCATGATTGGCCACTGAAAAATTGGCTAAGAAACAAGTGGACCACTCAGTTGCTGAACATGCTGCCAAACATGACATGTTCTATTTCAATGACTGCTTCACAGCATATGCCATATGGATCCTTCCCACCAACACCAGCTTTTCTGCTGAACTGCACAGGTGGGAACTTTCCCTGCAATACATCCTACATTCCCGTAACCCTCCTGGTCTCATATTTTATTAGTAACTGCCCTCACCCATCCAGCCCCTACCCTGTTCCCTTTCCAGCACTATGCAGTGGTAGTTCCACCATCACACATAGTCTTTTTACTTTCTCCCATCATGCACTGGTGCTGCTGCTCGCAGTGTGGTTTCAGCTGCCTAAGACTGCAGTCATGTGTGTGCATAGCATTTGTGTGTGTGTGTGTGTGTGTGTGTGTGTGTGTGTGTGTGTGTGTGTGTGTGTCTATCATCTATTGTTGATGAAGTCTTTAATGGTCAAAAGCTTTATTTGTGACAGTTTTTTGTTGTGCCTATCTTTAACTCAGCATCTCTGCTGTATGGTGAGTAGCAACTTTTGTTTTCATGGTAGTGTTTTGTTCCATCTTGGATTTTCCATTGTTTGAAAAAAGGAATAAATATGTTTTGTTTCTCTTAATGAAAAGTGTAACAGCTGATATTCACATCTCTTCCATATTTGTGGAAGCAATAGACTAGATGTTTGACTAGCAAGCAGATACACTGTGACAATTATGAAACTATATGAAATCATTATAACTTCTCAATGATTTGCATTAGGACAATCTGATTGCATGACTGGCCATGGGGTATGATGAGAATTAGTATGCGCATGCACATGCACCTTGTTGTTGTTGGCCATATCACAGTACAGCATACCTGAGCATGTAGTGCTTGTGAAGGCCTACTATGCAAGCAATAACAGCCCAGTTGTGATTCAAAGGAAATTTCCACCCAAGTTCAAGTTGAAGACAACCGGTCCAAATGTGCTAACAATCAAGAATTTGATTTCCAATTTTGAGAGGATGGGTAATGTTTGTGATGACTGTGTTGGCGATGCCAGTCATCCAAGAAGGGTGAAAATGCCTGAAAACATGGAGCAGATAGGCACTGTATTTCAAAGCATCCCCAGGGAATCGATCAGATGAGCTGCACAACAGAAGGGAATTAACTGGGAGACACTGTGACAAATTTTTGTTGAAGCCCTGCACCTTTTCTCATGCAAAATTCAAACCCATCAGCCATAAGTCCCAGGGCCATTGTACAGCAGTTGTGTTTCACCAACACTATTGTCCACAGAATTGACAAACAGGAATTTGATGTGAATATGGTTTTGTTTAGCGATGAATTCCACTTTCATTTCGATGGGTTCATCAGTAAGCAAAATTGGTGTATCTCGGGGACTGAAATTGGCATTTCAGGATCGAGAAGTCTCCTCACCCTCAATGAGTGACTGTGTGATGTGCAATGTCCAGTCACAGAATAATTGGTGTGATATTCCTTAATGGCATAGTGACTACCAAACAGTATGTGAAGGTTTCCAAGGATGATTTCATCCTCATTATCAAAAGTGACCCTGATTTCGACTAGATGTTGTTCACGCAAGACAGAGTTTGAGCTCATTGAAGCAGGAGAGTGTTTGATGACCTGGAGGAGCACTTTGGAGACCAGTTTCTGACTCTGGGTGCCCTGAGCCCAACGACATGGGCCTCGATTGGCTACCATATTCTCTGGGTCTGAACACATGTGACTCCTCTTTGTGGAGCAGTGTTAAATACAAGGTGTACAGAAATAGCCCCAAAACACTGCTAAGCTGAAAACAGCCATTCAGGAGGTCATTGGTAGCATAAATGTTCTGACACTTCAGCAAGTCATGCAGAATTTTACTATTAATCTTCTCTCCATCATCGCCAAGGCTGGCAGGCATATTGAATATATCATAACCTAAATCCAGGTATCTGTAGTGACATTTATATGTTGAATAAAGTGTGTCTATGCTGTAGTTTGTAACTAACGTTTTTTTCATATAGTGCAATAAATGTCTCTCTGCAGAAGGCATTCTGGGCTTCCAACTTTTAGTGCAAAGTTGATACTTGTGACCTTTTGTCACCTAAAAAATGAGTTCCGAGTTAGGCTTGGGAATCAGTACTAATTTTAAGATTAAGAAGTGCCTTAAACAATTACTGATGTTGATTTTCATTTTATACATACTTATTATCACTGTCCATACCAAAGGTGATGAACTCATGGTTATATGCTTTATAGTTGTTACAAAATATGTCAGTAAGCTATATAGACCTTGAGGAATCTAAATTAAGCAAAAATTGTAAAATAAGATCCATACACCAACATTTATATTTGACTGAAGTTTTCGTGATAGAGAGGAAGCAGCATTTTTCCTTGCATGGGCATTTATCGGTGGTAGTGGATGTCACATCAGGTGTGACCTAGAGAAGTGTGTTAGGACATTAATTACATGACAGATGATATTAATAATAACCTCACACTTTTTGGAGATGATGCAGTTATTTGTAATGAAGTGATAGCTGATAAAAGCTACAGAAATATTCAATAAGACCTTTGTAAGATTTTACAGTGGTTAAATGATTCATGTCTTACTTCCTATGTACAGAAACATAAGAATGTGCACTTCATAAATTACAGAAAACTGGTATTCTATGACTACAGCATCAGTGAGTTACAACAGAAATCAGTCAAACCATACAAATACCTGGGTGTAACAATTTTTTGGGTTCTGTAATGGAATGATCTCTGTGAAAGACACTCCTTTAAATCACTTGTGAATCCCATCTTAGAATATTGCTCATGTGACTGGGACCCCTACCAAATAGAACTAACATGTGATATTCAAAATAGACTAAGAAGCCCACCATGACTTGTGACATTCACCTGCTTTATTTCTTCATTGATAGTCTTTGATGTCGATGTAATGCATTGTTATATTGCCTGAAATCAATGACATGCACAAAACTAAGCACAAAATTAGATCTGGTGCTGTATTTCTTAAGGCTGAAGGTGAAACTTTCTCTTTTATGAAAATGCAGATTACACTCATGTATGTTAATAGTAATTAGTCAAATTGAAATAATGAATATAAGGAGGCAGACAGCAAAACAAGAGAGGAAGTGAAAAGATCCCAGCTTGCTTCATCACAGACTGTTCACATTGTACTTCTATAATCATATCATCAAAAACTGACACAACTTCACATATCATCAAAAACTGACACAACTTCAGCTTAACTCAGCAACTTAAGGATGTTCAACAAACAAAACCGCTTGCAGCAAAATAAATGTGTAATAATAGAGCTGAGGTGGTTTCTATTAATCATCATCATCAACATAAATTAGTGCAAGAGGGAAATTAAATAAACTTTTGACACTGAAGTGAAAATGAATAATGTTGTGATACACATATTTCATTTATTTAACCAGTTTATATAATCTTAGAAGCATCAGAAGTATGAGATTCATGTCAAGTATGACACTGTTAGCATTATTTAGATCACCCTTAGTGCAACTGTTGGACACAGTGCACATTGCAAGTGGTAGGTGATAGTCTGCAGGCATTTGCAGTAAAATGGAGTCAGTTGATTCATGCAGGAGACCTCACCTCCATCCATATACTTTTTGTTGGCCTTGGTGCATCTCCAGAACACACTCTGGGAATGGCTTCCTGGTTGTCCACTCCTTTGTAGAGGGAGTTCTTCTGTGAGTGATGGTCAGTCACAGTGCTGTGTTTTCTTTCAATAGGTGCAGACTTGTGAGTTGTGGTATATCAGTGGGACTCTGTTTAGTACGCAGAAAGCTTTCCCTGAATTGAAGCCATTAATTGGCTGACAGAGGGATGTGTAGCAGGTTTTTCACCAAGTTGAGTACTTTTGGTTTCTTTTTTCTGGCTGCCACATCCCATCAGATGTCCAGTGTTGCAACTCCAACAAGATAGTAAAACTTGCCTTCAGGTGTTGGCCACAGGCATCCTGTTATAATACGGCATGATTTCACCAAGGTGTATCTTGACTTGCTTGATATGGTAGGACTTAAGCAATATTGGGGAATCAGACTCTACTGCTGGATAGCATAAAGTGAGGTCTGCCATCCTTATTGAGAACTGTGCACCCCATGTAGTTCCTTCAAGTCTTGTAGATGATATTGTTTCTCTTTGCAACTTTCTGTTTAATATTCATAACAGTGATTTCTGTAAGTGAACATTCTATACAAGGTGACACTTAGATATTTGTGGTATGCAGATTTTTCCAGTGGAGTGCCTTCCCAGGTCAGCTGCAGGGTTCTACTAGCCTAGTTTGAATTTTGGTAGGACTGTATGTGTGCTTCTGCCCTTGTAATAGGCAGTTCCAGAATTATGAATAGATAATGCTCCACGATTTGGAAGCAAGTACTTTCTTGGTGGGAGTATAGTTTGGTATGTTTTGATGGAGGGACCAAATCATTCATGGAAATGGAAATGAAGTCTCATGCTTCTTTACAGAGCGTAGGGGAATGATGCGGGAGACCCGCACTGCTTTACTAGGCAAGGTCCTAGTGGAGGTGGTTTGCCATTGCCTTCCTCCGACTGTAATGGGAATGAATGATGATGATGAAGATGACACAGCAACACCCAGTCATCTCGAGGCAGGAAAAATTCCTGACCCTGTCGGGAATCGAACCCGGGACCCCATGCTCGGGAAGCGAGAACGCTACCACGAGACCACGAGCAGTGGACAAATCATTCATATATATGTTAAAAAACATTGGGTAGTCATTTTTCTTTGTTCTCCCTGATGATGTCTCTTGTTGAGTGTCTACATAAAATTTTTGATTTTGGTGAAGGCTTTTGATCATTTTTGTCAGCTTTTAATCCTACCTAAGAATGCATAGTTTCTATAAGGGCAGTCAGTTGTTGACTTCTATCATTGACCAGTGAACGGTCCAGAAATATGACCCCCATGACTTGTCAGTTTTCGGAATGATCTTCAGTGTACTGCAATACTTAGGTCTGTAGATTTTGGGATTTCCTCGTTTTTTACTCAATTTTAAGACTGTAATCACTTGGGATTTTCTCCAAATTCTTGGGATTTTGCAGGTCCACTTGCAGTTATTCATAATTTTTGACACCTATCTTTTTGCACGGGGTCCAAAGTGCTTTATTTGTTCTATGCATACTCTATTGAGACTGGCTGCTTTACAATTTTTGTATTTGTGAATTACTGTGTCCAATTCTGTTATGGTAAAGAACTCTGAGAGCTCCTGTTTCTCTTCTACTGTGTGTCAGTTCATGCCCCCTTTTTTATTCTTTTTTATTCATAAACTGTTGTTATTGGTTTCCTGTTTATGAGCAGCTGGTGTGTGCTTTGCTTCATTTTACTATTTGTGTGGATAGTTGTTTTAGTAGCATTGCTGACTAGATGACTTGAGAGAGCTGGGCCTTTAGCTGCTTTTACTCTTGTCAACATTCCCCATCAGCTTTACCCATATCTCTCTCCTTCTCTGTGATATTAAAGAAATGCTTTTTGTGATAATTTCTTCACTGAAAGTGTTTCTCCCAAAGGAAACATGACAGTCATCCAATAAGATGGCTACTTCCTGTGTGAGTTCCTGTATTACTTTGTACTGAATTTTCTGGCACAAGACTGGTAGTTTGAACTGATTCATCCAGCATCCTGGAAAAATTAGGCCACTGCACATCTTTTCCTTAACTGCGTTTTCTGTGACTGGATTACAGGTAGCATTTGACACATTACTGCTTCGTGATTTGTATATCAGATGCATGGCCAGATGGTCTTTTGGAACTGATTCTAGCATCTCTTTTCTGACAAAAACGATGTCCAGTTTATATTGACATCTCTATTAATGAATAGTAGGAGACTGCTGTCACTGAGGAATCTCACATCCTTTGATTCAGCCCATCCTCAGGTCACCTTTACGTTTTGTCTTCCTTTTTGTACCCACACATAGTTATGGCTAATGAAATTACCAATAATGAAAGATATATTTTGATTACTGAGGTTTTCTACAGGTGTGAAGGAGAAGGGTACGTTTGGTGGCATACACAGGTACATCACTGAGGAATTGCTAAGCGCAGTCCTTATAATCCCCATGTTTGTATCTTCAGTATTGATTGTTTACCTCAGTTGAAAATTTGGTTTTACAAACACAGAATTTTCGTACCGAGTACAGGGTCATTCTGCTACCACTTTCATTCATTTAAGTTTGGTACATTGTTGGTGAAAGTCCCAATGTGCTTCTTGCACACAGAGTATCTCACATTTTTATTTTTGGCATAACCTGCTCAGCATCTGTTCTTAGCTCTTTTTTCTAATTTCACATAAATACTTCCCATAGCTGAGGAATTCTTGTAAGCTTTGCCTGATGTTTCTAGTTTGAAACAATTCACTGGCTAAAGTCAGTACCATAGAATGTCACATGGAGGCTTCTCTTTTGTACCCTGACACACTGAAGTATGAGAGATGTTCAGAAAATTTTGGAACATTTGTAATTTCATGCTAGTGGTGTGTTGGAGTGAAATGCGGTTGGCATCCCTGCACATGACTGTGATTAATGTGTAACTTCAAAATGGTTCAAACGGCTCTGAGCACTATGGGACTTAACGTCTGAGGTCATCAGTCCCCTAGACTTAGAAATACTTAAACCTAACTAACCTAAGGACATCACACACATCCATACCTGAGGCAGGATTCGAACCTACGACCGTAGCAGCAGTGCGGTTCCGGACTGAAGCACCTAGAACCGCTAGGCCTCAATGGCCGGCAATGTGTAACTGCCAGAGGCATTGTTGTATGTCTATTAGTTGTTCAGTGCTGTATTGAGAAGTCCCTGAATTTTTGAACAGATCTCATATAACAAATAAATAAAAAGAAGGTAATTGATTTCTGATTCTGCAAATTATCTTTTCTCCTTTACTGGTGAAAATACAGTAATGTTGCTGTACTTCATGAAACTGATGTGAATTTTTCTGTTATGTAGGGGGTATAATGATTATGAGTTAAAAGTAGAAAAATATATAATGACTTATAATAGGTTAAGTCAACATTTTAGAGACGTTGATGCATTAAGCCACAATATTCGGAAGTGGCAGCAGGCAAACAAGGGAAGCCAGCACGTGTGTTGACATTGGTCATATTTCTGCCCAATTGAAGAAGGCCAGTGACCAGTGGAGCTTGTGCAGCAGCAGTCAGCAATTTGACAGGTCAATGATTGGACAGAGGGGCAATGCCAAGTGAGGATATAGAAGCATTTTTTGCTGATTTGTTAGCAGCTGCTAAACTTGGTTCCTGGTTAGATGAACAGATGTTGCAAATGACAAAGTTATGGTTAATTGGGGAAGCTAAGACACACGTACTATATCGCGAGGAGTTACAAAATGCATTAACTTTTGAAGAATTGAAACAAGGTTTGTTCAAAAGATTTGAAAAGCAGAACAGTTGCTGTTTTTCTAGGGAGCAGTTGAACAACATGGCTCAAAGATATAACGAAACAATAGAAAACTTTGTCTTTAGAACATGAAAGGTTGATAGTAACACTTACCAATTGTCAGCCAGTGTTGGTGCCAATAAGCATATTCTACAAGAAATCGAGAATAGGGCCTTAGATTTTTTTTGTGAGGATTGCCACATGAAATATCCCACCATGTTAGGGCAGAATTTCTGAAAAATTTAACTGATGCAGTCAGCATTGCTACAGCATTAGAGGAAATAGATATCGTGATGAGGTGCATGGAAAGAAAAAATGTGTTGTCCACAGTGGTTCATTGTTTCAGATGTGTTTGGCAGAAACACACCATGAAAAACGGTCACCAACCACAGCATACAAGTTGTCAAAGGGTGGGCCACACATATCATGAGTCTAGCAGAACAGGGAAATTTGCAGACAGGGCTCTGTTAACAGAAACAGGAACCCTGGAACTGCCCAAGTGTTCCCGTTAAAATTCTATGTTATTAGAGCACATGCAAAGGCAGAGTGCTGGTTACCAGACACTATTAATAGTAAAACAGGTAGACCATTAGTTGACGCTGGAGCTGACTTATCAGTCGTAAGTAAACAATGTACTGAGGCCAGGAGATATAACCCTCCAGATATAAGTTAAGTGGTATAGGTGGAGGTGCCATGCTTTCAGTAGGCTGTACATCACTAACCTTTCACATTGAGGTTGTAAGATTCTGGGAGGTTGTGGAAGTCATATCAAGGGTAAGTGACACATATGATGCTAGCCTAGGGTAGGATTTCGTGAATAAACATCACTGCATTATCCACTTCAGGCAGCAAACAGTGGAGCTTAGTGGAAAATTGTTTTGATTATGTGACATAGCTGCCAAGGCCACTCTGTGGCAAGGTCCTCTTCCCAGAGGAATCAATTAAACTGCGAGCAATGCCCTCAAAGTTAGATTCACAGGATAAAATATCATTTGGTACAGAAAAGCTGTGGTGGACACTAATGCTGCTTTACCCGCAAACACACTATGCATAGTGGAACAATTAGAGGAAAATGATGAATTAGACACAGCACATTGTCTTGTATGCAGGAGTACAGTTTGTGCCACAACAAATGATGGAGTACAAAAGATACCAGAGCATATAGATAATTTTGAGACAGAGGACAATCAGGTATGGAAGGGAATATTAATAGCTAATATAAGTGCCTTAGAGGAAGATTATTTTGATTGGTCAGACTTAGACAACAGCGATACACCAACTGCCTATGAAACTGAATTTTGCTAGAAGATATCACACTTAAAAGGAAACAAACAGGATGTGATACAAGCAGTGTTGCATGAGTTTCAGGATCTGTTTAGTTCACAAAGCTCCTGAGAAATTTGCCTTTCCTAAACAACTCCCTTGATTCCTCCATCCTGCAGTCATTAGATGTTCTTTTGTATGACAAGGCACGATTGCTGCAAATGCTATGATGCAGCATATTGTACAGTTGAAAGAGAAACATAAAACATGAGTTATGATATGGACACAAGTATTTTTGGAACCTTCATGTTCATAATTATACTTTGTACTGCTTTCCTGTGTATCAGATGAAAACACAAGACAAACAATAACATGTCACTACATCAAATTCCAGTTGAATAGCTACAAAAAATCCTGACCATACATGTTCACTGCCAAATTGTATATAGAAATAATTGTTGCTTGCTACTTCATTTCGTTGTTACTGATCGTCATTCTATCATATTTCTAACATTATTTTCAGAAGTTTCCTTAATGCTGATATATTTAAAACTATTACAGAATGAATGTATTGTATAATTTTCCTGACAGACTAAGGTTGCCACTGTGTTTTTGTTTCTTGTTTGTTAGTCATTTATAGATGGACATAGGAGAAAATTTGAGGATGAATTTTTCTGGATGGGAGAAGAGTGTAGGGTGTATAATAATTGTGTATAATAATAACATATTATTTATGGTTGTTGAAAGCAGAAAAATTTGTAAAGACTTATTGTAAGTTAAGTGAACATTTTTGAGACTTTGACACATTAAGCCACAATATTTGGAAGTAGCAGGAGGTGAACGAGAAAAGCCAGCATTTGTGTTTCCATTGGTCACGTTTCTGTCCAATGTGAGAAGGCTGATGACCAATGGTGTCTGCGCAGCAGTCAGCACTTTGACAGATCAGTGACCAAGCAGTGCTGCCAAGGGAACAATTACCAGTGCTTTTTGCACATCAGTGGTCAAACTTCCATGAACTGTCAGCGTATGATACTCACATGTGTGACATATCTGGTGATGCAGAGGAGGATGAAAGGGAAATCCCCAACCACGCCAGCACAGAGGTAAAACAATGGAAAGCCGGCATAAGCATCAACATTAGTCATGTTTCTGCCAACATGAGAAGCATAGATCAATGACCGAAGAGTCAGTCACCACCCTAGAAACTTCGCGATATTGGCAAAAACACTGAATAAATACCTCTGGCAATGGGTGTGAGATGGTCCTTTGAGGAGGTACTTTGAGGGGAGAAAAGAGATACGAAGAAATGTCGCCTGGAAGGATGGACCATTGGTTAGTCAGAGGATGTCATATTTCACTACAATGACTCAGCTACTACACTGCTCGACATGCAGAAGATACCATCCCAGATGTTACCAGAAAGGAGTTTGTGTGGTACTTACTGAGGTGGCTGGTGAGGGTGAAGGAACTGTGGCCTCACCAAATGGGTCACCTGTGAACCTTGAGGTTGACGAACTCCACCGGAAGACACCGAACTTGAGGATTGCTGGTTTGATTCCAGGATGGAACACTCTGCACCATGCTGTAGCTGCTTGTTAATAACACAATGAGCGAATTCACAAGGAGAAGACCACACAGTCATCACACTAAGTCACGGGCATGGTACTGAGGGAAGAATACTATGCCCGGTGCTCCACTGCAACATGAAGCGTTTCTGTTTCAGCAGTCACCAGAATCGGCATGCTACGACTCCACTGCTCCACTACCACAAGAAAGTGAGCAAATTAAAACACATTGTATTACTCTGTTTGTTCAAAGGGTCTTACGTCTCAAGAAAAGACTATTAGTGAGCCAACAATGTTTCGCTCACACCTTACCCACTGAGCTAAGGAAACACCCCATTCCACTGCCCACAAAGTGTCACTTTCCCTCCTGCCACCCCTGACAAAATAATGGCCTTTACATTCCTCTGTCATTAATGCTCAATACCTAGTGTCACTAAACCCCAACCCGCTACAGTAATTCATTCTTTAAATTTCATAGCCTTGTGCAGAACAACCCTCTGCCATATGAATGAAAATATGAAAATTAACTAATCCAAAATATATAAATATGATATGTACATAGAACAGAATTTTGTTCAGAGATAATTTCATTACCTACTAAACTAATTTTTTATTTACCATTTAATATTACAAAATATTTCATGATGTCTTTTTATGTCAAGGGCAGATGTCATATTGTTATCAGTTTTTTATTTTGGTTTTACTCTCTTCTGAATGTTTAGAGGATGTGTTCCATGCACATGGAAAATAGATTTCCTGCCCCAGTGGAATGTAAAGAAGAAACACAAGCAAAGGCTTTCAAATGAAGAGACAATGCATATGTTTTATACAAAGCAAATGATGGGTACTTATGAACCAAATCAGTTTGGTTTGATAGAAGTTATCTTCGAGCCACTCTCTGCAGTAAGTACTTTTTATTAATTCCTGGAAGTATTTTTAGAACAAGAATGCAAACAATATTTGTTGGCAGGCAGATTTCTTATAAGTCACAGATATCAAGGTTTAATGGTCCTGTAGTTGAAGATTGAGGTGTTCTTTCAGTCTTGTGTATTGTATGATGTGTTATATTAATCAATAAATTTCTGGTCACTATTGATTACTAATTCTGACTTCTTGTTTTTAAATTGGAAAAAAGTGGATGTCTTCACAGAATAATCTGCCCAAACAGCAGGTACTGTGAAATGTAGTGAGACTGCTACCATCATCCTGGAATGCAGATACACTGCCTACATCCATACCAGAATATTTGCATGTACAGAAAACAAACTTCTGAACAGCATACTGTACTAACACATTACTTTTTAATACTTTTTGGTGGCAGCAACTACATTTAAAGATGTTAAAATTAGCTCTGAACTCCAAATGTTCATTGTTCCTTTGGGTTTTACACTACTGATGACGTCATTCATCTAAGGGGAGAAAAGTGTAGTGTAACACATCATTCGGTGAAGTGATGTGTCACACAACTTATTCCAAAACCACAAATGATATGTCTGTTATCTTCTTCACTGTTTTTACTTCTTGATCACAATTATAAATGTATCTCATTTGTATTAAATTGACTCATCCATATTTTAACATGTGGAATTTCCACAAAGAGTTCCTAACCACCAACCATAGTCAAGTACTCAACAGAGAGTCAATTTGATAAAGATTACATGCTCATTATCACAAAATGATTATTTATCTAATACAAATAAGAATTCTCATCAGGTTGTATATTGCAGCAAATAGGCTAATTTTACCTGATCTTTATTTCTTTGTGTGCACGTGTGTGTGTGTGTGTGTGCGTGTATGTGTATGTGTGTGTGTGTGTGTGTGTGTAGACTAGCTAAACAGGGGCTGAGAGACAGACACACCTCTCGGTTTCTTTCATCATCCATACTTCCACTATTCAGGATGAGTTTTCAATACCTTTTGTGATTAGTGTTAACATCAATCGAATTTTTGTCTTATTTATTATTTCTGCTATTCAATAACTGAATTTGGAAATTGCTCATGTTGTGGTATGGGTACTCAGGCAGTACTGGAAAACAGGTTTTATCTAAAAAGATAAGGGAAGGTTCTCTGCAATGGAAACTATTGCCTCTGAAGAGAGGGAAGATAGTGGAAAAGAAATAAAGGAGAAGAGATAACTATGAATGTCAGAAACAAGAAAGAGAAGTAGAGAGGCCCTGAAGACAGATCCCCTCCTTCCCCCCTCACTCTTCCCCAAGAATCCATTCTTGGGATGTACTTCAACAGGAGGCTGGAAAATGAAAATGGTCACACACTGTACAGAATATACATCCCTAGCTTCACATCCAGAAGGTTTGAAAATTCGATCTAACACCCTACTGTAGATAGCCTACGGAAAGTCTGGTAATACAAACAGTGATTCCATCCAATTTATTAATTAATCTTTGAACATGACATTGTTGACCTTACCATGCTCATTATACATAGCTTACAAATTTGAAAGTGTTAAGTATTAATGATAGGGAAAACATTAGCTGCTAATGACTCATCATCTCTCTCAGGAGGGCATCAGAAAATGAGTGTCTGGGAGGTGCAGAGATCTACTTTCTGTGGGATGTATGTCTGCACCTCCATAGCTTTTCTGCAGTATTCATAGTCTGCAGGATTAATAGCCTCTGTATAATTCTTAAGCTCATTTATCTCAGCCAGCATCACTTCAATAAGATGCTTGGCTTTCTTCAGTTGTTGCCTGCTCCTCAATTCTCTTTCCCTAGAACTTGCTACTGCAGGTTCTTTAAACATCCACGCATTGTCTTCATAATGACTCTTTGATTCTTAGTTGCCCATTTCACTTGGGAGTAATAACATTGTCCTTCCAGTTTTATTAGGTTCAAAAGTGACATCCCTACTCCAAATTATCTGTTTTTATGATTCACTCCACACTTGAAGGCTAGCAGTATCATCAGAATAACCAACAAAGATTCCTGGTTTTCATTTTGAATCCCACTTCTTTCACTTTTGCTTTGGAATGTGAACAAAATGCTTCTCTCCAAAAATATGAAGTTTATTCAGCTGCATTGTGTTTTCAGTGAATACGTCATAGAGTGTTCTGCCATTCACATGATATGCATAAGTTCTGTTTAACACATAAACAACTGAATTTGGGCATTAGGGGAATGGCAGGTACCTCTGTACAGTGATGGAGAGTGAATATGGATTGTTGGCAAGGGTCTCATCCAAGGTATGGCAAAGCTTCATCTACAAGTTGACTATAATCATAGGCAGTTGACTGGTGTGAGCAGTACTGTTCTCAAGGTTGTTGTTTTGTGGCTTCAACTTCTGTTGAACACTCATATTTTTTCTCTGCAGTAGCATACAACATTTCCAGGATATCAACAGTAGAAACAGACTGGAATATTTTTCTCCATCCTCCAGATATTTGTTCTTCTGCAGGACACAGTAGTTGGTGGAGAAGATTGCTGTACGTGCATTGGTTGGATGCTGCATTGTTGTCTGATGTCTGTGGCGTAAGCCTGAGTTGGCTGGGTCCATTCTTCATGGTGTGTTCAACTGCTGGCTGAGATGGGGTACTAAAGTCTGATACACCTCTTCTTCATATCCTCTATTACCTGTTAACAGAATCTTCTGTCAGTTCTTGGTAGAACAACATTATAATAAATGGAAAGCACCAGTTTGCTTTTGTTCTACAATATTACTTTTATTGTTAACCGGTTTTCGGCTTACAAGTCCATCTTCAGACCTTTACTGAGTATTATCACCAAAGAAGTTAAATGTTTGCAAACAACATTGGACGAGAAGTAACACATCTAGACTGAAGTAGAAACATACAGTAAGTAACATCTTTGCAATGAAAAGAGTAAAAATTGAACAGTACATAAATAACAATGGAGTAGACAGGAAAACCTTTAGCACAAAATAGGAATAGCATGCCTACATAACAGTTTCTATTAATAAACAAAACTAATAAAATAAAATAAAATTAGTACTAGACAAGGATACATCATGAGGTATGAAACATGGAGAGTGATACACAAACCAATTAAAAGAAGTGACAATTATCAATGTAACTACAGAATACATAAGGAACTTAAGCAATGTCAATAAGATAAACAGAAATAAATAAATGCAAGAAAATGGAGGCGTTTGAGAGAACCTACAGTTTGAGAGTGTGGCGGTACTGCATTTTAACATTAGCATTATAATCTAAGCAGTGGCTGTGTAACAGTTTTCATTAAATAAATGAGCAAAGTAAAATATGAACAGTATTTGATGAGACAACTACAAGGGGTGTTAAACATGGACACTAATACAAGTACTGTCCACGACATAGCCATCATGCAGCCACCGTACTAGATGGGTATGTGCCATACTGCAACAAATGTTATCTCATAATAAGTTACTGCATTACAGTCTGTATGACAGTGCTGGAGGATTCTTGTGTTTGGGTCATGTTGTCACATCCTCTTCACTATGAGCACTGAATCTTCACAACCACTGAACAGAAATTCAGGTTCCTTGAACAAGAAGCCTCTATTGTCAATAAGTGCTTCAGGACTGTAGTAGGTCTCAATACAGAGGCCATGGATGATTTTTCTGCACTTTTTTCTTCTTAATAAAGGCTCATAATTCTAGACTTCCTGTGTGGTGTTCTGGAAGTAACAGAGGATACTGTACAGACCACATTAACAATTTAGTAACTTTGCTGATAGTCTAGCTTTCCACATAGGAACAAAGATCCATGCCAAGTCTCCTGGTCTATGGTTGGCCAGTGTTTTGCATTGTAGGACTCTTGGTCCTTCTCTTGGATGTCCAGTCTGTATGCTAGTCAGCTAAGTTGTTCGTTGGTCCTGGTGATGAAGTGTTTTTCATGAAGTCATACTCACTATTGTTTGGTTGAAATGGGAACAGTGAATTCATTGTCATTTTGGCCTGTGACCGTGTAGCAGGCAGAACATTGTAAGGCCAGTTGTATCTTTCTTTGCTGTGTCATATGTAAATATCTTGACAGCCAGAATTGTATCATAATCTTTCTGTTTGAGATCTGTGTCCAGGGCGTGTCAGAAAAATGGCAAAATTTGGATATAGCAAACAGACCAAGGGTTATATTGTAAGATATTTCCAATCACAAGAATGAAACCCTTGCGTATTGCTATTTCACACTTTGTTCATATTTTGATGGAAAAAAATGAAATGATTGTGTGGGATTGATGGCCAGGGGATGGCCAATTGGGGAAGCTCGGCCACTGAGCTGCAAGTCTTATTTCAGATGACAGCAAATTGGGTAATTTGTGTGTTGGTGATGACGGAATGATGATGAAGACAACACAACACCCAGTCTGTGAGTGGAGAAAATCTCCAACCTGGCTGGGAATTGAACCAGGACCCATTCCATGGTAGACAAACACATTACCCCCCTGCTAAGCAGGTGGACCATGTTTTGAAAATCATGTCTCTTGGATGACCATTACCATTATGGTGATATACAGACAATCTGTGATCTAAACTGTTCACAGTGTGTTCAAGCATCTGTATAGGAATGTTTCTGATTTCTGGAAGAATGGTGTCTTTCAGATAAGCAGTTGTGTGTAGATATGTGACATACATCCTGTGTTTCAGGAACAAAAGGGAGTAATCACAGACTGAAGATCTGGAACGTCACAAAAGGTGCCCATTCCTTAATATGTTGTAGTCACCACTCAGATGTACCATTGAAATTAAGCACAGTGAAATGTAGCACCATCTTCCTGAAACCAGTACTCATTTGCAGAAAACTGTTGAAAAGTGCAGGCATGAGGAATGTGTCAACCATGCCAGCATACCACTGAGATATGACTGTCGTTGTTCATCCATATTCATTCCTCAAAAAAGAAAGGGCCAATTATGCCCACTGAAGAGACAGCATGCCACAATGTGACTTTCAGGCCGTGTAAGAGATGATGTTCATAATAATTATCTTTGCACCAGTAATGACAGTTTTGTTTGTTGACATAACCACTGAGAAGAAAGTGTGCCTCATTGCTCATCCATAGCAAATTCTAGTCTTCATTGTCTCTAATTTTAGTCATCGGTTCAGCAGTCAAAGTCATTTGCTTTTCATAATTTAACAGTTGCACAGCCTGTGTCTTTTTATGGTTGCAATTTGAAATCATTAACATAAAATTCTGTGCCCACAGTGACTGGACATTCTTGCTACTTCTGCAATTTGTCTCACAGAACACTTTGGACTATTCTTTACAAGATTTTGCACCTTCTCTGTTCATCCTTGTGAGCAACAACTTCTGGGCCTTCCTGGTGATTTCAGCTAAGTATACTTACTGTTCCTCTGAACTAAGTTTTTCAACCATAACCTGATTACACATGCCAATGGTACAGGAGAATTCTGTCTAAGACTGAAATGAGGACTGTACTCCTGTCTAACATCAGCAACACTGTACTATTTTTGTAAAATCCCTTTACAGCCACAATATGTTCAGGCTTGCTCCAGTGCTCCCTCCCAGCATATGATGTACCTACCAGAAACATATTACAAACATTCGGTGTTACCAATAGTACCACTCCACCCCTAGAGAATAATTAAAATAGTCTGTTCCTTTGCTGCACCCTGTATATCAAAAGCATACCTTCCATCAATGTCACATGATCTTTTCTTTCCCCCCTTTTTTTCCTTTTTCAAAACATGAACTGGGTGTGAAATAGCTATATGCAAGGGTTATTAAAACATTCTGTGAGGCCATTCATCTGTAGGTGCTAGGCAACTGTCATCCTGTGGGTGACATCGCGATGTGAAATTACTTCTGATACTAGTATCAACTGGAAAATTTTCCATGATCGGAGATATCACACAGATTGCTCCCTGGTTCAAAGTGCTAGACGTTTGGCAGTCAGCACAGCTTTGGTGACAGCATAACATGTGATGTAGACAGTGGAGACTATTATTGATTGATTTCTGTTTGTCGACTTCAAGAACTTCCACAAGAAGTTTATTATAATTTGGTGGAATGGTGTAGCTGCAGGTGGAATTGGTACCACATGTCTTGTAGGTAATTGTGGCATGTGCTTCAGTCACTGGTTTTCCTTACATCATCATTTGTCCATTTCCTATGGCATTTCCTGTTTCGTCAGTGCCATCCCTGCCACGATGGATCCTTGCTCCATCTTTCTGCACCAGTTCAGAGAATTATCTCTTTCCCTGTTCTTTAAACACTGCCTAAACCTGGGAATCCTCCCAAATGGCCTAACCATAAAAACCTTTCTCTGGATCCCACACCTCCTTGTACAATGACCTTCAGCTTTTCAGTTTCCAACAGTCCCTGTCTCTCACAAACCTGTTTCTGCAAAAACACATCTCCAGGGTACAGGCATCCCAAACCACCTCTGCTCCCTTTGCAAGATAACTGCTGCTGTGGAATCCCCATTTCATACATCACATCTCTAAAATTTAATCCCTTGCAGTCCAACACCTAGATAATTATTCCAGGCAGTGGCTGCATAAGTTATCCAACCTGCTGACATTCTACTGCCACCTTGGGACACCACTTTCCAACCCTATCCTATCTGCAGTTCTCCTTCTTGTCAACCCCTTGTAGTCCAAAGATGTTGCCCAGCTGACCTTCCCAACTTGCCTCATCCCCCTAAACTCCATTCCAACACTCCACTAAATCCATAGCTGAAACAACCCCAGAACACTGTTGCCAACCTTTCCACTAAAATCCTGAGCCCCACAAAAGTTTCAACACTATCCAAAGGCTCACTTTCAGTGCTACATCGAAATTTAACTGTGCTGGACTTATCAAAAACCCCTCTCCTTCTCCCGATCCCTGCACTGGAAATACTTCCTTGCCTCATTACTACCAACCACAGCCAACCTAACCCCAATATTGAACTCTGCCTCTCCCACTTCACATGACCATCCAACCATGATTCTCTTTCCCTCTGTCTTAATCACCCTCTGGTCATCTTCAAGGAATTCCTTACCTCCAAATTGGCCTCACCATTCTACCTGCAGAGAAAGGTTCCACCATTTCCTTTAAGTAGTGCAGTGACTGCCTGACAGAAAGACTGCACCACCTGTCTTCTACCCATCGTGGTTGGATATTGTTTCCCTACTGAAAGAATTTGGGCTTTCATTGACCAACACCTCCGACCTACAGTCCACTTCCTTCACTTACTCTCCATCATCACCATCATGAATTCATGAAATTTATTCACAGTTATGAATATGGACAGCCATCAGTTGTATAATGGAATAATGCCCATGAAAATTTGTGCCGGACTGGGACTTGAATTTCTTACTAATTGTGAGTGGTCGCCTTGCCTTTAGGCTGTCCAGGCATGCTTCATGGCCAGCCCCAAACTCCCATATGTTGTCATCCAAGTGTCTACAACTGACACTCATACATCCATTGCATATATTTCCAAGAAGAGGAGACATTTTAATTGTAAGCCGGTTGCCTAGTTTTGGCAGATAAATACAATATTGCAGTGCTGTGTTGTTCAGAAGTATGAGGCAACATTCTTTTGGACATGCATGCATGTCATCCTCTCTAATGACTCCATTCACTCCTACGTTGACAATAATCCCACCAACCATCAACAGTATCTGCATTTTGACAGCTGCTATTCTTTTCACATCACAAAATTCCTCCCATACAGCCTGGCCACCGGTGGGCAACCTATCTGCAGTGATGGAAGTGCTCTTGTCCAGTATGATGAAGGTCTCACAAAGGCCTTCACAGATAGACACTATCCTCCAGACCTAGTCTGCAAACAGGTCTTCCATGCCATATCCCCAAACACCCCAAACCTCGCACCACCCCAAAGAACCCGCTAAATAGGAATAACCTCTTCGTCATGCAGCACCACACTGGAATGGAATAACTGAACCACCTCTTTTGTCAGGGATTTGTTTACCTATTATCATGTGCTGAAAAGAAGGATATCCTACCCAAGATCCTTCCCACCCCTCTGAAAGTGGTGTTTCATAACCCACCCAGCCTGCACAACATCATACTCTTTCCTTGTGCCACTCCTAATCCCAACTCCTGGTCCCAGGGATCATATCCCTGTGGAAGACCCAGATGCAAGACCTGCCCAATCCAACCATACAGCACTTCCTATTCCAGTCCTGTCACAGCCTTATTCTACCCCAGCTGAGGCCAGGCGACCTGTGAAAGCAGTCATGTTACATACCTGATGCACTGCAATTATTGTTCAGCATTTTATTTAAGTGTGACTGCCAAACAGCTGTCTACTAGGATGAATGACCACTGCCAAATTGTGGCAGACTGTGGAATAGATCACCCTGTGACACAACAGGCAGCTGTACATAACATATTTGATTTTAGTGGCTGATTCACAACCTGGGTTGTCTTGATCCTCCCCTTCACAACCAGATTTTCTGAACTGCACATGTGAGAGTTATACTTACAACAGATTCTCCACTCCCAAAATCATCCCAGCCTCGAATGAAAAGTAAGGTGCCAATGATGAAGAGTACTCTCTGTAAAAACAAATTGGGATTCCATCTAGACCTGGTGACTTACTTGTTTCATCTCTTTCAGTTATTTCTCTATGCCAGGGATGCTTATTACTATATCATCCATATAGGATTCAGTGCTATGGTTAAACAGTGGCACCTTTGTATGGTTCTCCTGCATCTACAAGTTATTAAAAGTGGAATTTAAAACTTTGGCCTTCCTTTTACTATCTCCTGCTGCCAAACAAAACTGGTCAATGAGTGACTGCTTAGAGATTTTACATAGGCCCAGAATTTTTTAAGTTCAGTGCCAGATCTTTAGTGAAGGTATGATGGTGGTGGCTGTTGTATGCTTTTAAAATAGATCTCTTTACAGACATACATATCTCTACTAATCTTTGTCAGGCATCAATTGTGTATCCTCTTTTGAACCAAGAGTATAACAGCCTATATTTCAGAGACTCTCCATGCAATAGGGTAAGTCTGGGATAGTTGGTCCATGTTTTTTTAAAGATACTTTTTACAAATATTTGCAATGTCTAGGATTTGGTATATATTTTTATAAAATGTGTGTATGATCTTGAACAATTGTATACAGCTCTTCAGCTCTTACACTGAGCACACTTGAAGCTATGATTTTTTTTTCTTTTTGTATGCTCAGTACCATTAAAACAAGCGAAAATTCTTATTTGATGCACTGGAATATAAATGGCTTAAGTTTCTGCATATTCTTGGACTCTTACAGAAGCTATGAATTGAAAACAGATTTTAATTGTTTAAATGAAAATTGTATATTTGAAAACTGTTGTGTAGAGCTTAAAGACCTTAACATGTTAGTCATTTCAATTTTTACAATTCCAGAAATGGCTTTAGTCACACCATTCCTCCCTAAATTCTAGTGCTTGCTAGCTAAACCAAAGAAAAAAAGAAGAAAAAATAGTAATTGCAGCTGATTTTAATACAAACATTGCGAATGATAATAAAGCATGAACAAAATTTATTGATTCAATTAAAATGTCTGGTATTAAACTAAATTTTTCGGAGTTCACCAGAGAAAATATTCACTCAGCAACATGCATTGACAACATCATAACAAATTACTACCTTGATAATGTACATAAACCTGTGTAGACTAGAACTTTCTGATCACTCAGCATTGTTTGTCCCTCTGCCAAAAGCTGATAAAAATAATATCAAAAGAAACTTCAATAAAACAAATATTGAAATATTCTGTGAGAAACTAAGTAAAGTTAAGTGGTGTTTCGGGGATGCTGATTCAACAAATGAAAATGTTAGTACATTTTTAAACAGTTTTCTGGAAGTATTTAATGAAACTTTCCCACTAAGATGATATTGCAATAAGACATCAAGTAAGATAAGATGGATTACTCCAAGAAAAACAATTTTCCAGTGAGAGGAAAAGGAAGCTACACTATCAGCTAAAGTACAACAAAGATACTGAGTTTGTAAAATATGTTAGAAACTATAGAACTATTTTTTAAAAAGTTGTGAAAGCTTGAAAACAAATGGCAAATAATAAATTCATTATAGGGCATTAAAAAAACCAAGGGCAATAGGGTCTGTAGTTAAGTCTGAATAGGTGTCAAAATTCACACGCAAGAAATTTCAAACATCAAACTTAAGAAAAAATCTGTTGTAAATCCAGCTCAGATATCTGAGTGCTTCAATGAGTTCTTCAGAAATGTAATCTGATTTAGATGTGGCAAATTATGGGCAGAAAGTAAATAGTTTTGGGTTGAAAGGCAATATCAGTGAATGTCTTAAAAAATTCAACAGTCTCAACAAAATTTGTTGAAAATGTCATACTGTCATTAACCCTCGAGCAGACACACCTGTGTATAAAGTGCGCCAATCACAAATAAGACTGTTGTGCACAGTTGCATTTTTGTTTTACAATAGCAAGCCCCTACCTACTCCCACACTATTGTTTCGGCTAGCACAGTGAGAAATTGTGTTGTCATAGGTTCATGTGAGCTACAGTAATTCAAAATGAACTGCGAGTGTGTCATCTTATTGTACAAAATATGCGACATGCCCAGTCATGTAAGTAATTTTTCCTTCACTTTTTATTTCATTCCTTTTCAATCGAATCAAAAGATAACACATAACAAATGAGTATGTCATTGTGCAGGGCAAGATCAAAACTGACAGACAACAAGTTCGATTGGTTATTCAACGAGAATCCAGAGTTCAACTCTGTACCAGACAATGAAAATGATGATGACTCTGGAGAAGAAGAGGAATTTATCACATGAAGTGACCACGATTCAGATTCTGATCAAATCCACAATTCAGATGATGACTGCGAAGAGCTCCTCTCCATTGGTGGTATTTTTATGGGAAGGGACAAAACATGTAAATGGAATAAAATATGTCCTAATGTGATTTCAACAAGAAAAGGAAAGAATATTATGAAAATATTTCCTTGGCCAATACGTGTTGTCAGAGGGGACAAAGGCAAATCAGAGCCTTTGTGGACAATACTTAGCCTGGAAATGACTGATGAAATTGTAAAATACATGAACTTATACATCCAATCTAAGAAAGAATGTGTACAATATTCTAGGGAAAGGGATGCTAAGGAAACTATATGGTGTGAAATAATGGCTTTGTTGGGATTGCTATATTTTATTGGTACTAAGAAAAAAAACCACACAAATGTCATTGAACTGTGGACAGCAGATGGTAGTGGTATGGAGATTACAAGAGCTGTGATGATCTACAGAAGATTTCTGATCCTTTTAGAATGTACCTGTTTTGACAACAAGAGTACAAGGCAAGAAAGAAGAGTAACTTATAAATTTGCTGCAGTAAGGCAAATATTGGATGACTTTGTGGTGAACTGCAAACACTTATACTGTAGGACAATTTGTTACAGTACGCAAAAAGTTGCAAGCTTTCTGGAGTCACTGTTCTTTTGATGAGTATATCCCAAACAAACCATTGAAGTACGGGATAAAGACTTTCGTTTTAGCAGAAGCTAAAACATTCTTCACTAGTAATATTGCAGTATATTGTGGAAAACAATCTAAAGGACCATACTATGTTTCTATCTCCCTGTGATATTGTAGGAAGGATAGTTACTCGCACTGAAGACTCAGGAAGAAACGTTACAATGGATAATTGGTACACTAGCTACTCCTTAGCCAACTCCCTTTTGAAAAAGTGACTAACATGCATTGGTACATTGGGAAAAAACAAAGGTGAGAATTGACAAGAATTTCTATCTGGGAAATGTAGGGCTGTCCACTTCTTTCTATTTGGTTTTGCGAATGATATGACACTAGTTTCCTATGTGCCGAAGCAAAAAAGACGTAGTTATATTACTTTCAACTATGCACGATTTTGGAACCATTGACAAAGTTAGTGGTAAACCAGAGATAGTTTTGGATTACAATATAACAAAGGGAGGAGTTGACACAGTCGAACAACTGGGAGGTGCATATTTTGTTGCATGGGGTGATAGAAAGATGGCCATTGATTGTATTATATGCTCTAATGGATATAGCAGGAATCAATGCTGAAATAATTTTTTTATGCAAATGAGGCAAATCCAAAAAGGAAGAGAAGAATTTTCTTGAAAGATTTAGTGCTGTCTCTTATGAAGCCTCAACTAGTGGAATGAGCTAATATTCCCTCACTTCCTGCTGACATTGTAACTTTCCTTGTGAAATACAAAGCTCAACATGTCGAAAGAACTGAGGAGCTTGCCACCAAGAAAAGAGGCTGGTGTGTGACATGTCAATGAGGAAGAAACACATATACTACCATAAGGTGTAACTCATGCCATAGCTTTGTTAGCAAAGGACATGTAAAAACAGTGCATACACATGAGAAGTGTAATGAATTTCTTGATAATGTGCAAGACAGTTAACTTGTAATCTCCTCCTCACTTATCGACCTTAATGACAGTAAAAAATTAAACCGCGTGTACCTAATGGAAATATGGGAAAAGCAATCATCACCGAAGTCAATTTGTCAGTAAAGAGGGAGGAAAGGGTTACATCTAAATGAAAGGAAAAATGCAAATGAAACTGGTGGAAATTAATTTTGAAAAGGGGTAAAGTTAATAAAGAAAGTAAATGTGCGGCCGTTACGTTAACAATTAACTAGCGGTAATTAGATATTTGAGATTTTGGGGAAATTACGGTCGCCAGTCCTATGGACAATTACTATAGTAACTGAAAAAAGAAAGGTTATTACACATATAATTAGCACTAGAAGCGTGGCAACTAAAGGTTGACACGTGTAGTGTGAAAACTGAAAGTTTGTCAGAAGTAATAAATTTCGCTACACTCTGACTTAATTTAGTAAAAGAATTAATAAAACCGGAAAATCGAAAGTTAATTTAGTGACTGAAGTTAATAGTGAGCTTTCTTTCTGAAGCACATCGAAATTCAGTAAAATAAGGTTAGTCTTGGACTACCTCAACAATCATTTCAAAAGCTACTTGAATCTATGCAATTTAGAAATAAGAGATTTAACTTTGAACTTGAATTAAATGATTCTGAACAATTAACAATAGTAAAATTTAGTACGTACCAAGCTGAGCTGCAGTCACAGGTAACTAAAATACAGTAACAAAACTCGCACTCTTAATTTGTGCTTGTGCAATCTAAATATTGTAGCCAGCTATGAATACCTTAACTGAACTTTGAAATTAAAGCAGTGAAGTCGAATGATGCTGGCGTTTGAATTTCAATGACACTCGGGCTCATTTCGGATAAGGAAGGGACCCTGCTTGGCAATGCAATTGGGACAATGAGCAACAAAGTTTCATGCTAAGTTGCTGTAATTTTGTGATGCAACAATTTTAAAAGTTTGAAAAGCTGAGGTCTGCCATACAGTTCTAAAACTTTACGTGCTTCCAGTCTTCCTTGTTGGCTGATTGAAGGTTTGAAGCCGTCGATCGAGGAAGTGGCGACAGTCACTCATTGTCGGCCGTCGCTGTTGCAGAAGCTGGATGTTGGCGCGCCTTCTTCTCAACACGGTCACCAGACAAAACGGGCTCTTGATGTGTGCCAGCCAATGCTTCCCATCCGTGACACCATGTCAGAAACTATCATCGCAAGTCGAGCGCAATTACATGCTGCCAAACCTCGAAAGTGCGGCAACTCGCGGGAGCTTCACACAACACACCTGCTCCAGTGCACTACCCCAGCCAGACTGCTCTGCCCGCGCTCCACGCGGCAGAGTTAACACTACCAAAGATCCTAAACACTTTGGTTCTCCACACTACCTATCGATGTAATGGTTTGATAGCATAGTTTCCCTAGGCCAGACCCAGCGTAAAAATACAAATAATCTTTACACAACAAACCAATTATACATCGACATAAATGCATATATATACAAATAGTAAAACAATTACAATATACAGAGACACAGAAACGTCATATATTCAGGTAACAAAATAAGGAAAAAAAATTATAGTGTAATAGATGGAAATACGAGGATATGCATTTCCGGCATTACAAACTGTATAGATGGAAGGAACTTTGTGATAACTGATAGTTCTTCAATATATAAAGCCTTTGTCCTTTTATATTGCAACGAAAGAGTGTTTTTGTTCACTACGTGCTTATAAAAGTGTTGGAATAGACTGATATGTCAGCTGCAGCAATAGAATGATATGGAAGTTTCTTACTTATTTAATCAAATAGTAGATTAGTGATGTAATGTAAGTTTCTTGTATTGTTGTTTAAATAAACTGAAATTAAATTGTGATTTTGCTCATACATGTTTCTATTGGTAACATAATGACAGCTTTTGGCTACATCTGTACAAAATGTGCCATGCGCCCACTCGTGTTAAGAAAATTGGCATGTCTGTTCAATGGTTAAAAGACAAAGACTCAGCAGATAGGGATGGGATACACACCAAAGCAATTAAAAAGTTTACAACCTAATTGCTCATCCTCTCTCTCTCATAATTAACAAATCATTTGAGAAAGGTTACTTCCATGATCTCTTGAAATATGCAAAAGTAAAGCTGTTGTTGAAAAGAGGTTCAAAAGATGATATGGGAAATGATCACCCCATTTCTATACTCCCTGTCATATTAAAAATTTTGAAAAAATTGCTGCTTTACGGATATAAAGCTTCACCACACAGGATGATATCATTTCAAATAACCAATTTGGCTTCCAACAAAGCAAAAACACAGTAGATGTGACAAATGAGTTTATTAAAAAATTATTCATCATTAGGTAGGAAAGCTAAATTCACAGGTATATTATATGTTCATACAAAAGCATTCGACTCTGTAAACCATTCCCTGCTTCTTTTCAGACTCAACAGGTATGGAATAAGAGATACTGCTTTGAAATGGCTTGAATGGCATCTCATGGAGAGGAAACAAGGGGCAATAATCACAACAAATGGAGCAGATTACTTTTCAGAGTGGAAAACTGTGCCACAAGTTGTATCTCAATGCTCAGTCCTTGGATCAATTTTATTCCTGTTCTATGTAAACGACTAGCCTCTGAAAGTAAATGCTCATTTAATCTTCTTTGCAGATGGTACATCTGTCCGAACTGAAAATTAAAGTTCTGACACTGTACTACAGAGTGTTTTGAATATGTTAAGTAACGGAAACATGGTTCAATTTAAATGGCTTAATGCTCAACATTTCAGAAATGCACTTGGTGACTTTTAAAACCAAACAGTCAAAAACTGAAGAAATCTGTGTTCCTCACAATAATAAAAAAAAAATGGAACAACTTGACTCAGTCAGATCCTAGTAATAATGGAATGTAACAATGTTATGAGATGGAAAGTTACTACTCACCATATAGTGGAGATGCTGAGTGACAGATAGGCACAACAAAAAGATTTTCACACTTAAAACTTTCAGCCTTTGTCAACAATAGACACACACATGCATAGACACACACACACACACACACACACACACACACTCACTCACTCACTCACTCACACACACACACACACACACACACACACACACACACACACACACACACACACAATTGCAACTCACACACACGACATCCTCCCACCACCACCCTCTCCAGACCGGTCACTAGCATCACCTATCCCATCAAACAAAGGTGAGAAACCAGTCATGTGATCTACAAGCAAAGCTGCAACCACTATGCTGCATTCTATGCAGGCAAGACTACCAACAAGCTGTCTGTCCCCATGAATGGCCACTGACAAACTGTGGCCAAGAAACAAGTGGACCACTATGTTGCTGAAAACGCTGCCAAACATGATATCCTCCATTTCAATAAACTGCTTCACAACCTGTGCCATATGGATCCTTCCCACCAACACCAGCTTTTCTGAATTGCGCAGGTGGGAACTTTCCCTGCAATACATCCTACGTTCCTGTAACTTTCCTGGCCTCAACCTTTGTTAGTCACTGTCCTCACCCATCCAGCCCCTTCCCTGCTCTTAATCCAGCACTACACAGGCATCATTTCTCTCCTTTTCTACTACTTCCCCCCCCCTCCCCTCCCCACCTCTACACAGCCAACCGCCCAACTTGCAGCACTTCACTGTCCACCATCCCCACCATACTATCCATCCCCCTCCCCACCTCAGCCTCCTCCTTTCCTCCACCCAGTTGCCACTCCCATCATGCACTGGTGCTGCTCTTCACAGTGTGGTTTCAGTTTCCTGAGACTGCAGTCATGGGTGTGAGTTTCTTTTGAATTAGTGTGAGTGTGAATATGTGTGTCTCTGGTTGACAAAGGCTACTGACCAAAAGCTTTAAGTGTGAAAATCTTTTTGTTGTGCCTATCTGCGACTGAGCACATCCACCATATGGTGAGTAGCAACTTTTCTTCTCATAATATTGTTATAATATTGCTATAGGAACAGACTTAGACAGAACAGAGTTGAAATTTTCATATAGAATATCTTCAAATAACCTTAACTGCCTTGCATTTACGATGGAAATTTTAGCTTGTGCAACTCATATGGACACTAGGAAAATAGCATACTATAGCAATTTTGAATCTGTTATTAGATGTTGCATAATTTTTTGGGGAAACTTGGGGTAATTTTACACAAATTTTAAAGTTGCAACAAAGAATCATTTGTAACATGTGCACTGCACAGCTGAGACCATCATGTTGACCATTATTTAAAGACCTAAAAATTTTAACTGTCCCATCTTTATACATCTCTGAAAAAAAAATTGTACACTCATACAACACAGTACATAAAGAAAACTTACTTTATGCTCACGTCACATCACTTAAAATTGTGTGCTCAGACTCCTCAGTTTATAGCCATGAAAATTCGCAACACAATAGAAGGATGTTACATAATGAATATGAAGATAAATATTTTAAAAAGTGATTTATATAACTTTCTAATAGAAAGATGAAGTGATACTTTGAGCTGGATTCCTAAAATTAAATAACAATTTATGATAGTTGTAGTGGTTGTAAATATCATAAGTTTGACAGAATTTAGATAAGTAAATTATTCACAAAATATAATTGTAAGTGTGACAAAATTACAAATAAGCTAATTGTAACCTTAACATGTCTCCCGTACATCAGACATATGTCCTGAAATTCTGTATGTTATGAGATGAATAAAACACTTTACACATTACATTAAATTCACTTGGTGGTCCATCTATCCTGGGGGTACTCAGGTTAGATGGATCATGTAATCTTGCTCTACCACACATCACCATTAAACCTTAACTCGCTAGGTGGCTTTCCTGTAAAGTATACCACGAGGTGTGGTCTCTGGGACCCCTCTATTTAAACCAAGATTTAAGGCAATAATCATTTGAAATTTTTAATTTATGCTATATAACATTTATTTTTCAATTATTTAAGTGTTGTTCACATGCTTATAGTTAATTTTATTGCACTAAACAAAGCCTGCAGTATTTTATTATTTATCAAACAAAAGCACATAATTTTGTGTGGTCCTTTTAAGTATTACACATAAATATACTGTTAGAGTACTGAATATTACATTCTGAAAATTTATACAATCTCTGTAGCAAATAAATTTCCAAATAAAACTAAAATTCAGGGCTTAAATTTGCGCATAAAAATTCCACCTGATAGGTACCAAAAAAAAGTCTGTCAAATTGACATTCATTGCAGGGAACTACATTTTTATCGCCACTCAGAACACATTCTACTTTAACAGACACTTTAAGTATTTCATTGAAGAAACAGACAGATCTCCATCTCAACTTTCCTGAAGTTCTTCCTCTGAATGATACTCTTGTTCAATAGCAGAACTGTGATCACTGGCTAATGTAAAGTTGTCATATTTTTTTGTTTATTTCTTGATCTATATCACTGACACCTTCCTCCATAGACTGACAATAATTTCATCAAACTTGGGAATGTTAGAACTGACACATTTGTGCCAATATGTTTTGAGCTATACGGTACCGTACTGAAAGAAACAGGTACATACTTCAGGAGGTGTGATCAAGGAGACTCCGACACGAATCAATAATAAACACAGATGGTGATAACACAACTGACAACAAAACATTGTAGGGTTGGCAATTTAAGTAGGGTAGGGGGAGTATAGAAGCATTCCACCACAAATGGTCTTGGAAAACGAGTTCAAAAATTTTGAATGGTATGAGAGGCCACACCTCAAGAGTTAAGGGGTAATGTCTCTGTCTTTGCAAAAGTTTCGAAAGCTTTGAGAGGCACAAGATATACAAAAGAAAAACTTTTTAGTTATCTTCATCTTCTCTTGTTGTTGGCTGCAGTTCTCTTGTCTAGGGGTACATTCGTGAGGCTGAAATTTTGATTTTGTGGGTTCCAGTTGAACTGAATAATTGATGAAATTCCTTCTGTTGCTATGACTTTCTTTCATTTTATCCCTTTCTTCTATATAACACATTCCTTACTATTTTCACTTCAGAACACAAATTACATTGTTATTGACAAAACTAAAAAAATACAGCTGTTTCCATCAGAGACATGCCACTCACTACTCCTTACATTCCACAGTACTCACAATATTCCAGAGTTTACAAAGCAAAAGAGTTTACAAACTTTCTTGTCAAAAGAAGTTTCTTTACTAAGTTATATCATTATTTTGTAAATGAATCCAGAAACAAATGTAATAATTAATGTTAGACTATCAAATTTAAGTATGCCAGATATTTTGTAATTTCAAATATTTTTAAAAGATGGGTAATCTTAACTGTATCAATTGCCATGAATTAATTTATTTTATACATTTTAGCCTGAAATACAATACATCACGTGCAAAATCATACGAAGTTCATTCAGTTAAACATCTGATATAATGTTCATCTATACAAGATTCGATAGCATACATGGTATCGGTTACGTTTATGAAAAAAAGGAAATTTTAGAGGAGCGTGTCCTATTACAGTATGTCCCTCACAAAATTTGGAAACAGTGTGTTTACAATATTTTGTGACAGACTACAAGGTTTCCAAAACAGTGTACAAAACGATGCCAAAAGGTAGATTACAGATTTATAGACGTATCTAATACATAACATATTAGACCTATACAAGACATAAGAAAAATATCTACTATACAAATTGTAATCTATACATGTATCAGGACATGGTATTCAGATTTTCAGATCTGTGTGACATACTGTCACAAGACAAATAATTCAAGGTCGAAACTGAAACATTACACCATTAAACTATAGAAATAAATACAGAGACAATGTAGATTACTAGAACTATAAGTTGTAGGTTTACATCCATACAATGAAACCTTCAAAACCTTCAAAAGAGAAGAGAAATATTTCAGAGCCTAGGTGTACGATGAGCGAACTAAAACTAAACTCCTCCCGAACAGACCATGAAGGCCCAACGGTACTGATGAGTGAGTCGACTCGAAAAATTCATAACGACTAGTGCAGACCAAAAGAGTATACTCAATCATGAGAAGGAATCAATCAGCCACATAAACAACAGTATTTAAGGATATGTTGATTCACAAAAGAGCAAAATAATGGAAAAATATTAGAGCCTAAGTTTATGATGTGGGGACCGACCCATGAATCCAAACCACACCAGGTACAAAGCAGCAAAAAATGTTTCGCCACAACAAAATGAATAAAGCTCATAAACATATCAATAAGTTCAATTAAATGCAAAGAGTAATTGTAAGAAGCATCTAGCATCAATCAATGGTTGTATGCTCTCCTTCAGTATACACATACACAGTCGTTTTGACCAGGGGTACCCAAAACAGAGTTAAGTATGAGTCTGACCACAACTCATGTTCCAATCAGATACAGAATTGCAATATTCAGTATAAATACAGGTAAACAGTCAAAAAATAAGCTCTGAATGATGACACAATCCAGTAGCTGAAGGACCAAAATCGGTGTAGGAAACCAGATACGTATACATCTTTTTATGTTGTCTATACTAGTAAATGTCTTCCACATTATTTGCTAACTATCCATACAAAACTAACCTATGTATATAAAAGTCCAAAAGGTTCATCACAATTGATAAAAAAATACATACTGATTTAAATTTACATATTGTGCTGGGAAGTCTACCTCCCTGCTTGAAAAAAACATGCATTTATGCTGAATAACACTGTCTTTAGCAGTCATCATTAACAATTCACAAATGTCAGTCACAACAAAGATGTAGCTGACAGATGCTCGAGTACGTACCCATCACCTATGATCTCTTGTAAGTCGACTGGTCCAGCAGGTTACAGCCATACAACAGTGTGAGGACTGGATCTGCCCACATCTTCCAGTTTCCTCCAGAGTTCTCATTTCATGCTCCAAATGATAGGTAACGTCCTGTCTAGTATTCACATCAAATCCTGAAACATTGTTTTGTGTACTAAATATGCTGTTCAATAGCTTCTTCAAAACACACAAGATATGCTCTCCTCAGTCATTTTTCGAAGTCAGTTATATGGTATTTATGTCAGGTGAAATTAAAAAGTGTTCACATATGAAACATTAATAAACAGAGTTAAATGTAATAAAAAATGGACTAATAAGGTATTACACACAGATATGCTCAGATACTATTGCTAATTTTTGCAGTGCAAATTATGAACATTGTCACATTTCAAAATTGTAAAAAGATCTACTCATTTAGTCTCATGGCATATATGTATCTAATTCTAAAGCGCGGATCGATTACAGACCATAATTATATAGTGTATCACAGATTTTTAACTCAGTCAATAGATAATACAGAACTTTAATATTCATGTCAACTTAAATACTAAATTCCAGATAAACAAAACAGAATTTTATAGTTCTATGAATCTACAAATAGATTTAAACCCAGTCAATAGGTAAGGGAGAATTGTAGAAGTCACATCATCTTACATGACAATGGAAAAAGAACAAACAAAAATTAGATACTTATAGGTCATGTATATATGCTTTCAGTTCAGTGATATTGCATAATCCAAACAACTTCTTAGATTTAGGATACACAAGTCTGTATGAACTAGGATGTGGATTTTAATGAGTTTCAAATGGTCCAATATAAACATCAAAAAATTTCTTTATCTCAGATGTCATTTGGCTTTCACCAACTCAGGATCTCCTTCCTTAAACTTGGAAAATCTACCTTTACCATCCTGTCTCTGCTTTCTTCTAGCCTCCTGTTTTTTCATCATCTCCCTAACATACTCTTCTCTCACTTGTGGTGACAGAATTATACATGGTGGAAACTCAACATTTTCGGAAACAGAGTTAGATGGTATGTGATTAAACATGATTTCAAGTGGTGAAAATCCTGTTGAAGAAAGTTGTAAGCTGTTCATAATATCCTCAAAATCACTGACATAATCTATTCAACTGGTATGATTCTTACTACAATAAGTTCTAAACAGTCTTCCAATCTCTCTCATACATCTTTCTGCAGGGTTACTTAAATGATGGTACACCGAGGTTAGAATACGCCTTGTTTATACATGATCAACAAAATCTTTCCAAGCTTGTGATGTAAACTGAAAAACCGTTATCAGATAAAATTGTTTTAGTAGTACGTACCTGAAGAAATATGTGTTCTCAAATTTAGAGATGATTTCCTTACTGGCAGCTTTCTTGAGAGAAAACAGCTTTATGAACTTTGAAAATACATCAATCACTACAAAAACATAACAAAATCCATTCTTAGACTTAGGTAAAGGACCTTGAACATCCACAGACATGAGATCAAGATTACTCTTAGGCAATATGTTTTGCATTTAGCCTCTACTTGTTTGGTTACTTACCTTCACTCTTTGGCATCTGTCATAGCTGGCAATGTTCCTCTTGACTCTCCTTCCTGTGTTATAAAAACAGATGTTTTCCTGAAGCTTTTGTTGATCCAAAATGACCAAAACTCTCATGTGTGTAAGTAATCAAAGTATCAATACACTGTTCCAGCCAACATAGTTTCCAATCTTCTGAGACAGTCTTATGTCTCCTGAATAAAATAACCCTTATGTATCTTATAACACTGTTCTGTCTTTTCTCCTCCTTTCTTACCCAACATGTTCTTCATCAGTTTCCCGTTTTGATCATGATTTTGTTACCTATGGATGTCTTTGCAAATTTACAAGTTATCTTTATCCTCTTTCATACCCCTCAAGTACGTACTTTTAAACTCTTTCTCTCCTTCTCCAAAGCTGTTACATAATTCTCTCCCTAAAGGTAGCCTAGACAAAGTATCAGCAACTACATTGTCTGTGTTGTTAATGTATCTGATTTCATAATTTAACTGCTGTAAAGACAAGGCAAAACGAGTAATTCTGTTATGGTACAGCTTACACAACTGAAGATATCATAATACCTTGTGATCATTGTAAATGATGACTTTGTGATCTAGTAAATAATTTTTAAATTTATTGAAAGCTCAATGTACACCCAAAAGTTCTTTCTCAGTTACAGGGTATGTCTCTTCGTGTTTCTGCAATATTCTACTATCAAATGCAAGAGATCTACATTCAATAATACGATAATCTTCAACCTCCTGAAATAAATGAGCATCCAAACCAACATCACTACTGTCTGTCATAATACAAAAAGAAAGAGACATATGGGATCTGAACAATATCTGTCTTGGACACAACTGTCCTTTGATCTCATTGAAAGCATCCTGACACTCCTGATTCCAATCCCTAAATGGTATTCTTCTTCAAAAGTTCATACAAGCATGGAGCTTTCGAAACTTGGCTGCTAAAAAATTTTCTATGAAGTCCAGTGAACCAATAAAATAATTTGAGCTGTTATTTGTTGCAAGGAGTAGGAAAATTAGCAAAAGCATCAATTTTCTCTATATCAGCCACAATTCCTTTCCCAGGTACAATGTGTCCTAAAAATTTAACTTACCTATTTTCTAAGTCATGCTTTTTGATACTAATTTGGCAAACACATCTCATAACAGATTCAAATATTGTTTCCAAGTCATATCTGTGTTCAGAATGTCATCAACATACACAATTAATTTTGAACTCACTTCACTTCCTAAGACAGAATCCAGAGGGCTTATGATTTCAGCTACAGATACATTTAGCCAAAATGGCATCACACAGTATTGTAAACACTTACATCCATACAAAATTGCTTTATACTTTCTAGAGTTATTTTCAAGTGGGATCTGGTGAAATCCAGGGGTCACATCCAAACTACTCATGTATTTTACATAATCAAAGTTGTGTAACAGCTCGTCCATGTTCTCAGGATGGTCATTCTCTCTGATAAGAAATTTATTAAGATGTCTAGATTCCAAACAGTTCTCACTCCACCATTTCTCTTACTTACCAAAACTAAAGGCATATTGTATGCAATCCTACTCCTCTCAGTTGCACATGATGTTTCCATTTTCTGAATTTTCTCTACATCTCTCCTTTTTGAAAATGGGATATTATACGGCTTTAGGAAGAAAGGTTGATGATCTCTAAGGTAAAGTATGCACTGATAGTCTTTACAATCCCTGTTTTTTTACTAAACACATTTCTAAACTCCAATAACAAATTCCTAAGTTGTTACTTTTGTATGTCACTAAGAGTCGTAGCTTCCCTTTCTTAAGAATCTATTACACTCTCAAAATCCTGATCATCAGTCTCAGCAAAATCTATATCATCATCAAACATCTGGTGCTCATGTTGATTCACAATGTTTTGCAGATAGTTACAACTTTTCCCACAGTTTAATGTAGAATGTAGAATATAGAAATTAGATTTCACATAAGTATTACTTTTAGGTTCCAAAATAAACAATTCTTTAGCATTCCATCCAAAAGAAGCCTCAACTTCCACAATACAGTCCATACCAAGAATTATATTTTCTTACGGACTGGGTATCACTAAGCATCCATGTTCAAAGGCCTTGCCTTCTATACTAAATGTTGAAAGTACCCGAGATTTTACCAATTTGCTTTGCTTACATGTAGCTTCTCTTATCTTTACATCTGCAATGGGCATTTCCACAAAATTTTAACTATATTTAATCTTGTCCCTAAACTGTTCAGATATAGCACAGATTGGGCTACTTGTATCAATCAAAAAGTTGCCTTCCCACTGATCTATCTTAATCTTGATGTAGGGACATCCAAAATCTGAATAATCATCTCTGTTATTAGACACTTCATGTAAGTGAACACTTTCAGTTTCATCAAATGCTACATCCACACTGTTTTTGCAGGGTTTTATCAGCTTTACTGGCATCATAGCATTACTTTGGTCACACATGTTGTCAGGTAAAGACTGAACAAATTGTGGCGCCCTGAAAATATTCTAATTTGGAGTTGGTGTGGCCGCAAGGGCTGCTCGGCCAGCCAGGGTGCCGAATGTTAGCCCCACTAGAGGGGTAGGCCCAGGGCATGGTCCAGTCGTGTGTCTGGGAATTCCATTGTGATGCTGTGTCACTGGGAGTGTCAAAGATGGCGGACTTTGTGAAACCTTAATGGCAAACATTTCACAGTTTGTATAGGAATTAATAGTAGCCAGATGAATCATGATAACTCAGAGAGAAACATGTGCATTACCATTATTTGCACAATGATTCTGATGGTGTGATCAGATTTTCAATGTATTTATTAGTTTAAAGTTTAGTATCTGATGATAAATTATACAAGTAACACCCAGCAACGAATTTCCAAAATCTAAATGATTCATCTGATTTTGTCTTTAGAAAGCTATTAATGTAAACATAAATTGGTATAAATTACAGGCATGTAACTTAAATAATATGTGTGTTATTGGAGGTCAAAGTGGCTGATTACTGTTGATCACATCAGGCCATCAGTACTCTACAGTCACACAAAAAAAAGGTAGCAGCATACTTATAAATATATCTAGGTCTTTGTTTATATCTGATATATACTATTCACGAATAAATTGGTTAAATATTTACTGTGTTTTAGAAAGCACAGAGACATTAGTCTACTGGCCTACCTTTTGTTCTGTTCCTTTGATATATGATTATTTAATTTGTTTATGCCTCTAATAATGTGTGTTAGAGCGTGTTTATGCTCCAGCTGTAAGAATATTTATTTAATTTCAAGTTATTCAAATGTAAATCCAGTATTTGGAATTTGTTTCATTATGTTTGTGTGGGTGCATTGGCTTGAAGACATAGCGCGGGCACTCTAGCCAATCACAGCGCTCGTGAATGGAGAGTCTGGATGGAAGCAAGTTTGGAAGAGGGCGGTAGTTCTGGACAGTACAGGACAGGACACAGGAAGTGCTGAATGCAACAGCACGATGGACGTGGATTTGACGGAAAGACTAGGACAGTGAGGCAGTATGCGTGAGGTCGCAGAGGATAGAAATATTTGAGAGTGCTGACCTGTGCTCTTGTGTGATTTCTGTAGCTTCTGCAGTGATGTCATAGTGTCCTGCATAGTGAATATCTTGTGAGCTATGTTGTTGTTCATAACTAATTACGTGAAGTGGGAATCTATTGTTTCCCTGTTATTCAACTTATATTTTATTTAATTGCCGGACCATCGATACCAATAAGTGTTTTGCAGAAATATACCACATTCTCAAAGTTACTTCTACTATCGTACTCATCATTTAAAGTTGTTGAGATAGTACCTGCAGATTTTATTTAATTACAATCTTTCATTTATAAATTTATATGTTACTTTCATAATTCCCAATTGCCAAGTGACAGAAACCTTCAACCAATCGATTCATGTGTGTATTCTTATTGTTTACTGTAGGCTTAGCAATATTTGGCCTGTAACGCCGCAACTACGTATCCCAGCCCCTAGACAACAAAACTAGCCAAAACTTTTAATATTTCAACTCTGAGTCAGAGAGTACATAGTTGAGGCCAACACCACCACACCATCATCAATTTTTTAATAACATTTTTGAAAGCCTGCAGTTGGGGGCTCGTCCAGGATTTGTGCCCTGCAAAGTGGTAATTCCTTTGCTCTCTGTTATTCAGCCTAATGTGTGAAGTGTAAAAGCGTTTGCAAAACCAGTAGAGATTTCTGTAGAGTGAACCTCTCACAAAACAGTGTGAAATCGGTTTTTTTCAGAAATACGAGGGCAGTTCAGAAAGTAACCTCCGATTGGTCACAGTGCGGGTTGTGGGGGGAGTAGTGACGCCATCTGTGCGTTCACGCACTCAACAGGTCAGTCGGCGTCAAGCCGTGGTCGAGTGAACGTCGTACCTGCGCTAGTTTAGTTTTTGTGGCAGTTTGAAATGTGTGCTGCAATAGAAAACCCCGCCAAATGTGAAGTGCGTGCTGTCATAAGGTTTTTTACAGCCAAAGGATATTCTGCAGCAGCTATTCATCGTGAGCTTTGTGCCGTGTACGGACCAAGAGTTATGAGTGAAGGAGTTGTCCGTGAATGGGTACGTTTATTTAAAAGTGGACGAGAAAACGTTCGTGATGAAGAGAGGAGTGGTAGACCATCATTGGTGACTGACGAACTCGTTCAGACAGTTGATGCAAAAGTTCGTGAAAATCGACGTTTCTCAATGTCGGAGTTGTCTACTGGTTTTCCACAGATTTCTAAGACTCTCTTGTACGAGATAGTGACAGCAAGATTGGGTTACCATAAGTTCTGTGCACGACGGGTGCCCAAAATTCTTACCGACCACCACAAAACTCAAAGAATGGCCTCTGCATTAGACTTTCTGTCACGTTATGAGGACGAAGGAGAACCATTGTTAAACAGAATCGTGACCGGTGACGAAACCTGGATTAAGTACGTGAACCCTGAGACAAAAGAACAATCAAAGATGTGGGCACATTCAAATTCGCCTACCAAACCAAGAAAAGCCTCGCAAGATTTTTCTGCCAGAAAACTGATGGCAACGGTGTTTGGGGATGCCAAAGGGGTGTTGTTGGTTGAATTCATGGAACGTGGTACGACCATTAATCAAGACGTGTACTGTGAAACAATAAAAAAGTTACGCCGGGCTATACAGAACAAACGCCGTGGTATGCTGACTTCCGGTATCGTTTTTTTGCACGATAACGCCCGTCCTCACTCTGCTCGCAGAACAACGGCCCTTCTTGAGTCCTTCAAGTGGGACGTTATCAACCATCCACCTTACAGCCCAGACCTGGCGCCAAGTGATTATCACCTCTTCATGCATTTGAAGAAATGGCTCGGGTCACAGCGGTTTGATGACGACGAAGAGCTCAAAGATGCGGTCACAGGCTGGCTCCAGGCACAAGCGGGTGATTTTTATGCAGAAGGAATTTCAAAGCTTGTGAAGAGATACGATAGGTGCCTCAATCGCTATGGAGACTATGTAGAAAAATAGTGCAAAGATATAGTTGTAAGATGTATATATTTAAATATTTTTATTTAACTTGGTGTATTTTTTTAAATCAACCGGAGGTTACTTTCTGAACGGCCCTCGTAGGTTTCTGGAAATAGTGAATTTATGCAGTAATTTTCACAACCAGCGCATGATATCAATACAGATCCTAATCTATCATGTTGAAGGCAATGTGCATGAGGGCTCAGAGCCTTAGGTTGAGTGCAGGGAACAGTTAGTGGTTAGTGCATTTAATGGACAGTGGTATTGGAAATGGGTGGAACACGCAGTAACCGGTGGCAGCTACAATTACATCAGGCGACTTCTCCAGTGGCGGACACAGTCCAGCAGCAGTACAACAACAGTGTCTCCGAGTACTCCAGGGCAGTCTTCAACGCTGTCTTCCACTACAACCGATGGCATCACCATGGCAGATGGAACCATCTCAGATCAGATAAATGCCTGCACAAATAGTGAGACAATGTGTGACTCTGAAGTTCAAGCTCCACTTATAGATCTCGCTAATATAAAACAGTCTCCTAGTATGCGTAATTCTGAAAACAGAAGTGAGCCGGTTAGTCTGAAATCAGAGCGCAGTGTAACTAGTAGGAATTCAGGCAAGAGGAATGAATGTGGGGGAAATATGATGCCTCAGCTAATGCAAATGACCCAGGGAATGGCAAACAATATCAGTGCAGTTTGATCAGATATGGGTACATTGCGAATAGGTATGGGAACATTGCAAACAGTTATGGACACAATTCGGACTGATATGGGCACAATATGAACTGGAATAGGTTCTGCTGTGAAAGAGGAAGTTGAATAAATATGGGTAACCTTGAAAAAGCAATTGATGATAAATTAAAATGCGTTCAAGTGGATACGGGGAAAATTACAGTTGAAGTTGTAATAGTAAAATCTACAATAGAATCAGTGGAAAATGGTCTTGAGGAGAAAATGGATAAGGTACCAATGCAACTTGGGGCTGAGGTAAGCGAATGCATAAAATTGGAAGATGCTCATAAAAGCAATGTAAATTTAGCAGTTAGTGACATTGCCAATCGTGTAGGTGATGGGGAGAAAGAAGTGGGTAAAATTAAAGTTAAAATAGAGTCCAGTATCACTAGTGAAAATGAATTTAAAAAACAAATGCAACAGATAAAAAGTGATTTAAATTTGTTAGCCTGCCAACAAGCCATGGTGGTTATAAATATCCCTTGGGCAAATACTGGGTCTGTGAAATGAAATGTTACACAGATGACGGAAGATATCACCCAGTAAATTTCTTGGCTGCATGTAGGGACACTTTTGTTCATGGCATGTCAAACAAAGTGAAAATAAAGTACGTTAAACAGCATTTGGAGGGAGACCCACAGTCTTGGGCAAATGTTAGATGTAGTTTGTGCAAATTGTACAAAGAGTTTGAAAAGCGTTTTTTGAATAAATTTTTGGAGCAAGGCAAAACAGACACAGATCTAAAATTAATTTTTAAATGGACCGAGTTACATGTATGGTAATGGTATCATGAGAGATTTTTGCAAGCACGAACTTGGCGAACTTATGCATGTGAAAATTCTGTTGGGGGTTTTAACAGAAATAACCACATTAAAAAGGTGATTATCTGAAAATTTGCAGTGGGATCTTGTCCATAGTCCTTGTGATTCTCTGGATGAATTTCTAGAATTTGTAGAAAAATTAGAAAGGGTTTTGAAGTTCAAACCTCAGAGCAAACCAGGTGGGAGAGAATGAGATTTTCACTCTGCAGCAGAGTGTGCGCTGATATGAAACTTCCTGATGGATTAAAACTGTGCGCCGGACCGAGACTCGAACGTGGGACCTTTGCTTGCAGGCAAGTGCTCTACCATCTGAGGTACCCAAGCATGACTCACGACCCATCCTCACAGCTTCAAGTCTGCCAGTACCTCGTCTCTTACCTTTCAAACTTCACAGAAAGTCTTCTGCGAACCTTGCAGAACTAGCACTCTTGAAAGAAAGGATATTGTGGAGACATGACTTAGCCACAACCTGGGGGATGTTCCCAGAATGAGATTTTCACTTTGCAGTGGAGTGTGCACTGATATGAAACTTCCTGGCAGATTAAAACTGTTTCTGAAGAAGAGAAATTTGTTAACATAGAGTATAGATTTAAGTGTCAGGAAGTCATTTCAGAGAGTATTTGTATGGAGTGTAGCCATGTATGGAAGTGAAACATGGACAATAAATAGTTCGAACAAGAAGAGAATATAAGCTTTCAAAATGTGGTGCTATGGAAGAATGCTGAAGATAAGATGGGTAGGTCACATAACTAATGAGGAGGTATTGAATAGAATTGGGGAGAAGAGGAATTTGTGGCACAACTTGACTAGAAGGAGGGATCGGTTGGTAGAACATGTTCTGAGGCATCAAAGGATCACCAATTTAGTATTGGAGGGCAGCGTGGAGGGTAAAAATCGTAGAGGGAGACCAAGATATGAATACACTAAGCGGATTCAGTAGGATGTAGTCTGTAGTACATACTGGGAGATGAAGCAGCTTGCACAGGATAGAGTGGCGTGGAGAGCTGCATCAAACCAGTCTCAGGACTGAAGACCACAACAACAACAACAACATAAACTGCAAATAAACATATCATTGTCCTTTCTTCTTCTGCAACAGTCAAAACTTCATTATCAGTCAACAGATCATGGTTGACAAAAACTTTTTTCTTATCTTCACTTTCTCTTGTTGTCAGCTGCATTTCACATGTTTGGGGTATATTCTTAAGGCTGAAATTTTGATTTTGTGGGTTCCAGTTGAACTTAATAACTGATGAAATTCCTTCTGTTGCTATGACTTTCTTTCATTTTATCCCATTCTTCTATATCACACTGACTTTACAATTTTCACTTCAAAACACAAATTACATTGTTATTGACAAAGCTAAAAAATACTTCTGTTTCCATCAGAGGCATACCACTACTCCTTACATTCTACAGTACTCACAATATTCCAAAAAGTTTACAAACCAAAAGAGTTTGCAAACTTTGTTGAGAAGAGAAGGATCTTCACTAAGTTATATCATTATTTTGTAAAAGAATCCAGAAATAAGTGTAATAATTAGCATTATATTGTTTAACTAATACTATCACATTTAAGTTTGCCAGATATTTCATAATTTCGAATACTTTTAAAAGAAGGGTAATTTTAACTTTCTCGATTGTAACGAATTAATTTCTTTTTATACATTTTAACCTGAAATACAATACATCAGATGGAAAATAATATGAAGTTAATTCAGTTAAACAGCTGATATAATGTTCACCTGTACAAGATATGATAGTATACATGGTATTGGTTAAAAAAGAAAAAAAAATTCTGGGTCTAACACAAGAAATAAAAGTTATGAAAGATATAAACATTGATTATTATCAAATATAAAGTTAAAAAATGCTTGAAATGTGATGAGTATATACTATTTGAAAAATGATAAGTAATTTTGATAGCCAATATACCAGAAAATATAAGTACTAATTTATTTTCAGAAGGTTCAGAACTTTTAATCATTATGCAGCAATCTTCTTCAAGAATCTTACTTTCACAGTAATCGAATTTATCTTCAAACTTTGTGCAGCCTTTCTAACGTTCTGATGACTTAAAGTGTGAGTGTGGATCTACATCTACATCTACATTTATACTCCGCAAGCCACCCAACGGTGTGTGGCGGAGGGCACTTTACGTGCCACTGTCATTACCTCCCTTTGCTGTTCCAGTCGCGTATGGTTCGCGGGAAGAACGACTGTCTGAAAGCCTCCATGCCCGCTCTAATCTCTCTAATTTTACATTCGTGATCTCCTCGCGAGGTATAAGTAGGGGGAAGCAATATATTCGATACCTCATCCAGAAACGCACGCTCTCGAAACCTGGTGAGCAAGGTACACCACGATGCAGAGCGCCTCTCTTGCAGAGTCTGCCACTTGAGTTTATTAAACATCTCCATAACGCTTTCACAGTTACCAAATAACCCTGGGTTATATGGGCTTACTCCCACAAACCAGTTTCCACTTCTTTATGAAGTGACTTATTCTGAATTTGTAGCCACTCTTCTTTACCGAACAGCTGGCTGCTGGAAACACTCTTCACTTCTTCTCTGTTGAATAACACTAGGTACAGGAATTTTTAGGCTCTTTCTACTTATGAAATAAGTAGACTTACAAACTTTACTTTTTGTCAACTAATGATGTATTTGACCTCCATACACAATAAAAATTTCACTTTCAACATGAATATGCAACTTCCTGCAAGTGTCTTGTACATTCAGACATTAGAAACAAATTGAGTTACAGTTAAGAAAGTTGGCTTGCATACCATGACCTTTCTGAACATGAATCATAAAATGAGTCTTGCCTCTAACAAGGTTGCGTCATGAGTCTACAAGAGTACTTTTTGAACTGCTCTTCTTTTAACAGCAATGGTCAATGACACAATAAGCACAGAGCTGCATATAAAATCCATGGTTCTTCCTTACATACTCACTAAAACATCTGTGGATTGCGCGGCAGCTATTTGTTGGTGGTGTCCAACCACAGCATCTACTTTCATCCTGCAGCTGATTTTAAACCTGCACACACACAAACATGTGACGTGCAGTAGGTAGGATTCTACCAGCCCAGAATATTTTGTGTTTGAGATGGTAGAAGGCTGAGTGGTTCTTGAATTTACACAGAAATTCTCGAATCACTACATATCCCCACCCCTCTCCTCAGATCGAACACACAATATTTTATACATAATAATTATGCAAATAATGGTTGTCATAATAACACTACATATCTTAACAGTATACATTTCTTACATATGTTTATATCCAGGATGTCCGAAAAGTCTTTCCCTGATTACATAAATTGATAACTCAGGCTAGAAATAAGATACAAATATGAAACTGGTGTCTAATTGTTTACGAACTATTAAAGTTTTTTTCACACATCAGTAAACTTCCACATGAGCACCCTTGATAGCATGTAGCACATCTAGGCGATTTTCAATTTCCGCCCACACATCAGCCAACATCACTAGAGGAATCGATTCGACGACTGTGGTTATCCGTTGCCACAGGGTTTCAAGAACTGGTACACATGTTCGGTAGACCTCGTCCTTGATATAACCCCATAAAAAGAAGTCTAATGGGGTTATGTCAGGAGAGCATGGAGGCCAAACCGTTGGCCCATCACGACCAATCCATCACCCAGGAAAGGTCATATCGAGATAGGCATGGATGTCGAAACCCCAATGAGACGGTGCACCGTCTTGCTGAAACAAGACATCGGGGTGACACTGAAGCAGATGAGGAACAGCATACAGTTGTAACATGTCCAGATACACTGCACATGTGATGGTAGCCTCAGCGAAGAAGAATGGCCCGATAATTCGATCGTGCAATAGCGTGCACCAAACATTCACCTTTGGACTGCCTCTGGTGCACTCCATGACCTCACCAGGGGGTTGTGAACACCATTATGGTGATTCACTACTCCACTGTCAAAAAGGGTCGCTTCGTCGGAAAAGGCAATTTGTCTGAGATAACAGATAGCATTTCAACCGCAAAGTCATATCGACGTGTACTGTCATTGGGCAACAAGGCCTGACCAATTTGCACTTTGTATGCATGAAACAATAAACGTTCATGTAAAATGTCATGGAGAGAGCTTTTTGGCATCGGTAATCCCCATGAGGCCCTGCGCACCGGTTTCTTTGGACTTCGCAGAAAAGACTGCCTTACAGCTTCCACCCTGTCTGCTGAGGTTCTTGGTCGACCAGACCTTGGAAGGTCAGCAACCAATCCCGTGTTCTTGAACCTCTCAAACCAGGCTTTAATGCTCTTGACATCAGGTGGATTCCTTCCAAATTTTGTCTGAAAGTGTCTCTGCACTGTGTTTGGTGATCGTGTCTCATGGTACCGCAGGACACACTGTGCCTTCTCCTGACTGGTTAACATGGCTTCTTGGGTACTGCACCTCATCCACTACTTACGTACTGTGAACCTAAAACAGAAAAAAAACTTTGATAGTTGTAAGCAATTCGACACAAGTTTCATATTTGTATCTTACTTCTAGCCTGAGTTATCAATTTATGTAATCAGGGAAAGACTTTTTGGACACCCTGATTATACCTTTCCTTTCCATTGCAGTTCCCTGTCATCTCTTGAACAATCTTTCACTTACTGTTTCTCTACTCTTTTCTTATTTTACTTTGTTATTAAGACTTCAGGATTTACTCGTGGCTTCAGTCAGCTTCACATTTTTTTTTTTTTTTTCCCCAATTGTAAATTTCAGGTGTTTATGAGACATGAGTAAACTATTTTCTATTCTTGTCTCCTGTACTACCTTCTTCATAGTATGCACTGTTTTCATTATTTGTTGCTTGGAGGAACTCTGGACGAAATGAAAGTGTTCTTTTGACTCACATTTAGTTCCACGAAACATAATAATGCCAGTCATTCATAGACTTCACATTTCCCAGAATAATACCTATAAAATTTGTGACTTTTGTAATGATACTATTCCCTTCTCCTATGATTGGCATCTATTCCTTGCTTGTGGGTTGACCTTATGAGAGCACTTCCACTTTCAATTCTGGTAGGTACGCCTCTTACAAAACATCCCTATTATTTAGGCCACAGATCATCCTATCTCCACGTAGGTATGCCTGCCCTTTATACTTAGTGAATACCAGGCACCCCCCCCCCCCCTCCCCCTTATCCTTTCTGAGTAGGCCTCATGGTTCATTACCTTAGTATACAATTCTATGTATACAATTAAGTATCTTCTGGTAAAGATATAAATCTATTTTAAACTTCACATTTGAGTCCTCCTCTACTTATCAACTTCTATATTTTCAATAGATACTATGTCTACATCTACTATTTATGTCCCAGTATCCTTCAGTTCATCAGAGTACTTAGTACACTGATGTTTCTTAATGATCAACATGACTAATTCTACTGCTACTTTCATTTTCTTTCTTTGCTCACACCTTTCTCTTATTTATCCATTACTCATTACTACTTTATAGTTGTTCGTTACGTATGTGTACCTCTTATTTTGTGTATTCATTGTAGAACCATCATAGCTTCCTGTATATGTGCGCATATTTCCATATGTACACACATTTTCCCTACACCTGGCGGTTCTAACATCGTGACAGGCTTCCTCTTATGTGATTTAATGTTTGTGTAGAAGTGTATATTTGTTTATATGTGGATGTGTGTTTGTGTAGTCTATTCTTCAGCCTTCTTATCTTAAGATAAGATTTAGGTTTTTAGGAATGACAGAAATAAGGAAGACTTCAGTAATGGAAGTTTGTGAATATGGAAAGAGGGAAAAGATAGACAGGTCCTCAAATGTGAAGTAAGAAAGTAAAAAATAGATGTGGATGTTAAGATCAAAGAAGGGAAAGAACTTAGCTCCAAAGACAGGAAACCTTTTCCACCCCCTTTCCTAGGATCCCTACCACTCAGGTACTTGAGTGAGATGCTGGAAAAGGTTTGATGTTAAATCATCTCCTACAGAACGGACTTGTCCCACCTTCATCCTTTGAAGTCCTCAAAGGAAATCCTAGTAACCTTATGGAAACAGCAAATGATGAAAAATCAGGCACACTTTTTTGTGAGGGTTGTTTGAAAAGTGTGATGTGATGTGTGTTTTGTGTTAGTCATGATTTAGCTGTTCTTGTAAATCATGCTTTTAGCTACAATACCCACCCCTTTCAAAATTTATACAAACACTCCCATATATATCACATCTCATAAAAGGTATAAATTTCCTATACAAAATAGAAAATCTATACCCTACTGTATAACAGTTGTTCAGCTAGTCACATCTTATTATATTTTCCAAAAATATAATACTCTATTTAGTTTCTTTCGTCTAGATATAACTTTTTTTCTGTGTTTCTCTTAAGTAGTTTTCTATTTCATAGTCATATTCAGTTTTCTAAGCAATAAGATTACAGAATAGTTCTATATTTTAAAGGAATTCAGTACAGGAAAGTATTTGGAAAAAATACCAAAATCAACTCGGGATTCAACGGTCATTACTCCGCCCATTAACTTAGAATTTTAACTTCCCTGGGGATTATTCAATTTTACATCCTTTACATTCTATTTACCCTTCTCTAATACAGTTGTGGGATCTACGAAAAATAATGTCTTAGGTTGGACCACTGTTTGTACCTGGTACGGTCCGTCATATTTTTGGAAAAACTTATGAGTCTCTTTCTTCAGAGTCGAGCTGGGAAGATGTTGTTTTTTCCATTACCTTCGGAATACATAGGTGCCACTGCTGTGATGTTATGCTGTCTCTCCAAAATGAATTATGATCTATAATTTTCCATTTTCCTAATTGATTAGGAGGTAACAAGTTCTGGATGCACATAGAAAATATTTCCGTGAAATAATGATCATGATGAATATTCCCTGTTATTCTTTGAGCCATTTCCTTTACAATGATGTTCAGATATTCTGCTGACATAAAATTAATGGCAAAAATAACACTGGGACCTTCCATACATTTTGATTCTTCCATTCCTATGGGTGGCCTCAATAAAGCATCAGGTACAATATTTGCAGAACCTTTTATGTATCGTATCTTATATCATATTTCTGTAGGAAAAGCATCCATCGCATCAACCTGTGTAGTAATCAACTACTCATCAGAAAAGGTAAAGCTTGATGATCTGTATAAATATGGATTTCTGATCCCCATACTAGTGTTTGAAACTTTTGAATACTCCACACAGTCGTCAATAGTTCCTTTTCAGTAGCTGTGTAATTTAGTTCATGGTTATTTATGCTATGGCTAGCAAAAGCTATATTTCTGTGTTCTACATCACTTGGGTCCCATTCTCTTTGGAAAAGCTTGGCAGCAACACCGTAATCAAATGTATCTGCCAAAAGTTTAAATGGTTCACCCATAACTGGAAGTTGTAATATGGCTGACTCAACAAGCACTCATCAACGTTTTCAAACACATCATTTTCACCTTGATCCCAAGTCCACGGTATTCCATTTCTTAATAAACATAAAATTCTTGGGTCATTTAACTCTTGCCCTCATATGTACCGTCAATAGTATCCGGCCATACCTATAAATCCTTTTAACTGTCTTATGTTTCTGGGGTTCGGACACCCTTTGATAGCTTTTATGCACTCAGGGTCTGGTCTAATTCCCTTTACCCCTGTAGTATGACCTAAGAACTTAAGTTCTTGGCACACAAGAAATGATTTTGACAGCTTCACTGTAATACTTTCTCTTTACATTTTTTCTGAGTCTTGCACAAAGTTAGACAATGTTCCTCCTAAGTAGCTGACAATATTAGGATATGGTCTACGTACATTATCAAACGCTTCAATAAGTCTTTCCCAAGTGCTTCATCTAACGCACATATAAATGTGGACACAGAGGTATTAAGTCCAAATGGCAATACACTGAAATGATATGATTTTCTATCAAACAAAAAAGCTGTATACTTTTTGGATTCTGGATGTGATTATATCTCCCAATATCCCATGGTCAAGTCCATTGTGCTAAAAAAAGTTGCCTTTTCAAATTTGGATAATAATTCGTTGATATTAATTGGTAATTGGTCGATCTCTCTCCGTCTCTATATGTCGTTTCAATGTATGGGGATCTAACACCAATTGTATCCCACCTGTAGCTTTCTTTATCATGACCAGAGGATTATTCATTTCATTGGAATTTCGTTCTATAACATTATTATCAGTCATGTTGTTAATCTCATCCTGAACTGCTTCCTTCAAACTCACTGGTGTTGGATACAGTCTACAAAAGAATGGAGTGTCATCCTTGATTTTAATCTTACAGATATAGTCACTGATTATACCTGGACAATCGGAAAACACCACTTCATACTCCATCAAAATATTATATAAATCTTGCCTTTGTTGATCCATTAATATTAGGGATTTATTAACTTTGTCTTGTAAACCAGTTCAATGAGTTTCTTGATCCACATTATCGATTTTTGGTGATAACTGAGCTGTAGCTGTTAATCACAGACACTGACACTCAGTTGTTTGTCCCTCAATGTGAGCATTTGTCACAAATGGTGTCCAACATCTACTGCCCCCTCTACCAAAACAAAGAAGATGTTTGTCAAAGTTTAAGATGACTTTAAACTCTAACAACCAATCTAAACAGAACAGTACATCTCTATTAATATTCTCTACTATTAATAGCATTTGATGAAATAATATATTTCCAATACTGTAGTTCACTTGAGTGTTGTATTTTACAAGTTTTCTTTTTGTTCCCATTATCCCAATTATGTTTACTTCAGTCAATGGCAATAACGGTAAGTGCTGATTATTCTGTAGTGAGTTAAAATATGCGTTGAAATGAGTGATACCTCACTTCCCGAATCTATAAATATGTTAACCTTGGAATATCCCACTGTCCCTGCTAGTATAGGTTGGGGGTTATTTGTGGCTAAGCTTGCTTCTTCAAGCAGCAACCATTCCTTTGTGCGTATTTTGTGTGTAGAGTTAACATACTTATATGGAATAAGGTCTCCTAATGTATCTCCATGACCTGGGCCATGGCCCTGGATCCAGGTCAGACTAAGTTTTCTTCATTGCTTCTAATTACGGGTTGGTTACCATAACGAGATACTACATTCCCATTCCATTTTATGGTTACTTGGTACAAATTCTTGAAAAGCTACTGGATCTAAATTTTAATGTGGATGCTTCTTTTGACAATTGTCATTACAACTTTTCTTATTGTACTGCTGTATTTTTGCTAAGTTTGCCTCATGTTTTTAAAATTATTTCCACTATTTCTTTTATACACTACTGACCATTAAAGTCGCTAAACCACGAATTTGACATGCTACAGGTGCGAAACTTAACAAACAGGAAGAAGATGATGTGATATGCAAATGATTAGTTTTTCAGAGCATTCACACAAGGTTGGCGCCAGTGGTGACACCTACAATGTGCTGACATGAGGAAAGTTTCCAACCGATTTCTCGTACGAAAACAGCAGTTGACCGGCATTGCCTGGTGAAACGTTGTTGTGATGCCTCATGTAAGGAGGAGAAACACGTACCATCGTATTTCTGACTTTGATAAAGGTCAGATTGTAAGCTGTCGTGATTGCAGTTTATTGTATCGCGACGTTGCTGCTTGCGTTGGTTGAGATCCAATGACTGTTAGCAGAATATGGAATCAGTGGGTTCAGGAGGGTAATATGGAATGCTGTGTTGGATCACAACGGCCTCATATCACTAGCAGTTGAGATGACAGGCATCGTATCCGCATGACTGTAATGGTTCGTGCAGCCACATCTCGATCCCTGAGTCAACAGATGGGGACGTTTCCCAGACCACAACCATCTGCATGAATAGTTCGACAGTGTTTGCAGCAGCATGGACTATCAGCTCAGAGACCATGGATGCAGTTACCCTTGATGCTGCCTCACATACAGGAGCACCTGCGATGGTGTACTCAATGATGAACCTGGGTGCACGAAGGGGAAAACATAATTTTTTCGGAAGAATTCAGGTTCTGTTTACAGCATCATGATGGTCGCATCTGTGTTTGGCGACATCGTGGTGAACGCACATTGGAAATATGTATTCATTATCGCCATACAGGCATATCACCCAGTGCAATGGTATGGGGTGCCATTGGTTACACGTCTCGGTCAGCTCTTGTTTGCATTGACGACACTTTGAACAGTGGACGTTACATTTCAGATGTGTTACGACCCATGGCTCTACCCTTCATTCGATCCCTGCAAAACCCTACATTTCAGCAGGATAATGCATGACCGCATGTTGCAGGTTTTGTACAGCCCTTTCTGGATACAGAACATGTTCAATTGCTGCCCTGGCCAGCACATTCTCCAGATCTCTCACCAATTGAAAACCTCTGGTCAATGGTGGCCGAGCTACTGGCTCATCACAGTACACCAGTCACTACTCTTGATGAACTGTGGTATCGTGTTGAAGCTGCATGGGCAGCTATACCTGTACACGCCATCCAAGCTCTGTTTGACTCAATGCCCAGGCATATCAAGGCCGTTATTATGGCCAGAGGTGGTTGTTCTGGGTACTGATTTCTCAGGATCTATGCACCCAAATTGTGTGAAAATGTAATCACATGTCAGTTCTAGTATAATATATTTGTCCAATGAATACCCGTTTATCATCTGCATTTCTTCTTGGTGTAGCAATTTTAATGGCCAGTGGTGTAGTTTGAACTTTCACCTTGGTGTAAAGTTTCATTGTAGTCCTTATTTATTGCATCAAGTGCATCAACAAAAGACATCGACTCATCCATCATTTTTCAGCCACTACATAAGATGTCTTTTATTGCATAGATTGGCAATTGTCTAATTAAAATACAAACTAATCCCTCTTCTTCAATTGGATTATCCAAATACTTTGTTCATGTTAAATGCTAATCAAAATATTTCCTCACAGTGCCCCAAGTATTATTATAATATTTTGGGTCTCACAGATCTGATATTAACTTTTCTTGAGCACTGGCAGACCAGTACTTCTCTTTAAATTAATTTTGAAAGTCTTCCCAAGGGAAAAAATTCTCACTATTTACTGTTCCCCATTCCGAGGATTCCCCTAGAAGATACCCAACAGCAGATTCGATCTTCTTGGAATCTTCCCAGTTTTTTGGGATAGCTTGGTTAAATCTTTTTAGGAAATGGTACATCTCTGTCTGGCTTAAGTTTAGGGAATTGTCTAGATAACCCTGAACTATCTCCCCATTGCAAATCAAGTCACTGCTTCACTAGTTAACACAACATTAGGTGAAGTTACCTTTTTTTCTACTTTGTTTTGGATAAGCATAATTTCTCTCCACAGACCGTCCATACCCTTCCTGGTACCATTAAGTTCAGAAGAAGGAATAGGTGATACGTTTCTGGATGTTATTCTCTCAGTAACCTTTTGATCTATAAGTTTTCCAAATTGTTCCTCCAAAATAATTACATTTACAATATCAGAGTCAGCTATTTTCTCTTTGAAATTCATTTCTACAGAAATTTATATTATTTACCCATGTATTGACACCTCTAATTTGCGATTGAATGATTGGCATTAATTCATTATCTACACTCTCTTTCAAAGTACTCAACCCCTGCTTTACATCATTATATTTAATATTGTACAAGTTTTCAAAACATCCTAACTTTTCTATAAGTTCTGATTCTGTATTATTACATTTGTTCTCAGTGTCAAGTTCTAACATTTTTGATAAATCTGAAAAGTGTCATTCTGTTGCTGACTAAGGTCAGTAAACATATGATTTATATGAGTGGTCAATGAATTTGTCATCTCATTCTTTAAATCTACTTTTAAATTCTCTACTTTATTATTTATGGCTTTGAATTCAGTCTTCAAAGCACCCACGCCTTCACATGGCTTACTAAATTCCTTGCTTTGAGGGCTGACTTTGGCATTTAACAAATGTAAATTTGTCGTTTGAGTATTTAATTGAGATTTTACCAAGTCTAGTTCTTTACCTAGAGTCACACTCTGAGCATTTAATTGAGAATTTACTAAATCTAGTTCTTTACTTAGAGTTGCACTGTGAGCATTTAATTGAGAATTTAATGAGTTTAACTTAAGACTCTGAGCTTTTATTAAATTTATCAATTCAGCCTAGTCAGGCACTTCTTTGCTAATCTTCATGGCCTTAGCTGGGTCTTGAGTTTCCACAACCTGTTGTATATTTTCTGTACTTTTATATGCCTTAGCTCTTGTAAGCATTTAAAACTAACTATAAGTATGATAATTACACAATAACAGTTCACTCAACAGTTTCTTGTACCACTTCATACTAAAGTAATCTAGTTTTGTTTCATGCTCACTCAGTGTAAAATTCTAATTGCGTAGGTGAGCACATGTGGAGGCAGGTCAGCACCAGTGAACAGCAGCTGGTGCTGGCAGCATTGGATGTATGTTGGTTTCCGAATCTGCATCCCTACGATGTGTGTGAAAGCTGTATACTCATGGCACTGGATCTACTTAGCTGAATCATTCTTTGCGTACTTCTTTTTAGACAAATAAATTGAAATCTTCTTTACTATTTTAATTGTTATGAATTTTTCATTTCTTTAATATTTTTCCATTTAAATTTTGCTCCATTCTATACTTCAACATATTTCAATTTCTTGGAGTAGTTTCCTTGTCTTATTATGTTTGGTTGCTATGGCAACATGTAACAGCTTCTTCTCTCGTTTTTGACTTAAAACTCCTGTTTTCTTGGTCCTTTCACATGGGTTGCCATGTTCTAATGACTTAATGTGAGAGTGTGGATCTGGGTGATATCAGCTTATTCCCCCAAACCACCTTCCACTTCTTTACGAGGTGACTTACTTGAATTTGCAGCCACTCTTGTTTACTGGCTAGCCGGCTGCTGGAAACCCTCTTGACTTCTTCTCCGTCGAGTAATGCTAGGTGCAGGAATCTTTGGACTCTTTGTTATTTTATCTGTGTACAGAATTCCGGGTGCAGAAATAATGAAACATTTTTTGTCGAAATTCCAATGTCTATTCCAAAAACTTCAAAAAGATACCAAGAAAAGAATCATAATAACCGCTGATTTCAACATAGATCTAGCCAGTGAAGCCAAAAACTCCAAAAAATTCATGGATATGATTCAAACATCAGGTTTCAGTGCAAATGTCACTGATTTCACTCTAGTAAATGAAGTGTCTGCAATATGTATAGATAATATTTTAACCAATTACATTTATAATGAGGCAAATAAGTTTTGTTTAGATTTAGGACTTTCTGATCATTGTGCTCTGTTTATGGAGTTACCAAAAACAATAGAACCTTGCACAAAAAAAACCTACACCAAATGCCAGTTCAGCAAAGAAAATATAAACTTATTCTATCATAGATTAAATAAGGTGCAGTGGTCCATAGATCCTAGTATTTCATGCTCTGAAAATTTTGAAACTTTTCTGGAAAAATTCCTGCTCGTTTTTAATGAAACATTCCCCATTACTGTACATCATAAGAGAGTAGGAAATAAAGTAAAGTGGATTACTGAAGGAATAAAAATCTCGACTGGAAGAAAAAAAACGGTTACATAGGGAACTAAAACATAATAAAAGTCCTGTATTTGTTACCTATGTAAAAGATAACAAAAATATTTTTAGAAAAGTTGTAGAGGCAACCAAAGTACTGGAAAATAATAGATTTATACTGGATAGTGAAAACAAGTCAAAGGCATTATGGTCAGTGATCAAAGTTGGAACAGGTTCCACAGGTAGAGGCCATGATATTTCTGAAATCAAGGTAGAGGATAAAACTATTGTAAATCCTGCTCAAATTTCTGAATTGTTTAATGAATTCTTTATAAATGTAAACAGATCTAATGTCAATGTGCCAGAGTATCCAGACACAGTAAATATCTTCAATGGTGAGCAACTTGATGGTGAATTTTTCAGTACCTTTGCAAAAACTACAGTAAAAGATAGAGAAAAAGTGATACGTCACTAAAAAGTAAAACATCAACAGAATGGGATGTGATACCAATGAAAGTGTTAGAAACAGTCTCTAAAATAATTGTGCAGCCACTAACTACAATAGTTAACCACTCCCTTCAAGAAGGTTATTTTCCAGGAACACTGAAGTATGCAGTAGTTAAGCCACTATTGAAAAAAGGCACAAAAGAACACAAAGGAAACTATCATCAAGTCTCTCTTCTTCCATCACTTTCAAAAATAATTTGAGAAGATCGTCACCATACAGATTCAGAATCTCATAAAAAATATTTAAAATAATTTCAAAAAATCAGTATGAATTTCAAAAAGGCAAAACCACAATATCTGCAATAAATCATTTTGTTGATAAAATTAGCTCGTTTCTAGACATCTCACTGCATGCCACAGGAATTTTTTGTGACCTATCAAAGGTCTTTGATAGTGTGAAACACTACTTGCTACTTTGTAAACAGGAAAAGCATGGGATTAGGGGCATGCTATTAGAATGGTTTAAATCCTATCCAACCAACCGAAGACATAGAGTGGTTATAACATCAGAGAGATGAACTTATACTTCAGAATGGAAAACCATTTCACTAGGAGTATCCCAAGGTTCTGTCTTAAGTCCCATTCTGTTTTTGTTGTACATAAATGATCTGCCAACTTAAAATTGAGTGTCACTCAGTTTTATTTGCAGATGACACATCTTTAATCATTGAAAGTAACATTACAGATCAAATTCTACAAACTGTATTAAATATTTAAAAGACCAATATGTCTGCTTGTGTCTGTATGTGTGGATGGATATGTGCGTGAGTACGAGTGTATACCTGTCCTTTTTTCCCCCTAAGATAAGTCTTTCCGCTCCCGGGATTGGAATGACTCCTTACCCTCTCCCTCAAAACCCACTTCCTTTCGTCTTCCCCTCTCCTTCCCTCTTTCCTGATGAGGCAACAGTTTGTTGCGAAAGCTTGAATTTTGTGTGTATGTTTGTGTTTGTTTGTGTGTCTATCGACCTGCCAGCGCTTTCGTTCGGTAAGTCACCTCATCTTTGTTTTTATATTCAATATATACATAGTCAGACTTCAAAGAGATTTTAATTCAGTACTGGGTAGTAAACCATTGCAAGAGTCCTGCTTTAGAATCTTCACTTTCATTATGAAAAAAGATAGAAGGATGTACCCTTCCCATTTAAACATGTCAATACTGAGATAGTTTCACTCTTTTCCACAGGAGTAACACAAGTTACATTCTTACAACCTTTTAAGGCAAGTACTTTGCCAAGCTTGTTGTTCAGTTTTGATCCTGTTTCATCCATGTTGAAAATGTTTCCAGGTTTATCTATAAGACCAGTTTCTTCCAAAACATTTTTAAGAGGTCACTGTATTCTTTGGCAGCTATTTTATTCAAGCCCTTCACTCTTGCAATATATATCCCTTCATATTGCTAGATGGAAAGTTCAGGATAGTCTACAAGAAAAGAAGAAAGCGAGATAGGCTGCTTGTATGGTTTCATGATTAAAATTATGTTTTAATTGCAGGCTTTCTACTAAATAATAAACCATGGAACATACTGAGTCTCTAGTTGGAGTAAACTTCCTTGAGTGTAATTTTTTAATATGTCCTTTTATCCAAATCTTAACAATGAGCGTTTCTCTTGCAACCTTTACTAAAGCTCTAGTACTTTAGATTTTGGGTATGCCAAGCAATTTTGCTTCTACATTATCTCTCATATGGCTCTGAATGCATTTTTCAAATTGTCTTCTGCCCATTCTCTCTGCCAGATGTGCCTTTTCTTTTATAAAAATTAGGTATTTATCTGTAACAGGAAAAAACCCATGTTATCAGGATACATCTTTGTATTTAAAATAATTTTTTAACAAGTATGATTTGATTTACACAGAAAGTGAAGTCCTAGTAGGAGATAAGGTCCTACTATCCCACATTTACTTTTTAAGTGGGCCACCTATTGGAAATTTCACTGGTCCATCAAGCCCAATTCTTAGGGATGGATGGACTAGCTCTCCATTGAGACAAACAGTGCTACAGGCACACTGCTTTAGGTTAAGATTGTACCCAATTCACTTAAGTCTCAGCATTTATCTTAAGTTGAAATAATTAAACTAACTTAACTTCATAACAAAGAAAGCGAGTATCTAATATTTTTCAACTCATCAAAAGAAATAGGTGAAGTTTCTTTCTAAAATGTACATGATACTAAACATAGGTCTGCCTACTCAAGAAGAACAACTGTAGATGCCTACTACAGAACTGCTGTGGCAGACCTGCCAAATATTCTATACCGGATATACCCCACAGCTGATGTAAAGTACTATATTATCGAGCTGGCAAGTACAAATGCTGCCAAAAGTACAGTATTGATATTGTTTCTCATTTTATAATTCTTGAAAACCAGTTTCTCTATCTGATTTTTATACTTCTATATGTGAGGTAGATGTTTAGGTTTTCTTCTAGCAGTACACAAATGTCATTTTGATTTGTTTCATCTCCACATTGTTTTTCATAAGCCGTTACTTTTAAATTTTTATTCTGTGATCCATAGTTATTTAATTTAATTGCACATTTTGTTTCAGGTTTTGAAAATTCTTTACTTTTAGAGTAAACTTTGAAAACCATGTTAATTCTATCAATAGCAATAAATAACACACAATAGAAATATTTATGTACGTGTTTCTGCTTCTAGGGTGTTCATGATTCAGGAGTCGCAATAAAAATGGAGCACAATCCTGAAGAAATTATTGTAAAGATGGAAGGGAAAGGAGTAGAGCCAGTAATTGCCATAAGTAATAACTTGCTGCAATTCTGCCCAGTGGATCCACATGCAGATTCAATTACACAAACATTCAGTGTGACAAATCCAACAGATTTTCCTGTAGAGATATTTCTTCAGGAGGTTGATAGGTATGAAGAATGAAAAATTTCCTTTGATGCCTATATTTGTGGATGCAATATAATCATAACAAAGAATAAATTACAACTGAACTTTATTTTCAGGCAGTATGATGCAGAGGAAAAAGTTCTAACTTCATTGTGTTACTTTTATAAAGAACAAATACTATATTTACCTATTCGTACTCCTGGGAGTAAAATATGTAATGAGTTACAGAGTTTTTATGATAGAATTGTTGCTCTCATTTTGGAGAAGTTATCGGAACAAAAAGAAGATGATGTAACAGCACCAGCTTCAGGTGAGTTTATTCACTTTATTTTAGAATCAGTGTAAAACAACAAGTAAAACAATGAACTGGTGACAAACTAAAATTGATGTAAACTAGAAAGCCTACTATCATTATTAGTAAGTTAGTAGAATAAATCAAATAATAGAACTTTCTACTATCAACTGCCCCAACTATATTTTCAGAATGTTTTAAGAAAATTGACAATACCCTTTAATTGTCTAGATCACAAACAATATGCAACATTAAATTTGATAACTAGTTTCAGCTGTAATCAAAAGAATCCTCAGATCAGTCATGGGAAAGGCATTGTTTTAACATATATAGTAAGGTTGGACTGCATCATCTGTGTATCTTGGTACATTCTCATGTAAGAGATGACTTCAGTTAAGTGCTGGCCATACCAATGAGATACAAAAAAGTAATTCTAACAAATGCTTATCAAAATTGCACTTGGGTGTAAAATTTTTATAGTTGATCTTTACAAAACATTACAAATACAAGAAGAAAAAATACAAGGTTGAAAAGTAGATCAAACTTGTTTGTGGTCTATTCAAATCCATAAGCGTACTCAGCTTCTGGATTCATATAAGTCAGAAACAAGCTTGATCTACTTTGATTAGTTGTATTTTTTCATCTTGGATTCTAAAAGTTACAATTTGTAATGATGAAGCATAAAAGCTTTGTACTGAAGTGCAATTTTAATAAGAATGATTTAGAATAATTCTTTTATATCTCATTGCTATAGCCAGCCAGCACTTTATTGATGTAGTCTCTTGTATGAGAATGTACTTGCAGATGATGAGATCTAACCTTACAGTATATGTTGCTCAATGTCTCTACTGCGATAGGTATGATGGTGGTTGTACATACAACTGGAACTAGTTATCAAAGTAAATTTTGTATAATGTCTGTCATCCAGACAATTAAAAGATATTGTATAGTTTTTTGTAAAAAAAAGTTTTGAAAATACTCATGATCACTTTTTCCATTTACTGATAATGTCAGGTATCACCAATTTCAATTTCCATGTACTGTCTCTATTTTGGCTGGAGTGTTACTTTCTGTAATAAAATGTTTGGCCTTTGTCTAAGTAACAAACACAATGAAATGAATTTGTTGTGATACTGACCTGGGTTTCATAGTGTCTCCTCATTGCGCAACTCCTGACTATCTTGAAGCTGAAAGTCTAAATAAGTGTGGGACTGTGTTTACTCAAAATTGCACATGACACCTCTATTTAGATTGCATTGACACACATAGCTATTCCTTGGAAAGCTTGGTTATTGGTAATCATGACCAGTTTGCCAAGACAAAATTTTATTAGGGCACTAAACCTTAACAGCACTTAGACAGTTCATTGATGAAATAGAATATACATTTGTGACATGAAACACTGTTCACATTTACATGAAAATGTCACAGTTCACACTTAGCACAATACTGTAGTAATTTATTGTAGTGGATTACCCTTATTATTGTATTCAGTCTATAATGAGCATCACCATGTCCAACATTCATTAATTTTGATGGCAATAACATACACTATGTGATCAAAAGTATCCAGACACTTCCAAAAATGTATGTTTTTCATATTAGGTGCATTGTTCTGCCACCTACTTCCAGGTACTCCATATCAGCTACCTGAGCAGTCATTAGACATCATGAGAGAGCAGAATGGGGTGCTCCGCAGAACTGACGGTCTTTGAAAGTGGTCAGGTGATTGGGTGTCACTTGTGTCATACATCTATATGCGAGATTTCCACACTCCTAAACATTCCTAGGTCCACTGTTTCTGATGTGATAGTGAAGTGGAAACATGAAGGGGCACGTACACGTCTGTTAACTGACAGAGACTACCGACAGTTGAAGAGGGGCATAATGTGTAATAGGCAGACATCTACCTGGACCATCACACAGGAATTCCAAACTGCATCTGGATCCACTGCAAGTAATATGAAAATTAGGCAGGACGTGAGAAAACTGGGATTTCATGGTCAAGCAGCTGATCATAAGCCACACATCACGCTGGTAAATGCCAAACGACACCTCACTTGGTGTAAAGAGTGTAAATTTTGGGCAATTGAACAATGGAAAAACATTGTGTAGAGTGATGAATCATGGTACACAGTGTGGCGATCTGATGGCAGGGTGTGGGTATGGCGAATTCCTGGTGAAGGTCCTCTACCAGCGTGTATAGTGGCAACAGTAAAATTCGGAAGTGGTGGTGTTATGCTGTGGTCATGTTTTCCATTGAGGGGGCTCACACCACTATCACAGCAAAGGCCTCCATTGATGTTTTAAGCACCTTCTTGCTTCCCACTGTTGAAGAGCAATTCGGGTATGGCGATTGCATCTTTCAACACAATGGAGCGGCCGTTCATAATGTATGGCCTGTGGCAGAGTGATTACACAAGAATAGCATCCCTGTAATGGGCTGACCTGCACAGAGTCCTGACCTGAAAACTATAGAACACCTTTGAGACATTTTGGAACCCCGACTTTGTAGCAGGGCTCACTGACCGACATTGATACCTCTCCTCAGTGCAGCACTCTGTGAAGAATGGGCTGCCATTCCCCAAAAAACCTTCCAGTGTCTGATTCAATGTAAGTCTGCAAATGTGGAAGATGTCATCAAGGCAAAAGGTGGGCCGACACCATATTGGATTCCAGCATTACTGATGAAGGACATCATAAACTTATAAGTCATTTTCAGCCAAGTGTCCGGATACATTTGATCAGATAGTGTACTGCACGCTTGCTGATCACAACACATTTCAGTTTGAATGTACATTGATTTGATCTACAGGAACCACTCCAGAACTATTAAAACATTAATGTTATTGAGTATTATAGTTGTTAGAGCATGTATTTTCACGCACAATGCACTCATGATTGTGGCATAAGCCAACGCTGAGAGAGCACCTGACATACGTTTTACTCATATGTTTTCAAAACATGAACTGGCAATTTGGTGAACAAGAATGTGTTTTAAAGATTGGCTTAGGAACAAATTGTCATTTTGCAAACTTAAGTGGGATGTAAAAAGTAGCTGGGTTGGATTTTACTGTTTTTGATGTACTACAAGGAGTAATGTGATTTTGGTTATAAAAATGTAGCTTCTTAGCTGTTTAGAAAAATATTTGAACACTGTTATTCTTACATGACGTGGATTACCTTGTTTATATTCATGAGTACTTTATTCCATATTAGGCAAAATTACATGAAATTATTAATTAGTTAGTTATGCAATCAGTGCTGTATGTCATTTTGAACAGAAAAATTAAACTAACATAAATATGCGGTCAAATTGCAGAATTTGACAAGGGTTATGACGAAATCTGCAATGGAAAATAGGATTACTTATGAACTATATGCTAATTATCTCTTCAGTTAATTTGTTTTTGGTAATTCAAGGTATTTTACAGGAAAGTGGGACTGCCGTATGTTCTACTGGTTTGGGTCACCTTTCTTGAGTATAGTGTTTAACTCATGTTGTTAACTATAGTATTAACACCAGTTAATTATATTTTCAAATTAAAATTACCCTCATGAAAATTAATTACATCAGTGTAACCAGAACAATCAACAGAGTAACTGAGTAGTCAGTCAATATAAATTGTTTATAAACAGCTAAGTGCTATAATACCTTTGCCTCTACTTCAGGGTTACACTATGTGCAAGAGGTTATTGATCATCCTGGCATAATAACCATTGAATGATGACATTACTTACATTATCTGATAACTAAACTTTTAGTTCAGTTTTCCTGAAACTTTAATTTTCAGAAAATGTTTCTTTTGGCATCTTGGTTATAAGGAGGACAGTTTCTGACAGCATAAAATTTTGTTTCAAAATCCAGTCATTACCAAGTTTTCCATATATATTTATTGAAGAAACAAACAATAGACAGTTGACCAGTAGAGCTGTAGCCATATAAACCTAACATTAGTATTATGTGTTTAATTGTTCTAGTTACAAACCAAAGACACTTCACTACCCCATGGGCAAGAATCTTACATAGATACATTGTCAGATCAATAAGACGTCTGTGCAACAATATGGCATTAAAAATGTTTGCTAGTTTTTAGCATTGTGATGCAACTATCTCAATATTTTGATAAGAAACAAAATCTGTACTCTGCGCCGGTAGACTTTTTGGATAGTATCCAGTTTATTATACGTATGTATCAGCTGTCTCTGTAATGAGGTACATGAGAATTACTATTTTTATGCATTCAGCATGACCCTAATGAAACAGCACTGGACCCACTTTGATTGACATTAGCTCTTGCTAAAGGAGCACCACAGTGCCCTGTACGAATTGCACCGTGCAATCTTTGGTTTGGAATTTTCTCCCTCTTGATACTCATGACATTCACCCCTGACCTACAAACTGTCATAACAACTAGGACACAACAGGTCTAGGATCTGCTACACTATTTAATTGACAGCAGGAGAAATATAAATACATTCGCCACACTAATGTTATTTCCCCAGATGTCTTTATAGTATACATTAAACAGCTTCTACAACATTAATGAATACCTGGAATTTTGCTCAAATCTGTATGTCTGCTTCATAACGCTCTCAACAAAAATTCATAATTGTTAACCATTCCTAGATAAAACCAAACTTCTTTCATCCATGTATGTATTTAATTATGCACCTAGCTTTGTGTTGATGCCAATGATACCAATGATAAGATTTTGTACATGATGTAAATATTTAATATTTGATACTGTTCTGTACTTTGACAAGTCCAATATAATGAGTGTGATAATACAGGTGCTAATTAAATAAACAATTAAATAAATAAATTATGGTATTACACTTAATTAACACAGTAAACTGTGCCATTTCCTCATGATAATAAATCTTCCTTTGCTATCAAATGGCAAGGGTTTTTATGGAATTTCTATCTGTTCAGTCCAACCCATTTTATCTCTACCTAAATACTGCAACCAACACCCATTTGATCTTGGTTAGTGAAGCAACTTCCCCTCTGGTAAACCTTCCTTCATTTCCAAATTGACAATTACTTGATGACTCAGGATATTTTCTATCAACTGATCTATCCTTTTAATAAAGTTGTGTCATAAATAAATATTCTCACCAATTCTAGTCAGTTCCAGCTCATTAATTATCTGACCTACAATTCTACTCTCCAGAATTCTTCTCTAGCACTGCATTTCAAGTCTTCTATTTTATTCTTTTCTGAATTGTTTACTGTCAGTATTTAACTTGCAAACAAGGCTACACACCAGAAAAAAACCTTCAGAAAATACTTCCTGACATTTAAATTTATATTCAACATTAACAAACATCCATTTTTTAATAACTATCCATTCCATTCAGTTGCTCTGCCAAATTCTTGGTTAACTCTAACAAAATTACCAAGTCCTTGACAACTCTTAAAGCTTTAATTTCTTCTCCTGGACCTTTAATTCTCATTCCAAATTTCTCTTTAAGTTTTGTAAGTGCTTGCTCAATGTCAAATACCTCAATGTCAAATACCATTGGGGGCAAGTTGCAAGCATGTCTCAATTTCTTCTCAACTTCTTCTTGCATGTCATGCACTTCATTCTTATGATAACAGTCTGGTGTCTGTACAGGTTGTAGACAAGCTTTCATCTCTTCTTCAATAGCTCTGCTACCTTCAGAATCCAAAGAGTTTATTTCATTTTTAATGGTGTCAACAATGATTTGTAGTACTGGCCCCAGTGGAGGGAGGGGAGAGCATGAGTACACTTGTCAGGATGGCCAGTATCACCCTGTCATTCCAGGCATACAGGTTTTGTAGTGGGAACAGGAGCATATTAGGTCATACTCATTTAATTGACTTTGATTTATTTCTTTGTCTCAGTTTACATTGGAGATCCATATCTCACATCCAGCAAGTGGGCACTGGTTGTCAAACCCTCAGTTGTCATTGACATTGCACTGCCGTATTCTCATCTGTGGCTACTGTGGGCCAGTGTAGCTCAACAGTGGTGCAAACACTTTTGAGTAACATTTCCTCAGCTGGTGGTGGAGCGGTGCATTTGCTGCCATTGAAGAGTGGCATAGCTGTCTGCCAATTCGTGGCTGCACCTGGGACTAAGCACTAAGAATTTTTTTTGCCCCTAGACCGTCCCCCCCCCCCCCCCCCCCCCCCCCCCCCCCCGCCCCTTCCCTACCCTACACTCATGCCACCAGAGCTATCAGAGTTGACGTTGAACCACACAGTGGATGGTACCAAAACATGATGATAGATGTATGATGCTTCCCTGGGGCCACACCACAGTAGTAACCAATACATTGTATTTTGTATGCTAGGTGGCCAGTACTTACATGCACCAGGATCAGCTGTGTTGATGTGCAGATGACCCAGGTACCACATAGATGACCTGTCATGATGCTCCTGTAGCATCCTGAATTTGGGTAATGTCTGTGGTTGCCAACTGAATGGTGATACCTGTGTTATGAGGGTGACTGTGGTAGAGGAGTACAGCACTAGCTGAATTTGAAATGGGCTGAGTTATGGCAGCGATGGCTTGCTTAGGCTTGTGCTGCTACACAGTTAGCATTGTCAAAAGCTTTCTCTAGATCTGCACATTGATAAATCTTCCAACACAAGTCATTGAATCAGTAGTGCCTCATGTATTCCTGCACTTCTTCAGAGGCTAACGTTCTCTTCCCTAAGGTCAGCTACTACCAGTTTCTCCACTCCTCTGTAAATAATTCATGTCATTATTTTGAAACCAAGAATACCGATAGTTCAGTAATATTCACAACTGTCAGCATCTGCCATTTTGGAACTGAGATTACTACATTCTTCTTGCTGTGTGAGTATATTTCATCTATAAAATATATCTTAAACACTTGGTGGAATAGTTTTGTCATTATTGGTGCTGCCAAGCACCATAAAAATTCCAAGGGACTGTTGTCTACTCCAGGGAGATTATTTAGACTTAGATCTTTTTAGGTTTTGTCAAAATTTTTGTGCAATTTTGTACCCTTCTTCTCATATTCAACTACTCCCTCTTTCTTCTATATAATACTGTCTTCAAGTCCATTTCTCTTGTACAGCCCTTCCATACATTCCTTTCGCCTTCCAGCTTTCCCTTCTTTGCTTAGTACTACCCATTTTCCTTTTTAAATTCTGCATTTTCTGTCAGTCTCATTTCTAAGAACAAAGGCTGTAAGATTTAAAATCATGTATTGGCATGGATATGAGACAAAGATGATGTGATTTACCAAACGAAAGCACTGGCAGGTTGATAGACGCACAAACAAACACAAACATACATATATACACTCCTGGAAATGGAAAAAAGAACACATTGACACCGGTGTGTCAGACCCACCATACTTGCTCCGGACACTGCGAGAGGGCTGTACAAGCAATGATCACACGCACGGCACAGTGAACACACCAGGAACCGCGGTGTTGGCCGTCGAATGGCGCTAGCTGCGCAGCATTTGTGCACCGCCGCCGTCAGTGTCAGCCAGTTTGCCGTGGCATACGGAGCTCCATCGCAGTCTTTAACACTGGTAGCATGCCGTGACAGCGTGGACGTGAACCGTATGTGCAGTTGACGGACTGTGAGCGAGGGCATATAGTGGACATGCGGGAGGCCGGGTGGACGTACCACCGAATTGCTCAACTCGTGGGGCGTGAGGTCTCCACAGTACATCGATGTTGTCGCCAGTGGTCGGCGGAAGGTGCACGTGCCCGTCGACCTGGGACCGGACCGCAGCGACGCACGGATGCACACCAAGACCGTAGGATCCTACGCAGTGCCGTAGGGGACCGCACCGCCACTTCCCAGCAAATTAGGGACACTGTTGCTCATGGGGTATCGGCGAGGACCATTCGCAACCGTCTCCATGAAGCTGGGCTACGGTCCCGCACACCATTAGGCAGTCCTCCGCTCACGCCCCAACATCGTGCAGCCCGCCTCCAGTGGTGTCGCGACAGGCGTGAATGGAGGGACGAATGGAGACGTGTCGTCTTCAGCGATGAGAGTCGCTTCTGCCTTGGTGCCAATGATGGTCGTATGCGTGTTTGGCGCCGTGCAGGTGAGCGCCACAATCAGGACTGCATACGACCGAGGCACACAGGGCCAACACCCGGCATCATGGTGTGGGGAGCGATCTCCTACACTGGCCGTACACCACTGGTGATCGTCGAGGGGACAGTGAATAGTTCACGGTACATCCAAACCGTCATCGAACCCATCGTTCTACCATTCCTAGACCGGCAAGGAAACTTGCTGTTCCAACAGGACAATGCATGTCCGCCGTGCCACCCAACGTGCTCTAGAAGGTGTAAGTCAACTACCCAGGCCAGCAAGATCTCCGGATCTGTCCCCCATTGAGAATGTTTGGGACTGGATGAAGCGTCGTCTCATGCGGTCTGCACGTCCAGCACGAACGCTGGTCCAACTGAGGCGCTAGGTGGAAATGGGATGGCAAGCCATTCCACAGGACTACATCCAGCATCTCTACGATTGTCTCCATGGGAGAATAGCAGCCTGCATTGCTGCGAAAGGTGGATATACACTGTACTAGTGCCGACATTGTGCATGCTCTGTTGCCTGTGTCTATGTGCCTGTGGTTCTGTCAGTGTGATCATGTGATGTATCTGACCCCAGGAATGTGTCAATAAAGTTTCCCCTTCCTGGGACAATGAATTCACGGTGTTCTTGTTTCAATTTCCAGGAGTGTATATACATACAAACATATATATATCTAAAAACAAAAGTGTATATACATACAAACATGTATATATCTAAAAACAAAGATGATATGACTTACCAAACGAAAGCGCTGGCAGGTCGATAGACACACAAACAAACACAAACATACACACAAAATTCAAGCTTTCGCAACAAACGGTTGCTTCGTCAGGAAAGAGGGAAGGAGAGGGAAAGACGAAAGGAAGTGGGTTTTAATGGAGAGGGTAAGGAGTCATTCCAATCCCGGGAGTGGAAAGACTTACCTTAGGGGGAAAAAAGGACGGGTATACACTCGCACACACACACACATATCCATCCACACATATACAGACACAAGCAGACATATTTAAAGACAAAGAGTTTGGGCAGAGATGTCAGTCGAGGCGGAAGTGCAGAGGCAAAGATGATGTTGAATGACAGGTGAGGTATGAGTGGCGGCAACTTGAAATTAGCGGAGATTGAGGCCTGGTGGGTAACAGGAAGAGAGGATATATTGAAGAGCAAGTTCCCATCTCCGGAGTTCGGATAGGTTGGTGTTGGTGGGAAGTATCCAGGTAACCCGTACGGTGTAACACTGTGCCAAGATGTGCTGGCTGTGCACCAAGGCATGTTTAGCCACGGGGTGATCCTCATTACCAACAAACACTGTCTGCCTCTGTCCATTCATGCGAATGGACAGTTTGTTGCTGGTCATTCCCACATTGAATGCAGGCAGGTCAGTTGGTAAATCACGTGGATGCTTTCACATGTGGCTCTGCCTTTGATCGTGTACACCTTCCGGGTTACAGGACTGGAGTCGGTGGTGGTGGGAGGGTGCATGGGACAGGTTTTACACCGGGGGCGGTTACAAGGATAGGAGCCAGAGGGTAGGGAAGGTGGTTTTGAGATTTCATAGGGATGAACTAACAGGTTACAAAGGTTAGGTGGATGGCGGAAAGACACTCTTGGTGGAGTGGGGAGGATTTCATGAAGGATGGATCTCATTTCAGGGCAGGATTTGAGGAAGTTGTATCCCTGCTGGAGAGCCACATTTAGAGTCTGGTCCAGTCCCGGAAAGTATCCTTTCACAAGTGGGGCACTTTTGTGGTTCTTCTGTGGGGGATTCTGGGTTTGAGGGGATGAGGAAGTGACTCTGGTTATTTGCTTCTGTACCAGGTCGGGAGGGTAGCTGCGGGATGTGAAAGCTGTTGTCAGGTTGTTGGTGTAATGGTTCAGGGATTCCAGACTGGAGCAGATTTGTTTGCCACGAAGACCTAGGCTGTAGGAAAGGGACCGTTAGATGTGGAATGGGTGGCAGCTGTCATAATGGAGGTACTGTTGCTTGTTGGTGGGTTTGATGTGGACGGACGTGTGAAGATGGCCATTGGACAGGTGGAGGTCAACGTCAAGGAAAGTGGCATGGGATTTGGAGTTGGACAAGGTGTATCTGATGGAACCAAAGAAGTTGAGGTTGGAGAGGAAATTCTGGAGTTCTTCTTCACTGTGAGTCCAGATCATGAAGATGTCATCAATAAATATCACTTTGCCACGAAGAAAAATGATCCTAATCCTACTCCTAATGATCCAACTCCCCAGGACACCATCCAAATTGAACCCTGCCTGGAACAGTTCCGTCCTCCGTCACAGCGGGACCCACCTTCTCTTCCTCAAAATCACCCTCTCCAAACCTTCCAGGAATTTCTGACTTCCAGCCTTGCATCTCAATCCTTCTTAAAAAACCTTCATCCTACACCCAACATCACCACTGCTGAAGCCCAGGCTATCCGTGATCTGAAGGCTGACCGATCCATCATCATTCTTCCGGTGGACAAGGGTTCCACGACCGTGGTACTTGATCGTCGGGAGTATGTGGCTGAGGGACTGTGTCAGCTTTCAGACAACACCACATACAAAGTTTGCCAAGGTAGCCCCATTCCCGATGTCCAGGCGGAGCTTCAAGGAATCCTCAGAACCTTAGGCCCCCTGCAAAACCTTTCACCTGACTCCATCAACCTCCTGACCCCACTGACACCCTGCACCCCTACCTTCTACCTTCTTCCTAAAATTCACAAACCCAATCATCCCGGCCACCCCATTGTAGCTGGTTACCAAGCCCCCACAGAACGTATCTCTGCCTATGTAGATCAACACCTTCAACCCATTACATGCAGTCTCCCATCCTTCATCAAAGACACCAACCACTTCCTTGAACGCCTGGAATCCTTACCCAATCTGTTACCCCCGGAAACCATCCTTGTAACCATTGATGCCACTTCCTTATACACAAATATTCCACACGTCCAGGGCCTCGCTGTGATGGAGCATTTCCTTTCACGCCGATCACCTGCCACCCTACCTAAAACCTCTTTCCTCATTACCTTAGCCAGCTTCATCCTGACCCACAACGTCTTCACTTTTGAAGGCCAGACATACCAACAATTAAAGGGAACAGCCATGGGTACCAGGATGGCCCCCTCGTATGCCAACCTATTCGTGGGTCGCTTAGAGGAAGCCTTCTTGGTTACCCAGGTCTGCCAACCCAAAGTTTGGTACAGATTTATTGATGACATCTTCATGATCTGGACTCACAGTGAAGAAGAACTCCAGAATTTCCTCTCCAACCTCAACTCCTTTGGTTCCATCAGATTCACCTGGTCCTACTCCAAATCCCATGCCACTTTCCTTGACGTTGACCTCCACCTTTCCAATGGCCAACTTCACACGTCCGTCCACATCAAACCCACCAACAAGCAACAGTACCTCCATTATGACAGCTGCCACCCATTCCACATCAAACGGTCCCTTCCCTACAGCCTAGGTCTTCGTGGCAAACGAATCTGCTCCAGTCCGGAATCCCTGAACCATTACACCAACAACCTGACAACAGCTTTCGCATCCCGCAACTACCCTCCTGACCTAGTACAGAAGCAAATAACCAGAGCCACTTCCTCATCCCCTCAAACCCAGAACCTCCCACAGAAGAACCCCAAAAGTGCCCCACTTGGCACAGGATTATTTCCGGGACTGGATCAGACTCTGAATGTGGCTCTCCAGCAGGGATACGACTTCCTCAAATCCTGTCCTGAAATGAGATCCATCCTTCATGAAATCCTCCCCACTCCACCAAGAGTGTCTTTCCGCCATCCACCTAACCTTCGTAACCTCTTAGTTCATCCCTATGAAATCCCCAAACCACCTTCCCTACCCTCTGGCTCCTATCCTTGTAACCGCCCCCGGTGCAAAACCTGTCCCATGCACCCTCCCACCACCACCTACTCCAGTCCTGTAACGCTGAAGGTGTACACGATCAAAGGCAGAGCCACGTGTGAAAGCACCCACGTGATTTACCAACTGACCTGCCTACACTGTGATGCATTCTATGTGGGAATGACCAGCAACAAACTGTCCATTCGCATGAATGGACACAGGCAGACAGTTTTTGTTGGTAATGAGGATCACCCTGTGGCTAAACATGCCTTGGTGCACAGTCAGCACATCTTGGCACAGTGTTACACCGTCCGGGTTATCTGGATACTTCCCACCAACACCAACCTATCCGAACTCCGGAGATGGGAACTTGCCCTTCAGTATATCCTCTCTTCTCGTTATCTGCCAGGCCTCAATCTCTGGTAATTTCAAGTTGCCGCCACTCATACCTCACCTGTCTTTCAACAACTTCTTTGCCTCTACACTTCCACCTCGACTGACATCTCTGCCCAAACTCTTTGTCTTTAAATATGTCTGCTTGTGTCTGTGTGTGTAGATGGATGTGTGTGTGTGTGCGGGTGTGTACCTGTCCTTTTTTCCCCCTAGGGTGGGTCTTTCCGCTCCCGGGATTGGAGTGACTCCTTGCCCTCTCCCTTGGAGCCCGCTCCCTTTCGTCTTTCCCTCTCCTTCCCTCTTTCCTGATGTGGCAACGGTTTGTTGCGAAAGCTTGAATTTTGTGTGTATGTTTCTGTTTGTTTGTGTGTCTGTCGACCTGCCGGCACTTTCGTTCGGGGGGTCAACTCATCTTTGCTTTCATATACACTCCTGGAAATGGAAAAATGAACACATTGACACCGGTGTGTCAGACCCACCATACTTGCTCCGGACACTGCGAGCGGGCTGTACAAGCAATGATCACACACACGGCACAGCGGAAACACCAGGAACCGCGGTGTTGGCCGTCGAATGGCGCTAGCTGTGCAGCATTTGTGCACCGCCTCCGTCAGTGTCAGCCAGTTTGCCGTGGCATACGGAGCTCCATCACAGTCTTTAACACTGGTAGCATGCCGTGACAGCGTGGACGTGAACCGTATGTGCAGTTGGCGGACTTTGAGCGAGGGCGTATAGTGGGCATGCGGGAGGCCGGGTGGACGTACCGCCGAATTGCTCAACACGTGGGGCGTGAGGTCTCCACAGTACATCGATGTTGTCGCCAGTGGTCGGCGGAAGGTGCACGTGCCCGTCGACCTGGGACCGGACCGCAGTGACGCACGGATTCACGCCAAGACCTTAGGATCCTACGCAGTGCCGTAGGGGACCGCACCGCCACTTCCCAGCAAATTAGGGACACTGTTGCTCCTGGGGTATCGGCGAGGACCATTCGCAACCGTCTCCATGAAGCTGAGCTACGGTCCCGCACACCGTTAGGCCGTCTTCCACTCACGCCCCAACATCGTGCAGCCCGCCTCCAGTGGTGTCGCGACAGGCGTGAATGGAGGGACGAATGGAGACGTGTCGTCTTCAGCGATGAGAGTCGCTTCTGCCTTGGTGCCAATGATGGTCGTATGCGTGTTTGGCGCCGTGCAGGTGAGCGCCACAATCAGGACTGCATACGACCGAGGCACACAGGGCCAACACCCGGCATCATGGTGTGGGGAGCGATCTCCTACACTGGCCGTACACCACTGGTGATCGTCGAGGGGACAGTGAATAGTGCACAGTACATCCAAACCGTCATCGAACCCATCGTTCTACCATTCCTAGACCGGCAAGGGAACTTGCTGTTCCAACAGGACAATGCACGTCCGCATGTATCCCGTGCCACCCAACGTGCTCTAGAAGGTGTAAGTCAACTACCCTGGCCAGCAAGATCTCCGGATCTGTCCCCCATTGAGCATGTTTGGGACTGGATGAAGCGTCGTCTCACGCGGTCTGCACGTCCAGCACGAATGCTGGTCCAACTGAGGCGCCAGGTGGAAATGGCATGGCAAGCCGTTCCACAGGACTACATCCAGCATCTCTACGATCATCTCCATGGGAGAATAGCAGCCTGAAGTGCTGCGAAAGGTGGATATACACTGTACTAGTGCCGACATTGTGCATGCTCTGTTGCCTGTGTCTATGTGCCTGTGGTTCTGTCAGTGTGATCATGTGATGTATCTGACCCCAGGACTGTGTCAATAAAGTTTCCCCTTCCTGGGACAATGAATTCACGGTGTTCTTATTTCAATTTCCAGGAGTGTATAATTCTTCCCACGTGGAATGTTTCCCTCAATTAATAGGGAAACATTCCACGTGGGAAAAATATATCTAGGAACAAAGATGATGTGACTTGCCGGGCGGGGGCGCTGGCAGGTCGAGGGACACGCAAGCATGCACACAGGATTCAGGCTTTCGCGGAGGGCTGTTGCCTCGTCAGGAGGGTGGGAGCGAGGGGGGGGTGGGGGGGGAATGTGGGTTTTGGGGGAGAGGGTGGGGAGTCGTTCTGGTCCCGGGAGTGGAGGGACTTGCCCTGGGGGGCAAAAGGGACAGGTGTGCGCTCGCGCACACACACACATATCCATCCACACATATACAGACACAAGCAGACATATTTAAGGACCAAATATGTCTGCTTGTTTCTGTAAATGTGTGGATGGATGTGTGTGTGTGTGTGTGTGTGTGTGTGTGTGTGTGTGTGCGTGCGAGTGTATACCCGTCCTTTCTTCCCCCTAAGGTAAGTCTTTCCACTCCCGGGATTGGAATGACTCCTTACCCTCTCCCTTAAAACCCACATCCTTTCGTCTTTCCCTCTCCTTCCCTCTTTCCTGATGAGGCAACAGTTTGTTGCGAAAGCTTGAATTTTTTGTGTATGTTTGTGTTTGTTTGTGTGTCTGTCGACCTGCCAGCACTTTCATTTGGTAAGTCACATCATCTTTGTTTTTAGATATATATTTCCTACGTGGAATGTTTCCCTCTCTCTCTCTCTCTCCCTCTCTCTCTCTCTCTCTCTCTCTCTCTATATATATATATATATATATATATATATATATAACAGATGAACTACACTCAGAAATAAACAAAGGGCATCAAAACATGAAATTAATAATTGAAAATAAAAGGAATTTTATTGACATAACAGTAAAAAAGAGAAAATGGCATATATTCTTTTAACATTTATAGAAAACTGATAGCCACACACACAGTAATACATTCCACATTCAATCAGTCCCACAGCCAGAATTCAGATGCAATGCAAACATAAGTTATCTATACTAATAATAAGTATGTAAAACCATCATGACTGTCAGTTTATCTTTTAACACACTAATCTGCAAATCTAGTAGATAAATCTTCATGTTATTTTCACAGATAACTTCAGCATAAAATCAGATCATGATCAAAGTAATTATTGATATATAAATCAGATCACTGATAAAAATACGTACATATGTAGATACATTAATACTTGTTTCATAAATCATGAATATGATGTTTCCTAATGATGTGGAATGTGTCACTTTAACATAAGTTTTCTTTAGATAAAATAATCAAATAATAATTTTTTTACCATTTCTGGTTCATATCTAAAAATTCATCTGTTGAGTAGAAGGAGTTGTCATTCAGAAATTCTTTCTAAATGTTGGTTGGCTATCTGTCAGGCTTTTAATTCTATTTGGCAAATGACCAAAGATTTTTGTGCCAGCACAATTCACACCTTTCTGTGGGAAAGTGAGATTTAATCCAGAATAGTGAAGATCATCCTTTCTGTGCTTTCTAGTGTTGTAGCTATGCACTTTGGTGTTATTTTTTAATTGGGATGGGTTATTAATAACAAATTTCATAAGTGAAAATATGTATTGTGAAGGTACTGTGAATATCCTGAGTTCCTTAAATAAAAGTCTGCAAAGTGATCTTGGGTGGGCTCCAGCTATTATTCCATTTACACACTTCTGTATAGTGAATACTTTCTCTCTTAATGGTGAATTGCCCCAGCATATGATGCCATATGATTAGATTAGATTAGATTAGATTTACTTTCATTCCAATTGATCCATAGTGAGGAGGTCCTCCAGGATGTGGAACAAGTCAGAAAAACAACAATACACGAGAAATATTTACAACTAAAACAAGTAAGCTAATGTACCATTCCACAGGTCCCAAGTGGAATGATCGTCATATTTTAATGAACACTAAGAGTCATTTTACAAATACTAATGCACTGAATTTAAAATAAAAAAGTTTTTTATTTATTTATAAGGTAATAAACATATAATACAACTACTGTAATACTTATTTACAATGAACACATTACTGCACTGAAATGGTGCAGAAGTTAGATTATACTTACACACACACACACACACACACACACACACACACACACACACACACACACACACAAATTTTCAATGAACACATTACTGCACTGAAATTGTGCAGAAGTTATGTTGTACTTATATACAAATCAGTTGGTTTTACTAAGAAATTCATCAATGGAGTAGAAGGAGTTGGCCACCAACAAATCCTTTAGGCTTCGCTTAAACTGAATTTCATTGGTTGTTAAGCTTTTTATGGCTGCTGGCAAGTTATTGAAAATGTGTGTTCCTGAATAATGCACACCTTTTTGTACAAGACTAAGTGACTTTAAATCCTTGTGAAGATTATTCTTATTTCTTATGAAAGTAGTGAATGAAAATAGGCATAATAGGCTAATTTACTGATATGTTTATCTCTGAAATTTGCAATAACCCTAATTGTTTAAGTAGCTGAATGTAACCGTTTCAGCAGATCATCAATGTGTTTCTTCCGATTCAGTTTCTCATCAATGCGTGCACCCAGAAATTTTGGAATATCCTGCCTCAGCAACAGACTGTGGGGCGGCGAGTGAGTTTGTAAAAATAATTTAATTAATTGCTGTATAAATGCTTGCGTGTTGAATCAGTTTCTAGCTTTTAGAATGTTGTTAATGCTGTCTTTCGCCGTTCTCAACACTGGCTCTCTATTTACTTCTTGGCACCCAGAAAGTGATTTAATAAAACATGGAGCCAGTATTTAGAGATCCTAGTGCCCACTTCAATTGAGATACCATTATAGCTGCAGCTTATAGCTCTGAGGAATTAGGAGATTGTTCGGGATTTCTAATCAAAAACGGTTTTCCAAAATAGTTGAGTATATTCTGAAATTCACTGATAAAAAACACAAGTATCCCTACAACCTAACTAACAGAGCAGTTCAGAGTCTAATGCGCTGATGCAACTATAAATGTCCGAATTAAATGTTAAAAATAATGCTCGCCATAATTTGATGAAAATATTTCATCAAACGCCACGCTAAATATTTGGTAGAATGTCTGTCCCGCGACGGCACGTGAAAATACGACAATACGCAAACTGAAGCTAGATAATGAAAATCATTCCAGAATTAACACTTCACATAAAATGTTTTCATGGTTCCGCGTATCTCTAGTAACTTAATACGGCACCCGAGGCTGTTTGTAGCAGTGACACTGATGCGACGCGGCTCCCGACACAGATGGCGTGTCATTCAGCGTCTGGAGAGAACTGGGGCCTTGCTTCCTTGGGTAGCGTCCTTATATATAAAGCCGCGGTGCGGACGGCGAAGGGAACGCCTGATCTTTTCGGCTCTCTCGACTAGCCGCTGGGCTAGTAACGCACCACTTCAAGTTACATAATAATTTATAGCTTCTTTTGCTTATGGCCGATGAAGCTTTTAATTTAAACGTGCATTCAGCACGCAGGTAAGTATTGATAATAAAATTTTGACGTGGCTAAGTTAGATACTTTGGGCGAGAGAATTAATTAAATTACACTGCACGCAGTAGATGAACTCTGAACTGGCCCTTTTGAGATCCGCTATCGCTATAATTTTATAGGTATTCAAAAGAAACTTTACACATCTTCATAATCATAGCGGACCTCCAACCTATTTAAATCTAAACATCCTAGCCTTATTTACTAGCCTACTTAATCTATCTTGCTTCCTTCAGTTTTGAGACGAAAACCACAAAATCATGAATTTCCACTAAAATCTTAATATGTGAAATCCAAAGTACTGTTTTTATTAAATCATTATGAAAGATGAATCTAAATATGAATTTTGAAGTCTCTAGCTGGTTTCTGTTGCGCCAATGATTTTTTTAGAAAAACGTCCAAATTTCGAAAATGACTTAAGTTATCGAACTGATATTCAACACACATTAATTTAGTATTATTCCTGACATGCTAGAAAAGTTTTAGTTCATTTGCTTGATTTTTAAGGTATTGCGCAATATTTATGACGTCAGAGCTAGTTACAGCAGACTGGCTGGCACACAATGGAAACTGATGTGAATTTACTACAGTGTGAGTAGGCTGCTTCCCTACAAGACGTCTGTTCATAGTCAATATTTATCAATGGTATTATGCCATTTACTGCACAGAATTGTATAACCTGCTTTTTTTAACAAATTTAATAGAGTCCATTTGCAGAGAATCACTTAATAATTTTCTGAAAGAGATTATTTACAATTTCCTCAGCTGATTCTTGTTTTTTTGGGTGTGATTACTATACTTGTATCATCACAAAAAGAACTAGCTTCACATCTTCATGAATATAGAGTGGCAAGTCATTGATATATATTGAGAACAATAAGAGAACCAAGACTGAAACCTATGGTGCACCATTCTTGATACCTCCCCAGTTAGAGGACTCTGCTGATTTTTGCAGACTATCTGTACTGTTAATTCCAATCTTCTGTATTCTTCCAGTTGAATATGAATTATACCATTTGTGGACTGTCCCACTCATAGCACAATACTTGAGTTTATCTAGAAGAATTTCATGATCCACACACTCAAAAGTCTTTGAGAGATCACAAACTATCCCAATGGTTGATATTCAGTTGTTCAATGCAGTTTATATTTGATCAGTGAAAGCACATATAGCATTTTCTGTTTAAATCCTTTCTGAATGCCAAATTGACATTTTGTTAGTACTTCATTTTTTCAAATATATGATGCTACTTTTGAATAAATTACTTTTTAAAGAATTTTGGATAATGGTGTCAGAAGTGAAATTGGGTGGAGGGTTTTAGTATCAGATCTGTCAGACCCTTAACAATAGGGTATTTCAGTCTGTCTGGAAAAATGCCCTGTTTCAGTGAGCTACTTGTAACCTCCCCCTCGCTTATTGACCTTAATGACTGTGAAATATTAAACCGCATGCACCTAATGGAAATTTGGGAAAAGCAATTGTCACTGAAGTTAATTTGTCACTAAAGAGGGAGGAAAGGGTTACATCTAAATGAAAGGAAAAATGCAAATGGAATTGGTGGAAATTAATTTTGAGGAAAGGGTAAAATTAATAAAGAAAGTAAATGTGCGGTCATTACATTAGCAATTAATTGGTGTTTATTAGATATTTGAGATTTGGGGAAAATTACGGTCGCCAGTCCTATGGATAACTACTATAATAACTGAAAATGAAAGATTAATGCACATATAATTAGCACTAAAAGCGTGGCAACTGAAGGTTGACACGTGTTGTGTGAAACCTGAATGATTGTCAGAAGTAATAAATTTCGCTATACTCTGACCTCATTTAGCAAAAGAATTAATAAAACTGGACAATTGAAAGTTAATTTAGTGACTGAAATTAATAGTGAACTTTGTTTCTGAAGCACTACGAAATTCAATAAAATAAGGTTAGTCTTGGGCTACCTCAACAATCATTTCAAAAGCTACTTCAATCTAAGCAATTTAGAAATAAGAGATTTAACTTTGAACTTGAATTAAATGATTCTGAACAATTAACAATAGTAAACTTTAGTACGTACCAAGCTGAGCTGCAGTCACAGGTAAGCTAAAATATGGTAACAAAACTCGCACTCTTAATTTCTGCTTGTGTAATCTAAATATTGTAGCCAGCTATGAATACTTTAATTGAACTTTGAAATTAAAGCAGTGAAGTGGAATGATATCACTTTAATGCTGGCGTATGAATTTCAACGACACTCAGGTTCATTCCTGAAAAGGAAGGGACCCTGCTTGGTAATGCAGTTGGGGCAATGAGCAACAAAGGTTCATGCTAAGTTGCTGTATTTTTGTGATACAACAGTTTGAAAAGCTGAGGTCTGCCATACAGTTCTAAAACTTCATGTGCTTTTAGTCTTCCTTGTTTGTTGATCAAAGGTTTGCAGTCGTCGATCGACAGTCACTCAATGTCAGCCGTCGCTGTTGCAGAAGCTGGATGTTGGCACGTCTTCTTCTCGACACTGTCACCAGGCAAAATGGGCTCTTGATGTGCACCAGCTAATGCCTCCCATCTGCGACACCATCTCAGAAACTATCATAGCAAGTCAAGCGCAATTACATGCTGCCAAACCCCGAAAGCGCGTCACCTCGCGGGAGTGTCACGCCACACACCTGCTCCACCACCCTACTCCAGCCAGACTCCCTCTGCCTGTGCTCCATGCAGCAGAGTTCACCCTACCAAAGATCCTAAACACTTTGGTTCTCCACATGACCTATTGATGTAATCGTTCAATATCATAGTTTTCCCTAGGCTAGACCCAGCGTAAAAGTACAAATAATATTTGCAAAACAAATCAATTATACATCAACATAAATGCATAAATATATAGATACAAATAATAAAACATTTACAAAATATAAAGACACAGAAATGTCATATCTTCAGGTAACAATATAAGGAAAAAATGTATAGTACAATCGATGGAAATAGGAGGATATGCATTTCCGGTGTTACATACTACGTATGTGGTTGAGAATCACACTTATTTGTTGGGAACAAGCTCCCGGTGCTCTGTTGGAAATATCATCAATTCCATGTGAGCTTTTATTTTTGAGTGAATTTATTATTTTCCTAATTTCAGTAGGAGAGCTGGATTGAATTTAAATTTTAACAAATTGCATAGGTTCTCTGCAACCAAATAAAACATATCTGCACAACAATTGTGTTCTTGTCTATAATAATTTTTTTCCACTCTGTCATCCATAAGTATTAATTGTCAATAAGAAATACATAGTATATATAACACCACAAGTACAAATTTTATAGATTAATTGTGGTGGAACAATCTGCCAGGATACTTATGAGCACCTACTGAGGGTTCATTTAAAACAAAATGGAAATCATTTCGTACAAATAAATATCTTTATATGTGGGAAGAACTGTAAGCTCCTTATTGTCCCAGCACCAGACTAAAATAGACTTTCCAATAGAAACTGTACGTTATTGCTAGGTGCTGAGTTTTGTAAGTAGTGAAAACAGATCTAAAATGAGCCAAAGCATATGAAATGGTCTCTGTTGGACAGTGAAAATTGTACATTTGAAGCAGACATAAATCTTTGCAAATAAGCTTGTGCTCTCTAATTTGTAAAAACAATTATATTTGTAGAAGTAATATTATATGTAGATGTGTAGTACTAATATGTAAGTACATAATGAATGAGATTCAATTATTTTGCCATATGTCAAATCTTAGTTAAAAATATTAAAAACAACAATTTTTTTCTTTTTTGTCAATTGTTTATTGCACAGTCTCAACCCAATGCTGTTCTACAAACAATGATTGTGGTTTTCTCTTGTTTTGCAAGGACATAAAGATTTTAGGATTGGATACATGGTTGCAGGTCACATAGAGTGGTCCATGAGGAAAACATAATTTTTCTAAATGCACAGCAGCAAGCTTGAGTATTTGCCCTTGGACTTCATTTATGGTCATTGCTGAAGCAATTTTTAATCAGAATTGAAATATTTTAAATTGAAAAATAAATATGTCAGTATAATTGGTATTTGTAGAATGAAAATATTTTCCCATTAGTTGTGCCACTTATTATAATAACCCTAACAATATTTTCACCCAAGTGTGTAATTTGTAATCATGTATCAGTACACAGTCTGGTCGACGACAATACTGGTTCTAGATTGCCTCTCCTCTGCTCATGTGAATTCTTCTTGTTAGCTTCAATCCTCTTTATGAAAGATTCTCAGTGCCTCACAGAGAGATGAACAGATGGGTATCTTCGCCATGAATTAATGAAAAAACTTTGCCCTCTTGATAATTGTCTTTAATACTTTTTAACACACAATTGGAATACACACTTTTAAGCAATACCAGTGTGGTGGAACTTGTCACACATCCAGTTGCTACCACTTCCAGAAACAGACGAATCTAAAGCAATTTAAAAAATTGAAGAGCAACACTTGAACTCTTTTGATTGTTAATGTTATCTATGGTAAAAAGTTTTTATTATTCATTCATAAAGAGAAGAACAAGGGAGGAAAGAAAATAAATAAATAATAATAATAATAATATTTTACATTATAACATTAAGAAGACTTTTGCAAAATTATTAGAAAACATAAAAATCAGTAAAAAATATTCAAAATACAACAGGTCATAAAAACACAATAAATTGCAGTTTAATTTTTGACTGTATTATAAAAAATAAATTAAATATGAATTTAAGAATTACAAAGTATTTATTAGCTGCTACAAAATGGAATTCAAAGAATCAGGTTGGGCTCTAAAATAAAATGTAGACTTAAAATTATTAAATAGTGTTGAACTGTTGAAGAAAGAAAATAAATAATTTGTAGTTCAATGCAGCACAAATTCTGTAATATTTGTACATGAAATAATGTCAGTTACCTTCGCGTGTCATCCTATTTGGGTAAGCATAGTTCACAGTTTGTGATGTTCCCCCCCTTCCACACTCTCCAGGGGTGTGAGACAAAGTGTGCATTTATGCAGCATTGTACCGAAGTACAGTCTGAACTAATTGGGACCAGACCTTGTTTGGATTACTGATTTGTTTGGATTAGTCAGGATTATGCTGATGAGTTTCTAGAGTGAAGTATACCAAGCACATAAGTAGGTACACCATGGTAACACATGGGAAAAAGTCTGGGAACAATGGCTCACTCTCACTCTCTGCCCTTGTTGTTGGTCATTGTTCAGACCTTTGTAGTGTCTGTGGTCAGTGCACTGGCAGTTGGCTTGCAAAGCGCTTTGCACTGGCAGTTGGCTTGTAAAGTGCTTGGTTATGTTAGTTATTGATCACTGGAACGCATAACAGTTGTATTGTATTCATTTTGGTGGTGTGGTGTAAGTATTTTCATCATGAGTAAATGGAGACATACAACGTTAAGTCTCAAAGAAAAACTGAATGCTTTGAAGTGGATAGACACTGGTGAGATTGTATATAAACTGGCAATGGAAATGAGTGTCGGTAAAGCAACCATTTGTGACTGGAAGATGAACCGAGTGAAGCTTAAACAGTCCTGTGTGATGTCTTTGAGAAAAACACTTAAAATTCAGCAGACTTTGAAACAGTCCTAGTACGATAAAGTGGATTAACCTCTTTTCCTTTGTTTTATGTAAGAAAGAGAAAGGGAAACCCCTTTGATTGGAGCACTGGTTCAGGAGCAGGCTGTTTACCTGAACAAGTTAATGAATGGTGATGAGTCTTTTAGTGTGAGTACAGGTTGGTTGGACAGATTCAAAAAATATCATGGAATCTGTCAGCTAACAATTACTGGGGAGAAGCTTTCTTCTGACCATGATGCAGTGAAGGAATACTTGGTTGAGTTTAAAAAAATAAGAGAGGGAAAGTATTCTGCCCAACAAATTTATAATGCTGACAAGACTGGCCATAATTTTAGGGCATTGGCAACAAAAAGCCTGCCATCAAAAGCAGAAGACCGTGCTCCTGGTTTAAAATGTGCCAAGATCATGTGACTTTATTAGCATGCAGCAATGCTGCTGGTGATAACAAGCTGCCTTTAATGCTGATCAGCAAATCGGCTAGGCCCAGATCTTTTAAAATCTGCAACACAAAGTCCCTGCCCATACATTATTGCAACCAGAAAAAAGCGTGGATGGATGGAGATGTTCACAGAATTGTTTCATGACCAGTTTTTCCCTCTGTTTGATTGTTTTCTAAGGAAAATCATTTGTCCCCCCATGCAATCCTTTTGATTGATAACACGTCATCTCACCCCAGCACTGAAGATGGAGAAATTCAGGTGAAGTTTTTGCCACCAAATGTTCCACCACTTCTACAGCTGGTGGACTAGGGAACACTGCATACATTAAAACTGATTTTGAGAAAACAAATTTAAGAATTGCTGATCCAAGATGATAGCATTACTTTAGTGAACAAAATAAAAAAGACTAATGTGAGGGATGTTGTTTATTGGGCCACAGAGGAATGGCAGAAAATTTCAGAAAATACTCTGAGATAATTGTGGAGAAAACTGTGGACACCTCTTGAATTTCAGGACAACCTAGTTGAAAATGAAGAGGAAAATCTACTACAAATGCCACAGACAATCTTTGGATGTGAAGAAGCTAGTGAAGGAGATGTAGATGAGTGGATGGCAGCGGATGGGGCATGTGTGGAGAACCTTTCTGATGCTGATTTAGTTGCTGCTGTGACTCAAGACCAGGAAGAAGTGGACTGCTGTGACAGAAGTGACCATGAGCTTGAAAGTGACAAAGGAGTGCTGGTGCCACACAGTGATGCAGCAGAATCCGTTGACCTCGCGCTATGTAATTTGGAGCAGCAGCCCACTGCTACACTTGGTGATTTGATGTTTATGAGACCATGGCACAACTATGCATCATATAACATACTGTCTTCATTACGCCAAAAAACAATGACTGAATTCTTGTCATCTAAAAAGTAGAGATAATATGTCTGCTGTATTTTAGTAAGTTTGACAGCTTTTCTTTGATTGTTATGCATTGTTTAAACCTGACATTTTGTTGCCAGTTTTTCTAACACATGTTTACTGAACTGTGTAAATTAAAATAGTGTGCGTGTATAGCAGTTTACTGCACAGTTTTTTATACTTAGACTAATGTTTTTCACGTTTGGATTAACCAAACATTCAGATTACTGGGGTTTGGATTAGTGGGACTCTGCTGTATCTATATATTATACAACAAATATAATACTTACATTATTTTACGCTTACATTATGTTCACTTCACCATCTTAGGGGCAATTTTTTTCTTACTTTCAAAGAATGCAGTGTTTTTTCTAGAGGCCATCAAAATCATTTCAGCTGTTTAGTCATAAAAATGTAACAGAGGGAGCTATTTTTTATTTATAATATTGGTATGGATATTCACTTAGTCATCTTACTATTACTAACAATTGTCTTGCCATTTAGTGTGAATATTACTTGAGTTAATTTTCTTATCTTCATTCCTTATTCTGAAACCTCCATTTATGACACACATCATGCCCATCTCAGCAGAGTGTGTCAATATTATTAGAAGGAAAATTGCTACTCACCATATAGCGGAGATGCTGAGTCCCATATAGGCAAAAAAAAAAAAAAAAAAAAAAAAAAAAAAAAAAAAAAAAAAAAAAAAAAAAAAAAAAAAAAAAAAAATAATAATAATAATAATAATTTGGTCAATGGCCTTTGTTTCATTGTTTCATTCCATCCTAGATTTTCTCTTGTTTAATAGAGTGTTTGGTTGCAGATGGTGGTGGACATCTTTCACCAGTCAATACAGCTTTATCGAAAGATATTTCTCAAGCAGATACGCTCACAAAAGCCATTTTTCATTCTTCATTGCCTTATTTGGAGCTACCAACAGAGGACAGTGACCTTAGTTCTAAATTACGTAATATACTAGCTGCATCAGAAGGTGACTTAAATATAGTGCTACAAGGTAAGCATGTGTTATTTACATTTTTAATACTATTTTTCTATAGATACTATAGGATACAATCAACTGATCTCTTAATCTCTGTGGACAGAATGTCATGTTTTCCTAACAATTGTACAGTCTCTAACATTTTTTAGAAAACAGATATTAAAGCTACTGGTCTGTAGTTATTTGGGTAGTCTTTGTTGCTTTCCTTGTGTATTGCCAGTTCTTTGCTTGTTTTTCTAATTTTTCTTAAAAGGTTCCTTCTCTGAATGAGCAGTTTACTTTATCCACAAGAGCTTCAGTTATTTTCCCATTCACATCCTTTATTAATTGACATGCTGAAAAAGACCTGTTTTGCTTGGTCTTTATTTTCATTTGTTCGTGTGCTTGACTTCACTCACTGTAAATCTTATTAGTTAATTTTATAATGTTGTTTTATAGAGTTTCTTTATATCTGCTTGCTATGTGCCTCACTCAATCTACTTTTCTAGTTTCATCTTGTTGTTCCTTCTTTACAGCTCACCACGGGCAGTATCTCCTCCTCATTTATGTATCAGCATCCTATTAAATGTTAGTATAACTTAACATACTAATGTTTCACTTAATTTGCTGTTCACTTTTCCTTGATATTCTGTAATCAGTACTGAAAGCATACTGACACATGTGTCTCATCATCGTCTGTATATGCTTGCTTCTGAGCTTGAATATATCTTCACTGCAACGGAATAGTGGAACATTCACAAACATTCTCTAACATCCTGAAACATTCTGGAAAATTCTAACCTTCTGTAAGGTTGTGCAATATTATAGAACATTCTCTAAACTTCTGCAAGATATTATGACATTCTACAACATTCTAAAACATTCTGGAACATTATAGAACATGTTTGGACATTCTAGTCCATCACAGCCACTCCAGCACTTGATTCCCATCTGCTTCATTAGTTTCCCAAAAGTGTAATGCTCTTGATGCCCATATCTTCCAATCTAACCCTGCAATTCCAAACTGAAAGTTCTTCATTGATGGGAGATGAAGGACTACCCTACAATATAACACTCATGGGGCTGTGGAAGTGGATTCTATAGTTATAGTGGCATGCTTGGGCAAACCAAATTTATGTTTAATATATGTAGTGATTAAATATTTATCATTTCTTGCAGACTGGTTGCATTTTAGTCTCTGAATGATTTTATAAATTCTTGTTTTGTCACTGTGTGATGTTTGCCTGCTTTATTTCTTTGTCGATAGTCCTCAGTGTCGATATACTGCATTGTTATACTGGCTGAAAAATGGGGAGGTGGAAGTTCAACACTGACTATTGTAAATGATGTAGTTGACAGTTGCACAGTTGCATTCCACAGTTCTTTACTATCACTGTTCACAACCCCCCAATATTACACAGTTATGTGGCCAGTTCACTATTGAGTGGCTTGGGGGAACACAATGGTAAGTGTCAAAACTGTAGTTTTGAGATACAGTGAATTTAAAGTTAGAATTGACCTGCGAATCTGAATAATCTTTTTTGAACATTGCTTTGGTTCTGTAGGGCCTTTAACATCCGTTTTGTTTCTATGCAGACATAAATAAAACTGAGAACTGACTAAAACAAATGAAATATACAAGAAGTATTACGTTATGGTCATATAGATGTGATTACATTTACAACCATACATCATTAAAAATACATGGTGATAGGAAATTACTTATGAAAATTTACAACAACTATTCAACACTATACTCAAACTACATGGTCACTCATCACTGACATGTTTTCTGTCTGAAACAGTTGGCTTTAGTGACAGGAAAAGTCCATGATGGGCTGAAGGTATGTAATCCATGAGTGACAAGACATCAGCAACTTTCTTCTTTTCAATAAGTCTTGGACTGTTGTGTTAAAGTCAGAGGGTAGGAAGAGGTCATTGCCTTCCACATTTTCTGAAACTTATTTTGTGCCAGGTGTCATGACAGAATGTCTCACTTATAAATACAGATAATGGAAATTCTGAGGTCACATTCCACCTGCATACATTCCTGAGGTTTACATCTCGACCATAAAATGTCTTCTTTCTTAAGGCAAATGCTTCTTTCAAGTGCCCCATTTGAACGAAATGCTCTCTTTTCATAATGCGCACAAAGGATGGATTCTTCTTAGCTGACTTCTGGATGAAATCAAATCACAGATCTGGACTGTACACATCTTGTAATTGCCAGTAAACATAATTTTCAATTCTTGCGAAATCTCTGTCAGACGGCAACATCGTGTGCCCACCAATGGAAAAGTGGTGTTCAGTCATGCGAAATCTTCCAGGTGATATTAGATACTTCCAAAACAGAACCATGTTCCAGTTCTTATTTTGGCCACAGCAGTTATCAGATATCATGATCAGAGTCTCACATTTTACGTCATTTTCATCAAAGTGACATAAAAGGCAGCTTAAAGTTTCCTCTGACCCATGGGCAGCAGTAGTCTCACTCCACAATTAGCAGTGCCCTTTGTTCTTGCCACAGCTATGAACATTCAGTTTATATAAACAAATTTTCCTTTTGTAAAAAGCTAGCCAAAATTTTAAGTTAGATACTGGGAGAGTCGGCTGCAAATCAAAAGTCACAACATAAAGATTGCTGTCTGCTTCTGCTCATTTTGTCTGGATTCCATTGTTAGCCTGCCCAGCCTCGACACAATGTTGGTATATTTCCAACTGACATGCAAGACTTGGTTTCAGCTGGCGGTCAACAGTAATCTCAATTTTCACTTTTAGCGTGTCACAAGTCTTACACATATCGTTCTTTGGTGACTTTACTCCTATGATATGTTCTTCAGCGAAAATTCGCCTGTACTGCAGGTACAGGATCATAGGACATCTCCTTGCATTGTAACAGGAGGCGATTGTTGAGTCTGTACCCTGGTTAAATCTGCCAGTCTGCCACCTTGCTTGAGTGTCTGTAGTGACACTTGTATTTCAGTATTTTGTTGATGTGATCTCTGACATGGTTAACACTTGTTTCAGAGTCAGCATGTGGATGCATGGAATGCTTGCTGGGTTTGGCCTGCGGTGGTGTGCTCAATTCAGATGAGATTTTCTTCTGTGTATTTTCCATGAGACCACAATTATTATGCAGACTATGAATGACAAGAAAAGCTTTCTTGCAGATATTAATATCATTGCCACCAACTTATACACAGTAGGAAACAGTAAAATTTCTCCGAGATTTGCAAATACTTTTTGAAAATGTGCAACAGCATTATATTTCATTGCACCAAATAAAAATGCATTTTGAACATTAAAATCACTTATTTCCTAAAATATTTTGAACGTTTTCATCACCTTTGAATCTCCTACTTTGTCGAAACACTTGCTAGGGCACTGGTAGTTAGGTCCCACACTTTTTTTACTTACAGTTTCTCCTGTACATGAAACATATTCTTTGCTCAAATAACACCTCTTCTGTTTAATTTTGCACTGAGAATCAAACCTCAGCCTTTTCTGAGACAACCTCTTCGTCTCTTCGAACACCTCTTCCTGACTTGTTTGTGCAGCAGCAATACTCTGTTCATTGCTTTTTGCAATATGATCTGATTCGCTATTAATCTGGACAACAACAAAAATTACTATTATTGTTACCGTTAATATTATTACATGTAATAACATAGATGAAAAATGTGCATACACACATCACTTAACCAAAAGAAGTAGTGATTATAATATAACCTCAAAATTCATGTACTTAAGGAACATAATGGTATCTACATGCACTTACCATTATGTTTGTGAAACATGCTAAATACAATATATTTACAAATTAACTTACCTCTGAGTCATCTGAGTCATTTGGAATGTATTCTGGGCCCTTATCAGAAATATCAGTATCATTGGAAGTACCTATACTTGCCATCTTCTGTCATTTTTAATCTTTCCGTAATCTCAGAAGAAGTAATGGTTTTTTTCTACTAGCCGCCATTTTCTCTGTCACTTACCATTATGTTTCTGCAACAGACAGACATTGATGCTTACCAATAAGCTTCGCCCTGTTATTTGTTGAGTGAATTTAGTCTAAACTGAAGAGTTTCCTCATGGCTCACTGTTTCTATTCTGTCAAGGAGCTCCTGGAAGAGCTAAAAAATTAAGCAAATTCCAGTGTTACATTGTTGATTTTCTTTATTTGAACTTAAGACTTATTGCCTGAATATGTTTTTATATTTCATTTTATCTGTTTCTACTATTGTGTTATAATTCCATGTATTGACTCATTCCATGACCATGGAGACTTCTCCTTAATTTGGTCCCATGGAACAATAAATAAATAAATTAAAATAAAAAAAACTACTAATAAGGGTAATGCATTGTGCACCTCACAGGTGGCATCAGTAGCTGCCTATTGCAAAATACATGGCTGTGGTGCTTATCATTGTGTTCACTATTGGTAAATGATAATCCTCATTAACAGCTTGCAGGCAGACATCAGCAAACTGCTACAGTAGTTTGCTGTTGAACATCTATGAGCAGTAAATACCTAACCACACATTTCACAGTTCTAGCAGAATAATAAGGCATGTGTGACACTATTTCTCAAATAAATAATTGAACAGACACTGTCATTGTTTTAACATACAGCCTATTTGTGTTACACTACTTCCACTGTTAAGTTAATGCATTATTGTTACTCTAGCTGATACAGACTTCCTGCCTGAAAATTGGCCATGTACTGAGTCACTCAGTACCAGAAATTGGGCCTCCATATATCCTCACAATAATAGCTACTGAAACTATACATTGTTTGGCGTTTAAGCTACAGAACTTACTCATTAAACTAATTGAACACATCAAAAAATTCCTCCTTTTTAACTGATTCTTCTAGCACAAAGGTTAGGCCAAATTATTTGTTTAAATTACAAAATTAACAGATATTGTTACACAAACAGTGCTTTTGACAAACCTGGTAATTATTTTGGAATTAATTAAGGGCTACATTTTCTACTATGTTTTCGAATGGAGCCAAATAAATACTTTAAGAATCCTAGTAGTTCCTCTTCCAAATGTTTATAATTATTACAGAATTTATATTTGTTTATAAGTCAACAATAGAATTTCAGTCACCAAACAAGTGCTGATTGCACCCTATAACCAAGGTATTAACTACAAATAGTCAAAACAACTTATGAAATTAATTACATAGATAAAACTAAGCACAATATTAAATCTGATGCTATATTTTTGAAGACTGAGGGCCGACCTTTCTCTTTCATGAAGCTGCAGATTGTACTCGTGTATGTTAATGGTAATTAGTCAAAAATGAATATAAAATGAATTTAAGGAGGCAGATGGCAAAACAAGAGTGGAAGCAAAGATATCCCAGCCTGCTTTGTCACATTGCCCCTTCATTGGATTGACCAGATAGATATTGCAAGTAGCTAACTGTGCAATTCAATGACCACATGTGACCCCAGAAAGTGGGTTTAACATTCTACACACAAAATAATATTACGTAAGAAATCTCCTTATGAAAAACTGCAGTACATATGTTTTCAAATTTCTACTTATATGAACTGGCCATATGAAAATCCCCTTATAAAATATTTACATATAGTATATTGTACTATGTCACAAAATATCCATAAGCTATAATTTTAATAAAAATTTAGGCATCTTCATCATAAGTGATGTCCTTTTTGGATAAACAAAGATTACATTCTTAGATACTTTATATAAGTCCTGTCTTGCTTCAAAGAATAAATGATCATGGTTTGCAAAAAGTTAATTTGCACTGCACCTTGCAGTTTATTTTCAGACAGAAAATTTCACTTATGAAATGTTCAGTATTTTACACAAGCACTTTCACACTTTTAATGGGCTTTAACATCCATCCTCGCCAAGTTGTGCATCAGGACAGCAGGTCCAAGTGGTAGTTAGTATGGAAATGCAGTCCTTTGGAGGTGGTTCTCCTCTGCCACAGTACATGAAAAAATTTGAAAATATACACTACTTTAGTACACTCACTTTTACTTCTAACTAAGTATAAGGAAAAAATGTTTCACATGAATGGCAAATAATCGTCATTACTTCATAAATAAATACATTACACACTTCTCATAACATCACAGTAATTAGCATTAAAATTGATTATTGTACAAAAGGTTGTGATTAGTAACAATTTGAAATCACATTACACTACAAAACATTACTCTAGGTCATAACTCTGCCACAAACTGGTTAAACTTCAAAGATTTGGGTTTCTTTCCCATTTGCAAAATCACTAAAATGCAAAGTCCTGGTTTGAAATTCACATCGTGTATGGAGTCATCATCTTAATGTCCAAAATATGTACCTTATCTCTAGCGAAAACTCAAGATTTATTTATTTAGTTATTTAGATTCTTTTGCATGGAGTAATCAATATGATGGCTTTTGCAAACGGAGCTAGGCAGACGCACGTATACAAAGATCTCGCTAAGTTAAGTGATTAATATTTAAATAAGAGCTAATTTAGTTAATATAACAGTTTAGACAAGTGTATATACTTCTTCTCTAGGCTATCTATTGTAGGTTTCACTTTTCTGACTGTATTTAGATCGAAAAGGAAGTATTTCGTAAAAGGCCGGTAGTCGCTAGTTTTGTTTATGTTTTTTAGGTGTAAATTTTGCACGAGTGTAGATTTTCCTTTTTGACTAGAGCTATTTCTTCAAAGTCAAATTCATTTGTGCCGGTCATACAGAGTTTAGGTAGTTAAAACTTTCGGAAGTAAGTCTAAAAATTTGTTTATGTAAGTGTTCATTTACAGATTAGCAGACTACAGGTTACGAAACTACTGTGGTCTTGTGCCAACTTATACTCTGATTTTGTGTTACGTTTGTCTATCAAACCATGAGTGACAAATGTGGTGGTTGCGATAGAATTTTGCAAGAAGGGGTGTTCAGTGTAGACTGTAAGTTATGGTTTCATTGGGGGCAAATGTAGCATCAAGGAAACGAGGGTAGAAAATGAGGCTCTTCCATGGCAGTGTAGGTTATGCAGAAAGGACAGAAAAATCATGGAACAGGAGGCAAAAATTTGCTCCCTTAAGGCTGAACTAGAAAACATGAACTTGGGATTACATAGGTAAAAGGAGGAAAAAGAGAATGGGAACTGAGAAAAGGTAGCAAGCAAAGGGCTAAAAAGGGAAACAGTTGAAAAAACTCCTGAAATTCAATTAGTAAATCAGTTTGGCTTGCTATCTGAAGTGGAGGAAGGGCCTCATCCATATGTAGTTGAAAGTAGGTTGAAGCAGAATATTAGCTTAAAGGAAAAAGACAGGTCGGCGTCAAACCAGAATAGGAAAAGAAGGATTCTGATTATAGGCAGCAGTCATGGGAGGGGTGGGGGCCAGCACCTTCAGGAGAAATTAGGTGCAGGGTACCAGGTCACAAGTTTTGTGAAACCAAGTGCTAGCCTTAGCCAGGTAACAGAAAACTTAGATCAGCTATGCAGGGACTTTGAGAAGGAAGATCAGGTAATTTTAGTTGGGGTAGCAGGAGACAGCCTGCCTATAAATCCAAGATACACTATTAGGAGTGACCTGGATAAAACAGGAGCAGAAACTGAGCACACAGATATGGGGTTTGTGGAGGTCTTTCAGCACCATGATCAGCCCTGGGAAACACTGCTGTAATGCATGTTAACACTGAGCTGAACAGAATGCTCCAGACACCAGCAAAATCTCACAAAAGTGTTGGTCCAGTAAATGCTATTGGTCAGTGTGGATACACAACACATGGCCTGCACCTGAATAGGATGGGGAAAAGTAAGTTAGCTTCTCTATTAGCAGAAACTGTAAGGGGGTCCACAGTCACACGTGGGGTGATCCCTATGGTTAATGGGTCCACACAGATAGGTTTTTTAGGTTAAAGCCAAAGTCCAGACAGATGACAATGAGATAAATAGAATAAAAGAAACTTCACATACAGTTAAGTGGGGTAAAGCTAAGGGCAGTATCAACATACTTATCAAAATATCAGGGGAATAAGAAATAAACTGGATGAGCTATCAAGGTGTTTAGATGATCTCAAAAATAAGAATGAGTTTGACATAATCTGTCTGTCTCAACACCATGTAACTGTGGGCATGGATAGTGTTAGTATAAATGGGTATAATTTAGCATCTTACACTTGTAGATCTAGGATGGATAAAGGAGGAGTTGCCATTTTCATAAAATAAGGGTATAAATGCAAAACTGTGGAAGTAATCAAATTTTGTGTTTATCAGCACTTTGCGGTTTGTGCATGTGAACTTCAGCTAAATAAGGTAATATTGATATTAGCAACAGTGTACAGGCCCCCATTAGGAGACTGGGAGCTGTTCATAAAAAAGTTTGACTTCCTGTTATGCTGTCTGTCAGAAAAAAGAAGAAATTATTAATCTGTGGTGATTTCAGTGTAAACCTTCTAAGTAATTCTGATAGGAAAAGTGAACCAGAAGTGTTTTTAACAGCATAAAACTTAGAATCAGTGATCAATTTCCCAACACGTATAGCTCAGGACAGTAGCACGCTAATGGATAATGTATTTGTACAGAAAGAGGATGTAAAACAAACACATGCTTTCCCTGTGGTAAATGGATTGTCAGACCATGATGTACAACTGATTAACTTACAAAACCTAACAGGGTGTACAGTTCAGAAACCATTAAGTAAAAGTGTCAGGTCGCTCATCCCGGTATCTATAAAGCACTTCAGAGAAAGCTTAAGAAATGTTAATTGGGGAGATGTATATAATGAGCCAAATGCTAATGATAAGTGCAACATATTGCTTGATAAATTTATATCCCTCTTTGAACATTGTTTCCCAAAGAAAATTACTAAGCATAACACTACACACTTTTCAAAGAAAACTTGGATTACTACAGGTATTAAAGTGTCTTTAGAAAGAAAAAGAAAACTGTATGAGACAGCAAGAACTAGTAAAGATCCAGAAGTAGTTTTACACTATAAAAATTATTGTAAGATACTGAGAAAAGTTGTAAGGAAATCAAGAAATACGTATGTTAGAGAAGAGATTAACAACTCCGGCAATAAAATCAAATCAATATGGAATGTTGTTAGAAGGGAGACAGGAAAAGTAACCACTGGGGTTTTACTATTCACAGACTCTATTATGTGGACAGTGAAATTGTATATTTCTGTCTCAGTGGAACAGCATTTTTGAAATAGTAAAATGTCACCAATAGGAATTTTCTGTGACTTGTCCGAAGCATTTGTTTGTGTGAACCATGATATTATGTTGCAGAAATCAGAATTCTGTGGTGTAAATGGAATAGCATGTGAGTGGTTTAATACATACCTACAGAACAGGAAGCAAGAAGTTTTGTTATATGGGTCAAGTGATTTAAATAAGTTTGCCACTTCATCTAACTGGGGTGAAATCACATTAGGTGTTCCACAGGGTTCAATCATGGGTCCCCTTCTGTTCTTGATATATGCGAACAACCTCCCTTCCTATCTGAAACAGGAAGCTGAACTGACACTGTTTGCTGATGATACAAGCATTATTATTAATCAAGTAAAAGAAAGTCCAATTGAAAATGATACAAATAGGGTCTTTGGAAAAGTCATGAATTGGTTTTCTGCAAATGGGCTTGCCCTAAATTTTGAAAAAACACAGTACATCCAACTTTCTGATGCAAAAAGTACAGTTCCCTCAATAAATATAACACATCAACAGAAGTCAGTAGACAGGGTGGAGCATACTAAGTTTTCGGGTGTACTTATAGATGAGAATCGTAGTTGGAAAATTCATATTTTCGATGTCCTAAAGTGACTAGGTTCAACAAATTTTGCAATCAGAATAATTGCCAATTTTGAGGATATAGAAATTAGTAAGCTAACATACTTTTCATGCTTTCACTCTCTGATGTCATACAGAATAATACTTTGGGGCAACTCAACATTTAGGCAAAAGGAATTCACTGCTCAAAAGAAAGTGGGTAGAATAATGTGTGGGGTTTATTGTCGCACATGTTGTAGGCATCTTTTTAAAAGACTGGGAATTCTTACAACAGCCCCACAATACATCTACTCCCTAATGAAATTTGTTCTCAACGACATGGAGCAGTTTAAAAACAACAATGACATTCATGATTATTACACCAGAAAAGACTTACACTATCCTTTGCTCAACCTACCTTTGGCACAGAAAGGGGTAAAATATGCTGCTATAAAAATTTTCCACGAGTTACCAGACGAAATAAGTTGTCTGACAGACAGCAGTAATAGCTTCAAAAATAAATTGAAATCATACCACCTTGACAACTCCTTCCATACCATAGATGAATTCTTGAATAGGAATAAATAAATCTATATAAAAAAACAAAGATGCTGTAACTTACCAAACAAGAAAGCGCTGGCAGATAGACACAGTAAAACACACAAACACGCACACAAATTTCAAGCTTTTGCAACCCAAGGTTGCTTCATCAGGAAAGAGGGAAGGAGAGGGAAAGAAGAAAGGATGTGGGTTGTTAAGGAGATGGTAAGGAGTCATTCCCATCCCAGAAGCGGAAAGACTTACCTTAGGGGGAAAAAAGGACAGGTATACACTCGCACACACACACACACACACACACACACACACACACACACACACACATATATCACTGTCTGCCTCGTTTGGTAAGTTACAGCATCTTTGTTTTTTATATATATTTTTCCCACATGGAATGTTTCCCTCTATTATAATAAATAAATCTATAAATATAGTATATGCATTTTGTGTCTTTTTAAGGGAATGGGGTAAATAATAGAAATATTAATCTTTAACTCTGTATTGTAATATATATATATATATTTAAAATTTTGGTTTCATATGTGCATTTCTTGTGCACTTGACACATTCTGCATCATAATGGCTACCATACTGTGCAAATGATCCGTGGAACATGCAGCCAACTAACTAACTAACTAACATAAAAGACATGTAGATCTTAGCCTTACAGGTAGCAATTAAACAGTGAATTGATGCTTGTCAAAATACATTACATCTTACACATATTAATACAGCCAATTAATTTTTATACATTATTTTACAGCTCTTAAACTTAGCCCTTTCAAATTTGTAGAGTGAATAGAGACATTTCTTTTGGTTTTCTTTTGAATTGCTTTTTGTTACTGTAACCCTTGGACTTTGGCAATTTATTATACCAGATCAGTCCACCAATATAATGGCTCTGGTCTGTCATTTTTAATCTTGTTTTTTATTTGCTTCCTCTGCTATTATGCAGCATACCTCATTTACGTATGAGTGGTGTGAGCTGATACTTGTAAATATTAGCATCTGGGATTTATTTACATTGACCATTAATCCTTGTGCATGAAAATATGAACTTAATTCTAGTATCCCATTATCTACTGAAAATTTCAGTTTCTCACAATCTTTACCATGAAATAAAACTGATGTGTCATCAGCATAATTTACAATGTGTGAGTTAATGGGGTGTACAACATCATTAATATATGCTAAAAAAGAAGAAATTTCCACGAATTGAGCCTTGAGGGATTACCTGTGTCACTGTTTCACTTCTGGATTTAAAAGTTAAGATCTTATTGTCAATTTGATGTGTAAGTTTGGTACACAGTTTATGATTCACCAGATAGGTGAGTAGAAGTTTTATTGATCCAGCACTGATATTCTACACCTGCAGTTTTTAAAAGAGAAGCTCATGGTTTGCAGAAAAAAACTTTGCTCAAGTCGAGGTATTTTATGGCTGTATGCATACCCAATTCTATATTGAGTTAATGGGGTGTACAGCATCATTAATATATGCTAAAAAAGAAGAAATGTCTAAGAAATGAACCTTGAGGGATTAGCTGTGTCACTGTTTCACTTCTGGATTTAAAAGTTAAGATCTTATTGTCAATCTGATGTGTAAGTTTGGTACACTGTTTACAATAGACCAGATAGGTGAGTAGAAGTTTCATTGATCCATCACTGATCTTGTCCACCCGTAGTTTTTTTTAAGAGGAGCTCATGGTTTACTGAGTCAAAAACTTTGCTCAAGTCAAGGTATTTTACGGCTGTGTGCATACCCAATTCTATATTGCTATATACTTCATGGAAGAAACTGGTAACAGCAGTGGCTGTGCTTAGGTCTTTCCTAAATCCTTGCTGCGATTCGGTAAGCATTTTGTGTCTTGAGAAAAATGTTTTGAGTTGTGATAGGATAACTGTTTCAAATATTTTATTGAAGGTAGGAATTAGTGGTATTTGTCTATAATTTGAATCTTCTTCTTTACTTCCCTTCTTATGGATTGGCTGAATTACACTTGTTTTTAAGAAATTTGGGTATATGTTTTCATTAATACTACAGTCCAGAAAACTTAGTCCAATGTGGAAATGAAAACACCCATGCACACATTCAAGCCATAAGCAAAACACAAAATTCATAGCTCCTGCCCCCACACACAAAGTGTATGTATACTTCCTACTATCTTCTTGGATGCTATTTGATGATAGAACGCTTATTGATCATTTGTAGTGAGGTATTTAACATTGTGAAATTTCAGTAACCTTTCTCAAAGTTGTCAGGGCATGTCCTGACAGGAATAATGATTTTGTTTTACTTCGAGCGTCAAGAACAAGCCTGATGCTACCATTAGGCTTGGTGAAAACAAAAAAAAAGCTACAATGTTGGGAATAGGAGGCTTTATTATCTTCCAATTTATCATCCTTTTGATTTCATTCCTCACAGCTTCTTTTTTTGCCCAAGGAATTGGATGCAGAAAACGTTGAATGCTTCATGTGGCTAACAGTCCATTTTATACTCATAACTCTTTATTACCATGGGGCACCTTCTAAACACTTGCCATTTCTGAAGTATTACTTCTTGTACTTCTCCTTCTGATCCTCTGGCAAACAAGCTGATTCACTTACCTTGGGTCAGGCTGTTTTCAGGTTCATGTCTTCTGTAGACTGCTGCTCACCCTTTTCTGTATGAAGAAACAATACATCTGGATATGACAACTGTACCCTGATATCAGTACTTGCTTTGCCTGTATTTTCAGTTGTACTGGATTTAATTAAATTTACTAATAATCTCTGTTCATTGATTGCAAAGAAACATTTTCCTTGCCCCGTGTCAATCTGTACTTTATGTTGTTAAACAGTATCTATTCCAATAAGACAGTTTACTGCAAGTTCCTCCACTAACAGATAAATACACTTTAGAGGAAAATTGTTGTTGGCAATGGGCATCAATGAGTGAAATTTAACTCCTTTTGACTTGCTCCCCACTGTGGTCAGAATATGACAATTCTGCAATGTAATAGTTGGTACAAAGGGCATTCAAAAAGTTTTGCACGGTCATCTCTAATTTTTTTTTTAATTTTTTGCAGGAGGAGAATGAAATTTTTTGTGAAAATACTTGGAATATTTAGCTGTAAGTTTATATATAAAAGTGTTTTATTTTATGTACAGGTGAGCCATAATGGACAATGAAGTAGATGTCAGGTTGCGACAATGGTCAGTGTTGAGGTTCCTCTTCAAGACTGGCAATGACTCTGCCACATTGATTGACAGGAAGTTGCTCCCTGTTTATTGGGAAGACACAGTGGATTGCAGCGGTATCCAGTGGTGGTTGTAGATGTTTAAAGAAGGTGATTTCTCTGTACTGTACAATCCACAATGTGGTAGACCATCGACTGCAGTGAGTGATGTGAATAAGGAGACCATTGATCAAATAATCCAAAATGACAGATGTGTGATGAGATGACAGCTTGCTGAAATGACTTGTTTGTCATTGGGTAGTGTGCTATCACTGGTATAGTCACTAGGGTACTGAAATATCTGTGCCTATATTAATGACAAGAGAAATGAAAACGATGAGGAAGAGTGTGTGCGAGGGTCTCATGAAGACCTTTACTGAAGAGTGGAAACAGTGTTTTCACAGCATCATTACCCAGGGTGAAACATGGTTGTTTTTGTCCAAACCTGAGAGCAAAACCCAATCCATGGAGTGGTGTCATCCAGGTTCCCCTCGGAAGAATAAACCAAAACTTTCATGAACAGCAGGCTTAAAGGTGATGGCCTCCTCCTTCTGGGATCAGTGTGGGGTCATTTTCATTTACTTTTTGGAACCTGGCTCCACAATTAACTGGGGCTGTTACTGTTTGTAATTGGACAAGCTGCGACGTGCCATCAAGACCCACAAACCACAGCTTCAGGGGCAGCCCATCAGACTACCCTATGACAATGCCAAACGCCAGACAGCCCTTATGATGCTGGAGAAAATCAAGAAAATGGGTTGGAACATTGTTCCTCATCCTCCCTACAGTCTGGACTGGCTCCATCTGATTTTTACCTCTTTGGTCATTTGAGGCAGTAAAGCATTTGATAGTGAGAAAGACCATATTTCCTGTATCAAGTGATGGTGTAAAAGTGAATCCTTAGAATTTTACCAAAGTGCATTTACATCATGGAAAGAATGTTGGGCCAGATGCATCACAGCTGATGGAGGCTACATTGAGTAGGCTCAATGTATAGGTAAATGTTCCAATATGTTCACAAAAAATTTCATTCTCCTCCTGCAATAAATAAAAAAAATTAGACATGACTCTGCAAAACATTTTAAATGCTGTTTGCATCATCTTTGCAGCTCATTTAACAGACCTTGTGATATTAAATTTGTCGATACAAACATATCAAGTACCACAGATACATCTAGATCGCATATCCAGACATTAATTACAGCTTGCACTGGCTCCTCACTTTCCTTGCCTAAGCCATTTACATCCTCCTGATAAAGCTTTCTTTGAGATCTACTGCTTGGTTATATCTAAGAAAGTAATTTGGAATAAATTGCATGCCCTGTACCTCCTTTACTGGCCTGCAAATGGAGGCTTATCACAATCTGTTCAAGTTTGCCTGATTGGTCAGAGGCTTAGCCTCCTCACTGTGAGTAATTTCAACTATGTGCGCGTTGTGGGTTTGACCTCATCAGTTACTGTCCCTAGAATTAAATTTTCCTTGACATTAACCTCCAATAGACATATGATTGTTATTCCATTGATTGTAATTGCCAGATAGGGGACTGCTGGATTGTCATTTACTGTTGGTTCCTGCCAATTACTATATTGATTATTACCATCTGTGGGGCAGTGCATTGTAAACTTGTTGGCCACAGCCCCTCTGTTTTGTAGAAGCCCGTATATGGTAATTCTGTACATTATTTCCTTTGAAACTTCATTTGTACTTTTGGTTTCCCAAATTACCATAATTATCTTTTGTATTTTTGTTGTTGCATGGGACATATCAGTGCCAACAAGTTGGTTACTGCCACTACTGAGATTCTGCTGTTGACTGTTTCATCAAGGCACACACTGTGTATTAATGATCTGCCATTGTGATGGCCCTTCTTCATATATTAGGTCGATCAAGTTGAGTATGTATAAGAACTACTCTATATCATTTTCAGGTCTTGTGATTGACTTTTTCATGATATGAGTGGGCAGGCAACTTTTCAGCATTTTCAATATGTCAAGATGGGAAATTGGGTTTTTCCAATACCTAGTCTTGTTTACGTATTTTTTGAAATACTTCCTCAGTCCCCCATGTTTACTACTGAATGGCAATGGGTTGAAAACCTCTCGACATAATCATTCTTGGACTGCTGTGGACCAATATTTGTCCAAGGAAGCCTGTTAAAATTACTCATAGGTACAGCATCTCTCAGTCATATCTGTTGCCAACAATAATACATTAACCTATGTAAACCCCACAATAAACTGGATCCTCTGTGATTCTGGACAGTTGTGGGGTAACACATTGCAAAAAGCTCTGATAAACACTGTGGGGCTTGTTCTCTTACCCTGTGTTGAAAAAACTGGAAATTTCCTATGACTGAGCAGACCCTCATGTGCTAATAATGTAGACAAACATGCAGTGTTGCCTGTTGTTGCTGTGGCATTGTTTGGAAGCACATGATTATATTCTGGATATTCTTGCACAACAGGTATCAACACTGACAGGGTCTGTTGCACTTTGTAATTTTTCTGTCTGAAGGCTGGTAGCAAATGGTTGATGGGTGTTACCACTATCTCTCCTGCCCAACTGCACCTGATTGCTTACTATCACATCTCTCTTGTGACATCAGGTGCTCTGCAACTTCTCTTTGGCTCCCTGTAAGCCTATCTCAGTCCAACAATTTATTTTCCTTTTCCTTTACCACCTCTTCAACTGCTTCAATGTAGGTCTTATGCTCTTGAATGACCAGTGCAAAGATCCTACACTTATCTAGCAGTGCTGCTTCTTCTTTGTCCTTTACATTCCTTGCCTCCTTTTTGATTTTGTCTTGTGCTTTCTTTATGAACTTTGTGCCTAAATCTAAATTACTCAATTTTACTGACAGCTGCTGTACTTCTTCTGCAGCTCTTTAACAGTACCTGTCATAAAACCTAAATTTTTGAAAATTTGTGACTGAAGCTCTTGCATCTGAATCTGTATGTCTCTCACAACCTTTAGTTTACCTATCATTTCCTCCATTTATATCATTTAATTATTGCCCCCATCTAATCTATCTAGCATCATCCAGGGAAATCAACAGTTCCACTGATTAATTAATAATTTTAATAATAATAGTTATGATGGAAATTTGCTGGCTCTGCGCAAGAGGTACAACAATAGTGAGTTTGTTCAGGAGTGTGTGTCTCAGCTAATTTATGCACAGCAAAGCTCACTTCACACAGTCAGGCTTATAATTTTTCATATACATGAAAAATCTGTAACATATAATATTGTATTATTAATTTATAGTTGTTCAAGCCTTGGAAGTTATTTACCTTCATTTCTACTTTGAAGACAATCTTATGGGCCCAGCTCATTCTGTTTAAATTTCTTGCTTCTCTAAAGTATTACAGGTACCAGTAATGCAGATAGATAGATCAGGTGAAGTGACAGTTATTGAACTATATGAAATAAAATCATTATAACTTCTGAATGGTTTGCCTTAGGATGTTCTAACTGCACTGTTGGCCGTGACACATGATGGGAATTAGTATGCACACGTGCAAGCACCTTGTTGTTGTTGGCCCACTTTCATTTGGATGGGTTCATCAATAAGCAAAATTGGCACATTTGGGGAAGAGACAATCCATATTTTGCTATCAAGAAGTCTTTTCACCTTCAACATGTGGCTGTGTGGTCTGCAATGTCAAGTCACAGAATAATTGGTGCGATATTCCTTGATGGCAAGGTGTCCACCAAATAGTACTTGAGGGTTTTGGAAGATTACTTAATCCCCATTATCCAAAGTGACCCTGCTTTCAACAAGATGTGGTTAATACCAGACTGAGCTTGACCCCCATCAAAGTAGGTGAGTGTTTGATCTTCTGGAGGAGCACTTTGGGGACAGCATTCTGGATCTGAGGTACCCAGAGACCACAGGCATGGGCCTCAATTGACTGCCATATTCTCTGAATCTGAACACATGTGACTTCTTTTTGTGAGCTGTATTAAAGACAAGGTCTACAGCAATAACCCTAAAACCATTGCTGAGCTGTAACAGCCAGTCAGGAGGTCATCAACAGCTTCAATGTTCTGACACTTCAGCGGGTCATGTAGAATTTTGCTGTTTGTCTGTTCTACATCATCACCAATGATGGCAGGTATATTCAGCATGTCATAACCTATATCTAAATATCTGTAGTGTTGTTTACATGTTGAATAAAGTGTGTGCATGCCATAGTTTTTAACTAATTGACATTTTTTCATTTAGTTCAACAACTGTCACCCTGTATATTTCACAATATTAGTGAACTAAACAGAAATCCACATCCTCTCTTTATAATGGACAGGAAAAGACCAAATGTACAAGATCGATGAAAAAGCTGACAAAGAGTTTTTACAAACAAATGAAAATTAATGTTCTTCATCTTTTCTTGCTAGCTTCCCTGGCTTTAGTGCTATGGGTATACCACATTTTAATCTTTGCTGTAAACTAATTAAGCAAATGAGTGGATAAAAATAGACAGAAAAAAAACCTTATATCCATATAGGTAAGCCAACATAAGTCTCAGTACAAAACACACACACACACACACACACACACACACACACACACACACACACACACACACACCAGCATGCGCACATATACCCCTATATTGTGCTAGTTGGGCAAACTGTGCCAATGCTGCATTTTGGGTGGGGTTTGTGTTGGATAGAGAGATGGGAGGTACAGTAAGGAATTAACTGAGAGTGGCTGGCAGTTTGGATAGAGGTTTTCAGTTTGGTGGCTAGGGATATGAGTGGAGTGGTGGCAGGTGAATGAGCTAAGCAGGTGATGCATGGTTGTTGAAGCTGGTGAGGAGCACCACATGCTGCAGGTGGTGTGGGTACATGAATTTGGAGGGCATGACAGGGTGGAATAAGGGAAATCATTTCGGTGGAGGGTTTGGGGACAGAGGGTTACCATTAATTGAGGCCAGAATCATTACGGGGAAGGGGATGTGATGTAAAGATAACTGCCATTTGCATAGTTCGAAGAAGCTTGTGGTGGGGGGAGGATCCAGAGGGCCCAAGTTGTGAAGCAACTGCTGAAATTGAGCATGTTGTGCTCAGCTGCATTTCGTGCCAGGGGATGGTCAACTTTGTTCTTGTCAACTATATAGCAGTGGCCATTCATCCTGATGGACAGCTGGTTGGTGGTCATACTGACATAAAACACTGTGCAGTGTTTGCTGCGAAGTTGGTACATGGCATGGCTGCTTTCACAGGTAGCCGAGTCTCTGATGAGATAGGATAAGACTGTGACAGGCATGGAGGAGGAGGTGCTGGATAGGTGGTCCAATGTGGCTGGTTTTTGGAGGTGGTTAGAGGTTGGAGGATGTGTGAGAATAGTGCATGGGAGGTTGTAGTGATTCAAGAATTTCTGCATAAATTCTTGAACCACTTGGCCTTCTACCATCTCAAACACACAATATTTTAAATATAAGTGTGAGAGAGCATGTCTACTGCATGTAACCTGTCTGTGTGCAGGTCTGAAGTCTGTCGTGAGAAGACTGTAGACACAGCAGTCGAATGGCACCGACAAGTACTTGTCAGTCAGTCCATGGAAGTCGTAATGAAAGCACACAGCAGAACCAAGGAACTTCTGTGTTATTCTGTGCTAATCATATCAGTGACCATTGTTATAAATAACAAGAACAATTGAGACTCTGAATTGTGAAAAAAACTCTTATATTGGACTTGCTGGAGGCAAGACATATTTTTACAATATGTTGGTAGTAGAGTTATGGTTGTTAAGACAACTCTTTGCTAAATGTACTTAAATCTGTTTCTAATGTGAGACAATACAAGTGACTTACAAGAAGGCACGGGTTTATGTGTGAAGTGTGAATTTTGCTTCGTGAAGCTCAAATATATCAATTGTTGCTGAAAAATATTTTTCATGTACCTAATTATTTCGCAAGTAGAGAAGAGAGTCTTTAAGGTTCCTGTAACTAGCATTCTTCAGAGAAGTAGTTTATGGAGATTCCAGAAGCTGGCTACCCAGAGATGAAGATCAGCTGTGTACACCAAGTAAGTCAACTCATATAAAGGAAGTGGGAAGGTTGCATTCGAACTTCACCTATTCTTGTTGTCAAAAATGTTAGATTGTGCTGACTGATGTGACAGGAATTTTGAGATGAAAATGACATAAGAATACATCAAATGTTGCCATAGCAGCCGAGCATAATGAGACAAAAGAATCATTCCAAGCAATTGAATTAAGCCCAAATATCTGATGGAAAGAATTTGTAAAGGCAGATAAGGGAGAAGACATGAGAAAGTCCCAATGCCAAGAACCGGAGAGAAGATCAGGAAGTATTAGACTAAGAAGAGATATGCCTAGAACGATATGACTAAGAAGATCTGTTATGGGGAGTATACCGGCACGCAGACATGGAAACCAACATCCGACGCCGTCGGCACCAGTTGCTGTTCACCGGTGCTGACCTACTTTCACATCCGCTCACCGATGCCTATGTGGAAACCTACATCCGGCATTGGCTGCACCAGTTGCTGTTCACCGGTGTTGACCTACTTCATACATCCGCTCACCGACGTCTGTGCAGAAATCAACATCTGACTCCACCAGCACCAGTTCCTGTTCACCAGTGCTGATTACACATCCCCTCATCGACACAGCCCAAATTCTACATCGGGTGAGAGTAAAACAGAACTTTATTGTTTTAATATAACATGGTATAAACTGCTGAATGAACTTTATTTGTGTAGTTATTATACTTAAAGTTAATTTTTAGATACTCACAAGATCTAAAGCTTCTAAAATTATCGATCAGGACCAGAAATTTGGGGAAACTTCAGAACCAGTCATGGCTATGAGAATTAGTAAAGAAGGGCCAGATTGGTCTGAGTTAGTAAATTTAATATCAAAGCTCAGAATCTTAAAATAGACTCATTATATTCTGAATCAGATGCTCAGAGGGAAGCTTTAAATGTCCAGGGTCTTAAGTTAGACTCAGTAAATGCTGTATTAAATGTTGAATTGGATTCGCAGAGCGAAACTTTAAATTTTCAAACAATGATTCTAGGGTTGTTAAATGCCAAAGTTGACTCCCAGAGTGAACAATTTGGAAATCTAGGCGAAGGCATGGATGCTGTAAAGACTGAATTTGATGCCTTAAATAGTAAAGTAGAGAATTTGAAATTAGATTTAAAGAATGAATTAACTAATTCCTTAAACATTCATGTAAATCAAATGTTTACTGACTATAACCGAAAACAGAATGATGGAAAACAGAATGAGGGAAAATGCAATATGGTAGAATCTGAAATCAATGACAAGTTAGGGTCATTTGAAAATGTATGTAATGTTAAGTATAATGCTGTAAAGCAGGGATTGCATACTTTAAAAGAGAGCGTCAATAAGCATAGCAAATTAATGACTGTCATTCAATTGCAAATTACAGGTGTAAGTACATGAGTGGATAATGTAGAAAGAAGCTTCCAAGAGAAGATATCAAACCCTGATATAGTAAATATAAGTAGTTTGGAAAAAACAATTTGATGAGATAATAGATTGAAAAGTCACCAAGAGAATGACATCCGGGAACGTGTCACCTATTGTTTATTTCAATTTTTCAGATACCCGAAAGGTTATAGACGACTTGTGGAAAAAATTTAAACTTATCCAGGACAAAGTGGAAAAATGGGTAACTTCACCCAATGTTGTGTTAACTAGTGAAGTAGTTACTGATTTGCAATGGGGAGTGAATTTGGGGTTATCGAGACATTTCCCTATATTCAAGCCTGATGGAGATGTGCACTCGACACATTTCTTGTAATGGCTTAACCAAGCCTTGCCAAAAATTGGAAAGACTCTAAAAAGATCGAATTTGCTGTGGGTTACTTTCTAGGAGAAATATTGAGAACTTTTCCTCTTGGGGAGATTTTCAAAAGAAATTTAAAGAGAAGTATTGGTCTACAAGTGCCCAAGAGAAGTTAATATCAGATCCATGGGATCTTGGTGGAGTCATCTGTCCCCCAGGGGCGTTAACATTCTGACTTAATGGGCGGAGTAATGACGGTCAGATCTGAAGTTGTTTTCGGTGTTGGTTCCAAAACAGTTTTCCTACACCAAATTCCCTTCAAATCTTAAACTATTCTGTCATCTATTCCTAAAATCTTAAACTATCCTATAATCTTATTACCTGGAAAACACATTTCTTGTAAAGGTTTAACCAAGCTTTACCAAAAAATTGGGAAGACTCTAAAAAGATTGAATTTGTTGTGGGTTACCTTCTAGGAGAAGCCTCCGAATGGTGTACTGTGAATATTGAGAACTTTTTCCTCTTGGGGAGATTTTCAAAAGAAATTTAAAGAGAGGTATTGGTCTACAAGTGCCCAAGAGAAGTTAATATCAGATCCATGGGATCTTGGTGGAGTCATCTGTCCCCCAGGGCCACTAACATTCTGAGTCAACGGGCGGAGTAATGACGGTCGGATCCGAAGTTGTTTTCGGTGTTGCTTCCAAAACAGTTTTCCTACACCAAATTCCCTTCAAATCTTAAACTATTCTGTCATCCACTCCTAAAATCTTAAACTATCCTATAATCTTATTACCTAGAAAACTGGATATGACTACAACTTAGGAGAATTACAAAATGAGGAATAAAGTGATCTCTAGAAGAAATAAACGGAATAAGAATATTATGTCTGTGAAAAATATAATATAATGTGATGAACTGAACGACTGTTAGACTGTAGTGTATAATTTACTATTTTCTATAGAACATTTTATACCTTTTATGAGATGTGATGTAGATGGGAGAGTTTGTATCAGTTTCGAAAGGGGTGGGTATTGTGAATAAAAGTATGATTTACAAGAACACACATATCAAGACTAACACAAGACACACACCACACCTTTCAAACAACCCTCACAAAGGAGTGTGACTGATTCTTCACCATTAGCCATTTCCATAGGTTTGCTAAGATTTCCTTCAGGGACCTCAAGGGTAAAGGTGGGAATGTCCGTTCTGTAGGAGATGATTGAGTACCAAACCTCCTATGGCATCTCACTCAAGTACCTGCGAGGTATGGATCCTGGGGAAGGGGGTGGGTGGGAAGGATTTCCAGTCTTTGGCGCTATCTTCTTTCTCTTCTTCAATCTCACCAACCAGTTTTATTCATTTCCTTTCTTACTGTCATTTGAGGACATATCTATTTTTTCCCTGTTTCCATATTCATCTACTTCCATCGCAGAAGTCCTTCCTGGTTTGCATGGTTTCCCATAACCTATATCTTACCTTCAGATAAGAAGGCTGAAGAATCAAACTACACAAACACACATCCTCATACACACAAAATTACAAAATTGCTAGAAACCTGTCACGATGTGAGAACCGCCAGGTATTGTAGGGGAAAGAATATGTGTACATAGGTACATAGGGAAACATACACATACAGATATACAAACACTATGACAGTTCTACATTGCCTATTTATATAAAAACTAACACACACACACACACACACACACACACACACACACACACAGATATATATGATTCCATATCTCATATATAGAAAGAGAACGCAAGCCAGATTGGAGTTAACCATGATGCTTATTTAAGAAAAGTCAGTGTAGCAAATACTCTGGTGAATTGATGAATAGCTGGATAGTGAGTCTTGAATTATAGGTAGACATAGTATATACTAAGGGTATAGGAGTCAAGAAGTAGAGGAGGACTCCAGGGATTAATTGATGTATTATAAAAGTGTATGTGAGGCGTAATATAGATTTGTAGCTTTACCAGAAAATAATTACAGTATACTTAGAAATGAACCATGAGTCCTACTCAGAAAGGATAAGGGGGGTGTACTCAGCATCTGCTAAGTATGTAGGGGAGTCATACCTAGATGGAGATAGGACGACCTCTGGCCTGAAAAATAGGAATCTTTTATAAAGGGGAGTACCTACCAGAATGGAAAGAGAAAGTGCTCTCAAATGTCAGCCGACATGCAAAGTATAGGTACTGATCCTGGAAGAATCATGACAGAACTCACACATTTTATAGGGATTATTCTGATAAGTTTGAATTCCATGCACAACTAGCATTATTACGTTTTATGGAAGTTTAAGAGTATCAAAAGAACACTTTCATTTTGCTCAGAGTTCCTCCAAACTACAGCAAACTACAGCAAATAATGAATGAGTACATACTTAGGAAAGGTAGTACGAAAGGCGAGAACAAAAAGTAGGTTACTCATGTGTCTTGAACACCTGGAGTTTATGATTGGAAAGATAGCAAAAGAAAAAGAAAAAAAAATGTCCTCACAATTCCTAGATATTACAAGAGCTGAATAAAACCTTGAGTGAAATGCTCAGGTTTTATTACCAAAGTGAAACGAAAAAAGAATGACTAAATAGTAAGAAAAACATTATTCATGGTTATTAAAAGAAATGTATACTGTTAAAATGTGAATTGTTATTATGTGTGATATTAATGTACATCATGATTATATGTATAAAGTATCATGTGTATGATCTGGGGGGGATATGTAGTCATTTGAGAATTTCTGCATAAATTCTACAACCACTCAGCCTTCTACTGTCTCTAATACATGATATTTTAAACATAAGTGTTAGATTGTGTATCTACTGTACATCACCTGTCTGTGTGTGCAGGTCTGAAGTTTGTTGTGAGAAGACTGTAGATACGGCCCTCGAATGGCACCAACCTGTACTTGTCGGTTGGTCCACGGAAGTCATAATGAAAGCACACGGCAGAACCAAGGAACTTCTGTGTTATTCTGTGCTAATTGTATCAGTGACCATTGTTATAAATAACAAGAACAATTGAGATTCTGAACTGCGAAAAAAACTCTTATATTAGACTTGCTGGAAGCAAGACATATTTTCACGATATGTTGGTGGTAGAGTTATGGTTGTTAAGCCAACTATTAGGTAAATGTACTTAAACCTGTTTCTAATGTGAGATGATATGAGTGTTTTACAAGAAGTCAAATGTTTATGTGCAAAGTGTGAATTTTGTTCTTTTTAAGGCTCAGATATACCAATAGTTGTTGAAAAGTATTCATCGTGTACCTAATTATTTCGCAAGTAGAGAGAAAGTCTTTAAGGTTCCTGTAACTAGCATCATTCTTCAGAGAAGAAGTTTATAAAAGATGGTTATCCAGAGAAGAAGATCGGCTGTGTACACCAAGTAAGTCAACTTGTATAAGGGAAGTGGCAAGGTTGCAATCCAACTTCACACATTCTTGTCATCAAAAACATTAGAAGATATGTTTGTTGACTAGGCTTGGGGGTAATATCTATTTGTGAAGGTCTTTGTGATACCTTCAGTGTACTGAGAAAATGAGTTCTTGGCACTGCAGATAACATTGTTCCAAGGTATCTAGGCTGTATGGGAGGGATTTTTTGGTGTAATATGGATGGTAGCTGTGAAATGTGGATACTGTTAACTGTTAGTGGGTGCAATGTGGACAGAGGTGTGGACAGAGAGGTGGAGGTCAACATCTGGAAAGGTGGCACATTGTACAGTCCACCCACCTGGCACCTACTACTCCAGTCCTGTCCGTGCTTATCCTGCTCCCTTCGAGGCTGAGACGCTTGTGAAAGAAGCCATGTCATATACCATCTTTGCTGCAAAAACTGCATAGCTTTTTATGTTATTGTGGCCACCAACCAGCTATCCACCATCTAAATCTTCATGCATACTCTGCAAGAGCCATATGGTGAAAGTGAGAGGGTACCCTGTATTACTAAAGTTGTTTCCTCTCCTGTTTTGCTTGGACATGGGGTGAGAGAAAAATGACTGTCTGTATGCCTCCATATGAGCTCTAATTTCTCATATCTCATCTGCATGGTCCTTACACAAAATGTATGTTGGCAGTAGCTGGATCATTCACTGTCAGCTTCAAATGTCAATTCTCTAAATTTTCTCAATACTGTTCTCCAAAAAGAACATCACCTTCTCTCCAGGGATTTCCATTTGAGTTCCACAGGTATCTCCATAATACTTTCATTTTGTTACCTACTGGTAACAAATCCAGCAGCCTGCCTTATACTGTTTTGACGTCTTCCCTTAATTTGACTGATGTGGATTCCAAGCACTCGAGCAGTACTCAAGAATAGATTGCACTAGTATCCTATATGTGGTTATCTTTAAAGATGAACTACACTTTCCTCAAATTCTCTCAATAAACCAAAAGTGTCAATTCACCTTTCCTACCTCAATTCTCAAATGCTCATTCCATTGCATATTGTTTAGCAACATTATGCCCAGATATTTAAATCTACACTACTAATGCTGCATCCAAACATTACAAGTTTGTTTTCATACTCATCTGTCATTAACTTACATTTTTCTGCATTTAGAGCTGGCTGACATTCATCACATCAACTAGAAGTTTTCTCTAAGTCATCTTGCATCATACTACAGCGAGTTACCTTCATCAGCTTCCCACAGACCACAGCATCATCAGCAAAAGAGCACAGATTGCTGTCCACCCTGTCGGCAGGCCATTTATGCACAGAAAATAATAGCAGTACTATCTCACTTCCCTGGGGCACTCCTGAGAGCACCCTTGTCTCTAATCAACACTTGACACTATGATGACATACTGGATTCTCTTACTTAAGAAGTCATTGGGCCACTCACACATCTGGGAGCGTATTCCATATGCTCATTCCTTCGATAACAACCTCTTGTGGGGTATTGTGTAAAATGCGTTTTGGTAATCTAGAAATATGGAATGTGCCTGTTGCCCTTCATTCATAGTTTACAATACCTTGTGACAAAAGGACAAGCTGAGTTTTGCACGAGCGATGCTTTCTAAATCCGTATTGATATGTGGACATAAGCTCTTTGGTGTCAAGGAAATTTGAACTCAGAACATGTTCTGTAGCAAACTAGTGTTATGGATATTAGACTGTAACCTTGTGGGTCCATTCTGTTATGCTTCTTATACACAGGGATCCCCTGCACTATTGTCCAGTCACTTTGAACTATGTGCTGGGCAAGAGATACACAATAAACGGAAGCTAAATAACAGGCCAATGCTGTAGAGTACTGCTGTAAAACCAAACTGTGTTCCATCTGGACCGGGCATCTTATTTGTTATCAAGTCTTTCAGTTGTTTCTCTATACCAGGGATGCTTATTACTATGGTTTCCATATGAAATTCTGTGCAATGATCAAGTGATGGTATGTCTGTAAAATTCTGATGCATTAATGATTTCTTAAATGCTATCTTCAACTGCCACACCACGCTGGTCGACAAGTGACTGGATGGAAGCCTTAGACCCACTTCGAAATTTTATGTGGGACCAGGATGAACGGGTACCACCAAACTGTTGCTGAGAACAGGGTTGGCCATCTGGTGACACAACATGCAATCAAGCAAAACATGTTCATTTTCAGTGGCTGTGCCATAACTCATGCCATCTGGATCCTTGCCTTCACAACCAGCTTCTGTCATGGCCTTACTCCCAATTCATAAACCCACATCTCCTTCAGAATGTAGCATTCCTCATCAGCTCCAAAAACCATGTATCACATGTCCATGCCATTTAACTGCCACCCCAGCCTCCTGTATTCCTAGCTTGCAGACTGGTTGCCACCCTCTGACCCACTAGCCACCCAACCCAATTCTTCTCTATGCCTCCTTCCTCTCTCTCCTTCTACCCACCCCAATTGACACTACCCCCTCAACCTAATCCATCTGTTGAAATACAGCATTAGCACTGGCACCACATAGGGGTATAGGCACATGTATTTGTGTGTGCTTGTGCATCTGTGTGTGTGTGTGTGTGTGTGTGTGTGTGTGTGTGTGTTTTATGTGTTATTGTAGTTCAAAGAAGATAACTTCTAAAGCCACCTAGTTTTCTTTTTTTGTGTGTGTGTCTTTATTGATGACTCAACACTTCTGATTTTTGTTGTGTAGTCATGTTTAATTCAGACGCATTTACATTTCTAGCATTCTTTTTCGTTGTTCATGTCTCCAATTCATTGTCTCCTTTGTGTGGTATGTAGGAATCTATCATTCTATAGTGCGGTTTTGTAGTCCAATAGATCACATTCTACAGGTGTGTACAGCTGAACCTTTTAATTCATTATTATACTGGCCCCAGGGAATGAAAGGAAGGGATCCATTATTTTTTTTGGAAGTTGGTATATTTATGTTTATTATTCACACACACCATCATGATCTATAGTGGCATATGACATTGAGATGTCACATATGTGAGAACTTGGTTTTCTAAAAACTGACTGAAGCTGATGTCTAACTGTGTGGAGCTGTACTGGTTGACGGTTCTTCTGTATTGCACTGAGGCCAATAATGGTGAAATGTAAGATACTTAAGCATTAATATTAGACTGTGTTATTATTGAAACAGGGTTGCCATGAGTTCTGGAAATCGGGGAATATCGGGGGATTTCAAACATATCAAGGAAATTAAAAAATAAATAAAAAATAAACTGGAAAAATCTTGTTTATGTCTCAGTAGATGAAATGGTTTGTTCACTCAGACATCATGCATTGTTGGTGGCTGGGCACAGCTGAGTATGTGCGCTGCTTCCCTACTCCCTCATTCTTACTGCTTCTCTCCTTCCTACCATTCTGCTCAGCTTGCAGTCAGTGTTGCCATCACTTCTTGCCGATAACCTAGTAGCTGCCAACAAGAGTCAGGGAGATGAGTGGAGTGGTTTGTTTGGATCTGATTGTCAGAGACTATTGATGCAATGGCTGGAGATGGCAGTCATGTGTGCATGAGTTGTGTCTGAGTGATTATGTGAAAGTGTGTGTGCTCTCATTTCCTGACAAAGGCTATGGCTGAAAATTTAATTTGAGAGTGTAATTGTCTTTTCTGCATGCCTGTCTGCAGCTCAGTAATCATCTTCATAGCGAGTTGTTTTCTATCTTCATTAGCATTGATTCTCAGAGTATTTGCACAAGTTATTTGGTCCTCAGATTGATCACTGCAATCTCATTTCATCATCATGGTGTTTGTGACAGGTGAATAGCTGGCCACATGAGTGGACTTCCATGACAGGCCAAAATCACAGGCCATTTCTGTGGGTATCTCTAACAGATTGAGCCTGCTGATCTGAAACCCATTGTTTCCCACTAATGTGCAGACCCTGTCCATTGGATCTAGTCTCACTGATCTTCCTGAAGGCCAGGTCTGACTGTGTGTGTCATAATGTGGCAGATTATCATCAAGGACCAAGGACTGCAGTGCTCCTCAGCAGCCAGAAGCCAAAGGCAATTGATTTCAGGAATTGCAACTGTCTCATCACAAGTACACTATACAGTGCAGCATTTTATAGACATTTTATTTATTCTATTTTGGCACTTTGAAAGTAGTCCATATATTAGAAAGTAGGACAATAAGGAGAAGAAAATTGTGGCAGTTGCTGGTGGTTTGTATGGTACGTACTCACATATTTCCCAAAAGAGAAATCACACAATACCTGTAAAACGAAATTATCATTTGGCATTGATGGCCAGGAGGCCCATCCAAGGGATGTTGGCCACCGGATTGCAAGTCTTCATTCAGGTGATGACACAATGCCGACTTGTGCGTCAGTGATCATGAAATGATGATGAGGACAACACAACACCCAGACCACAAGTGAAGAAAACCTCCAATCTAGCCGGGAATCAAACCCAGGCCCACTGCATGGTAGGCAAACACATTACCACTCAACTAAGCAGATGGACAAACAATACCACTAAAATAATAGACATAACACCTGACAATACAAACATATTGCAGTGACTTATAGTGTTGGTGTACACAACTCTTCCCCACCTTATACACATCTTTCAAGAGGCCTACTTTCCTCTGAGTTTAATTTTGAAGTCAGTGAAAGTATTTTAAATCTGTCTTGTGACTCCAAGGAAATGCGTATTTTAGTCACCAAATGTGTTTCGTTTTATTGAAATAAATAACATCCATGGTCTTAATGAAGCGCACATACCATTTGGCTTGTTCAAAAATGTTCAAATGTGTCTGCCATCTTATGGGACTTAACTGCTAAGGTCATCAGTCCCTAAGCTTACACACTACTTAACCTAAATTTTCCTAAGGAAAAACACACACACCCATGCCCGAGGGAGGACTCGAACCTCCGCCGGGATCAGCCGCACCGTCCATGACTGCAGTGCCTTAGACCGCTCAGCTAATCCTGCGCAGCCCATTTGGCTTACTTTCTCCGTCTAAATACAGTTCATTACAAAAGATTTTGATGTTAGTACTTAAGAGTTTTGCTCACACATTTAAAAATACAGAATTCACTGCTTTTTTGTCAACTTATGTCTTTACGCACCCTTGAAATCTCAGAGTTTTCCAGGGAACAATGCTAGAACGTGTCTAGAAATCAGGGAAATATGAGTGATTTCACTTGGGGAAACTTGTGGCAACCCTGTGAAATTATCAATCATCCTTTCAAGTCAACTGAACATTGTTGACAATGCCAAGACAGACAAACCACATGAAACAAGTTGGTAAAAGAGGATGAAATAATGGAAACAACTTTTTTTCATCATGTTATTTATATTCTAAAACTGAAAGAAAGGCTACAGTGTTCTATATAATTATATTTGCTTCCAGCTTGCATTGAAGAACTACGTAGAGATGAAGGTTTGCCATTGTTTGCTGAAGATCCCATTAAGGATGCATTAAAACAAACTGAAGTGGAACCAGAATCAATCAATCGGCAAAGTGATAGTGCCTGCATTGTATTTCATGGGGCTCCAAGTACTGGTAAGCTGCATAGGTGTTACTCAACTTATTGTTATGAAGTTTGGTAGTATTGAATGCAAATATCAGTCTAAATAGTTCAAAGTGCACTAAAACAAAATTTTTAAGTGGATTTCTTGAAATTGTTTTGAGAACATGCTTACAATATATTGCATTCATAAGACAATGGGAGTAAAATCTGTAGCTTTAGTGAAGAAAAAAATCATAATTTTCTTTAAGATAATGAATAAAATAGTAAGTATTTACTCACAGTACAGCCAATGGTAGCATTTCAATTTTAGATTTACACTTTTTGGATGAAACAGAAGTTTAGTCAGATCAAAACTGTTTGTGTGATGCTAATACTGCTACATCACAGACTCAATGTTATATTTTTGCATAAACTTCTTCATCTATTTCAGTTTTATAGGGAATAGAATTGTGCTTTTCTTTAAAGCAAAGTACCACTGATATCTCTTATCAACCCTGAAGTAGCCATGGATGTTTAATTTATTTATTCAGGCATAAAACAATGTACATTGTATGAATGTCATCAAATGTTTGTACAATATTTCTTATTAAAAGAAGCATCCCTCATTCAGTATTTATAGCTCCTATAGTTAGCTGTACTTTTATAATCACATCATAAATTTTTACACAGTACTATGTTCATGAACATGAAGTAACTGTTGTGTAGGTACATGATGAAAGACTCCCAGGATACTGTAAAGTTTGAAGTATTAAGAGTTTTATGTATCATATGTGTGCATGAATTATAGTATATTGAACAGCAGTATCAAGTATTTTTTATTTATTGAAGTGAAGTGAAAACCATATGATGAGGATTTTCTTGATTACGACAAGTGATGGTGTTCTTGGAATCTGCTGCCTGCAACCACAACTGAAATCTGAGCGAAGTCTGATAGCCAAGAAAAATTCAAATAAGCACAGAACATTTCTAATAATGCAATTTTATTATATCCTACAAAAATGTGTCTTCATATGCATATTCAATAATATTTATGCAGTTCAGAACTTCCAAGAGATTTCCTTCTAGTGTGTGTATAAAATATGATGACATGGAAATATGAGAAGTTGAGAGTGCAAAATTCTTGGGATTACAACTAGATAATAAATTCAGTTGGGAGCGACATACTAATGAACTGCTAAAGCACCTAAACATGTCTGTGTTTGCAATGTGAATGATGTCAGACATAGGAGATATAAATATTTAAAAAACTGGCATATTTTCACTCCATTATGTGATATGGTATCACGTTTCAGTTTAATCCACAAATCGAGAAAAAATTTTTAGAGTACAGAAGTGTATAATAAGAGTAATGTGTAGTGTTAATCCAAGAACATCATGTCAAAACCTATTCAAACAATTGGGCATACTAACCACAGCTTCTCTGAATTTTTATTCCTTAATGAGGTTTGTTGTAAATGATACATCTCTTTCTCCAAGTAACTGCTTGGTCATAACTGCTATCTGCTTCACATCTCCTGTGCAGCAAGGTATGTAAATTTAAGTATTAACTGTTTTTTTCTCACTTGTCACTTCTTTTTCCATGTGTTTTTGCTTTTAGCAAGCTTTAATTTTTGAGTACTAGCAATAGTGTTCCATAGATTTCGTGTTTGCTTTGAATACAGTCCAGATACAGTTAGTGCTTATTTTCATTGTTTCCAACAAGAAGAGTCTAGTAACCACAGTTTACCCAATTATCAGCCGCCTTTAGTGAATTGGCAGTCTAGTTAAGGCTTAAACCAGAGGCTCAGATGATTCTACGGAGATCTGGAGTGCAAATTTCTTGACCTTCGCTATCAGTTCCCCCTGAATAGGTCAGGTGTGCACTACATGCAGGAAGCAGTTACGAGGCTAGCAGAGTACGTGTGGAGTGCACATCTCGGTTTTTTAGGTTAGAGAATTCCCACCCTAGGCCCGAGAAGACACCTCCTGAGAAGCGATAAGGTAGCAGTAGGCAAATTGCAACAGGGAATGACAATAGCAATGTGGTAATAGTAAACTGCAGGAGCATCTATAGAAAGGTCCCAGAACTGCTCTCATTAATAAATGGTCACATTGCCCACTAGTACTAGGGACAGAAAGTCGGCTGAAACCAGATGTAAACAGTAATGAAATTCTAAACTTAGATTGGAATGTATACTGACGAGACAGTCTGGACAGTGAAGGGGGACGCATGTTTATAGCGATAAAAAGTGCAATAGTATTGAAGGGAATTGATGGAGATCCAAAATGTGAAATATTTTGGGTGAAGGTCAGCAGGCTCAAACATGGTAATTGGATGAAACTTCCTGGCAGATTAAAACTGTGTGCCCGACCGAGACTTGAACTCGAGACCTTTGCCTTTCGCGGGAAAGTGCTCTACCATCTGAGCTACCGAAGCACGACTCATGCCCGGTACTCACAGCTTTACTTCTGCCAGTATCTCATCTCCTACCTTCCAAACTTCACAGAAGCTCTCCTGCGAACCTTGCAGAACTAGCACTCCTGAAAGAACGGATACTGCGGAGACATGGCTTAGCCACAGCCTGGGGGATGTGAGTACTGGGCGTGAGTTGTGCTTCGGTAGCTCAGATGGTAGAGCACTTGCGCGCGAAAGGCAAAGGTCCCGAGTTCGAGTCTCAGTCGGGCACACAGTTTTAATCTGCCAGGAAGTTTCATATCAGCACACGCTCCGCTGCAAACTGAAAGTCTCATTCTGGAAATGGTAATTGGATGTCTCTATAGGCCCCCTGACTCAGCAGCTGTTGTGGCAGAACAGCTGAAGGAAAATTTGGAAAATATTTTGAATAGATTTCCCAACCATGTTATAGTTCTGGGTGGAGATTTTAATTTACCAGATATAGACTGGAAGACTCAAATGTTTATAATGGGTGGCATGGACAAAGAATCTAGTGAAATTTTTCTAAGTGCATTATCTGAAAACTAGACCTTCTGGTGACAAACAGACCCAAACTATTTGAAACAGTTAACGCAGAACAGGGAATCAGCAGTTATAAAGCGGTTACAATATCGATGATTTCAGCCATAAATAGAAATATTAAAAAAGGTAGGAAAATTTTTCTGTTTAGCAAACGTGACAAAAGGCAGATTTCAGAGTACCTGACAGCTCAACACAAAAGTTTTATCTCAAGAACAGATAGTGTTGGGGATCAGTGGACAAAGTTCAAAACCATCAAACAGTATGCATTAGATGAGTATGTGCCAAGCAAGATCATAAGAGGTGGAAAAGAGCCACCATGGTACAACAGCCGAGTTAGAAAACTGCTGCAGAAGCAAAGGGAACTTCACAGGAAACATAAACATAGCCAAAGCCTTGCAGACAAACAAAAATTACACAAAGCGAAATGTAGTGTGAGGAGGGCTATGCAAGGGGTGTTTAATGAATTCAAAAGTAAAGTTCTATGTACTGGCTTGGCAGAAAATCCTAAGAAATTCTGATCTTATATCAAAGCGGTAGGTGGATCAAAACAAAATGTCCAGACACTCTGTGACCAAAATGATACTGAAACAGAGGATGACAGACTAAAGGCCAAAAACTAAATGTCTATTTCCAAAGTTGTTTCACAGAGGAAGACTGCACTGTAGTTCCTTCTCTAGATTGTCGCACAGGTGACAAAATGGTAGATATCAATAAAAAATAGATGACAGAGGGATAGAAAAACAATTAAAATTGCTCAAAAGAGGAAAGGCCGCTGGACCTGATGGGATACCAGTTCAATTTTACACACAGTAAGTGAAGGAACTAGCCCCCCTTCTTGCATCAGTTTACTGTAGGCCTATAGAAGAGTGTAGTGTTCCAAAAATTGGAAAAGGGCACAGGTCATTCCTGTTTTCAAGAAGGGATATCAAACAGATGTGCAGAACTATAGACCAATATCTCTAACGTTGATCAGTTGTAGAATTTTGGAACACATGTTATATTAAAGTATAATGACTTTTCTGGAGACTAGAAATCTACTGTTTAGGAGTCAGCATGGGTTTAGAAAAAGACGATCATGTGAAATCCAGCTCACGCTATTCGTCCACGAGACTCAGAGGGCCATAGACATGTGTTCCCAGGTAGATGCTGTGTTTCTTGACTTCTGGAAGGTGTTTGATACAGTTCCCCACAGTTGTTTAATGAACAAAGTAAGAGCATATGGACTATCAGACCAATTATGTGATTGGATTGAAGAGTTCTTAGATAACAGATTGCAGCATGTCATTCTCAATGGAGAGAAGTCTTCCGGAGCAAGAGTGATTTCAGGTGTGCCACAGGGGAGTGTTGTAGGACTGTTTCTATTCACAATATATATAAATGACCTTGTGGATAACATCAGAAGTTCACTGAGGCTTTTTGCGGATGATGCTGTAGTATATTGAGAGGTTGTAACAATGGAAAATTGTACTGAAATGAAGGAGGATGTGCAACGAATTGACACACGGTACGGGGAATGGCAATTGAATCTCAATGTAGACAAGTGTAATGTGCTGCAAATACATAGAATGAAAGACCCTTTAACATGTAGCTACAATATAGCAGGTCAGCAACTGGAAGCAGTTAATTCCATAAATTATCTGGAAGTAGGCATTAGGAGTGATTTAAAATTGAATGACCATATAAAATTCATCGTTGGTAAAGCAGATACCAGACAGAGATTCATTGGAAGATCCTAAGGAAATGCAGTCCGAAAACAAAGGATGTAGGTTACAGTACACTTGTTCACCCACTGCTTGAATACTGCTCACTGGTATGGGATCTGTACCAGATAGGGTTGATAGAAGAGATAGAGAAGATCCAATGGAGAGCAGTGCGCTTCATTACAGGATCATTTAGTAATCACAAAAGGGTTACGGAGATGGTAGATAATCACAAGTGGAAGACTGTGTGAGAGAGACACTCAGTAGCTTGGCATGGGCTTCCACCAAGGAGTCAAGCAGTATATTGCTCCCTCTTATGTATATCTCGCGAAGAGACCGTGAGAATGAAATCAGAGAGATTAGAGTCCACACAGAGGCATACCGGCAATCATTCTTTCCACAAACAATGTGAGACTGGAATAGAAGGGAGAACCGATAGAAGTACTCAAGATACCCTCCGCCACACAACATCAGGTGGCTTGCAGAGTATGGATGTAGATGCAGATGTAGATGTACACAGTATCAATACTAGGAATAAGAACAATATACATAAAGATTTAGAATCACTTACTCTTGCCCAGTAAGGAGTCCAGTATGAGATGTTTGTATTTTCCCACCTCTGCGTTGCAAATGTTTTGACTTTTGAATGAAATGCCCAGTCGATGTGCTGTTGTTTTCACGTCAGTTCTACCAACAGTGAGAGTTGTTTAGTTCTCGGCATGTTGTAAAATTCCTGGATTCGTCTCGTCGCTGTGCAGCCTACGAAAAGGATTGCGGAAGACTCCCAAATAAATTCCAAAGTACAGTGCAGTTTTAACACCAATATATTTCCAGGACTCTGGTCTCCTAGCCTGGTGAACTGTACCAGTTACATCACATGTACCAAAAGTTGACATCAAACGACACAGAGTTCACAACAATCAACAAACGAGTGAGCCGACAATACATTTGCTCGCAACCCTAGCCAAAAAAACGAGTGCCCCATGGTGCCTGCGTGACCTCTATTTATACTTTTGTTAACAATTACAGACAATGAAAATTACAATTTTATGTAAAATCACAATTAAAAATTAAACCGAATATGAGATGCACATTGCTAAAAATTTACAATCTCAGTGCTGAACAAGGTGAACCTATTTTCAACTTAGTTATGAGTTAATATAACATTTTCTGACTAATTATGTTACAGATAACAATTACATTTCTAAATTTGTTTATAACAAATCAACTAGCACCTGAATTAACATATATCGGAGATTCAATTAACATGCTTTATTTATATGTTCTATTTAATTTGCTATAGTAATTTTATAATGATATGTTTACTGGTAGATCCTGACCATGTCCTACATTTCTTTCGATTAGTTACAGTATTAATTTCACATTTATATTGTGTTTTTCACATTAGAACGATGTTAATTAGCAAAGCATCATTTTCGAATTATATGCATACTGAAATAGTGGTTATTTTTGTATGTAATTTGGAAACAGGTCACTTTACAATCAGGCAATTAGGACTGGTGTTTATCTTTAATGCTCTCCGAGGGGTTCTGATCAGTAGCAACGAGGTACAGTAATATTTCAAGTATTCAGCAATACATATTTTCAATGTTACTAGCAACCATTAAGAGTTTAGTTTGAGACAAGGCACAATTTAAGCATAATTTCCATCCATGAATTGCAGTAGACCATTTTAATGAAAATTTTTTATATTTCAATTTTTGACAACACTTGGTTGTAATAGCCAAGTAACTAGCTACTGTGTGAATGGTGGATTTAATGAAAGCAGATGTAAGTATTAAACCTGTAAATATTAGAAGTTTAATTTTAATTCATGTACATAATTTTACTGTTTATTGGCTGAGGATCATTAAAATTAATGAAACTCAAGTTTTTCTAATTACTTTTTTGTAATGTGTTTATCTGACATGTTCCACACCCAGGAGGATCCCCTCTTTTGTGGGTCTATGGAATGAATAATTAATCTAACCTAATCTAACAATAATAATACATTTTTATTTTATTTTATTTTTTTTATTACAACACAACTGGCATCTGCGACAGGACTTCAGGGCACCGGTTGTGAGTAGTGTTGGTTAAATATTGATATAGTAAGAAATTTTTATGACATTGTTATGAGTCATAAAAACTAATTGTCTGTTTTCTGTTTGCATGAATCACAATGGGAGCAAGTATTGCAAAAAGGCAAAAATTGAGGAGAAATTTTGGAAAGGAATAAGAATTGGATGCAGGTTAAGTAAAAATATTCAGTAGTTAGCTGTTTTGTTCGGCGCAGCAAAGATAGGATGGCTTTTCATGTTCTTGCATGGTTACACTTGGTAGCACCTCTTTTGATGTAGATAGAAACCTTTTCCTCAGTGTTCCCTTCTTGGGTTTAATTTGCAAGAAATTTACAGATATTATTCAGTGTGATACATATTGTCACAAAAACATAAAGAATTGCAATACAATAGTTTGCACATCATAATAGACATAAAACAGGGTTTGATATTATGTAAATTCATTTATCAAGTGTAATAATTAGTGTATGAAATTTTAAAAATTTTGTGAAATTTCTGTTTTTTTATGTATTCATACAACATGGCAGGAAAAAATATGTCCATTGTTGATGGTGATAGCAAAAACGCAATTAGACAAGATGGCTTAGAATTACATGATTGAACAATTGAAATTCAGGTGCCATGCATGCCTGCTGCAGGAATTTTAATAAGCTCAGAGATGAGTGCCACAGGAGTGACAAATGATAGCGATGCTCTGCAGCAGAACAGCCTTGATCACACAATGTTTACAATTGACGAGGCAATGTCATGCATCTTCCAGAGTGACATACTGCTCATGAATGATACATTGGAGAGTGATTCCAATATGAATCTTGGCAACAAGTTACAAACACCACTTGGTCCCAACACAAACATTAACTTGGGAAGTACAGCTGACAGCAACCACAGTAGTACAACTGAAGCACTGCAATGGCAGTTACTATCTAACATAAATTAGAAATTTGATGATATGAAACACAATATGAACACCAATTTTGGTAATTTGACACAAGATATGAAAATGGCAAAACAGCCACAAAATACTGTTACACAAGTTCTAAATGCAATGAAGCAAGAACAAAAAAGTATTCAAGGAGTTGCAAGAAATGGTCTCACAGGAATTCAAAGACTTACCAAAAATATTTCCTGTTGAAATCGACGTCAAATTGAATGATGCGAAAACACCAGTAAAGCATGAAGTACTTTCTGAAGTTAACAGTAACATTGCAGAGAAAATGGGAGGTAGATTCTTTTAATGACCATTGTGATATAGTAGAGCAAAAGATAAAGAAAATCACAGATGCAAAAACAAACATTGAAGCCACACAAAGCCAGTTGGTTTCAACAGTAAGAAAGGTAGCCACTGTCGTTAACAAACTAAATAAAGACTATGAAAGTGTACCTCCAGCTGTAAAAGAGGTTACTTTAAGGGTTGCAACATTTGAGGTTGACTCAGCATATGCTAAGAAGGAAAGAGAGAAAATCAGTGAAAATCTGAGTGATGTCATTAGTCAAGCTGAAGCAGGTAAATTAGATAAGGGTAATACCATTGCACAGAAGTTGGTAACAGATTGTAAGTTATACACAGATGTAGTAGGAAAGGCTATTCAGAAAAAAGAAAATGAAATCATGAACAAGGTATACATTAACCTACAAGACAAGAAGATCTGAAAACTTTTAGAAGAAAATATTACCAGATCTCAAAATATGCATGTAAATAATACACAGGCTACAGCGAACAAACCACAACCTGTCAGTATTTATCCATAAATTGTCACGAGTCCCATAGCAGGTACCAGTGACAGTTGTAGAGTGCAAAATGTAAACATACCCACAACTCCTATATCTGAACAATTACCATCCGGAATTAAAGGGAACTAAAATAACAACGTAAATACAATCAAAAATGCAACATGTCTATAAACTATTTTTGCAGGAAAAGGTTTGCTGAGACATTGACAGTTTCCTATATTCACTACTAATGGTAAGGCAATAAATCCCGTAGTATTTATCAGTGCTTTTCATCATGTATTTCCATGCAACTGGACGGAAGCACAGAAAATCAGATTTGTCATGGGATGTATCCAAGGTGATGTGCTTTTATGGGAAACTGAAGTGGCCAAACATTGCAACACTTATACTGGATCTGAATGAGTTTTACTCAACAAATACTGGTCTGAGGCGGTGCAAGAAAGACTCAGATGTGAGGTTTTCAACCCTGCACAATTCAATGGCAAATACAGTAGTCCATGTGGGGTACTTTGAAAAATACCTGAACAAGACAAGCTACTGGATGAACCCAGTATCACAGGTAGACATGTTAAAAATTTAGAAAAAGTCGTTTACCATCACACATTAGAGAAAAATTAGTCACAATGCCAGAGCATGACACTGGCTGTTTTCTGTCAGTGCTCAATTCTATTGACTTAATCTATGAGGAAAGACCTGAACCCAATAGAGCAACAGAAAATCAGGCACATCAACAACATACTTATGTAAATCAGTCAGTAAAATGTCATCTAAAAATGCAGCTACTATGGTACACACAATAGCAAAGTTGGCTACCCAGAGGTAATGAGCACAGAAACGGAATGGAAGAAAAAGTACTCACACAGTGCAACTAACTGAAATTTCTCCAGATAACGAATTAAGTCACACTACACCATCGGAAAACACCAACCGGTTATAGTTAGACCCAGGCTATTGACCTCTCAGGGAGTGGGCATGAAGCAAAATTACAAACAAGTTTCATAAGTTTTGATAAAGAAGGTGACATCAAGGATGATTTGTATCAGTATGAGTTGGGTATAGTAGATAAAGTCAAGAAAGAACATGTACAAGCAATCATTAAGATGAAAACATTTAACATTGACACAGTTAATTTTAGATACAGGTTCAACTACCAACCTAATATCAAATGCATTTTTTTGTGAATTGAAGAAGATAGGCAAATTCCATAGATTTCCTGTACCAAATTGCAAGGTGCAGACTGCTACAGGTAGTAAGACTACATTGGTTAAGCATCAGGCATTTGTTCTATTACAAATTGAACATTTTACAGTGAAGTGCAACTTTCTTATAATTGACAAACTTATAGTTAATTGTCTTATTGACATGGACACATTTAGAACATACAAAACACAGATTGGCATAGGTAATGGTAAATGCCACTTTTATGTTATGGTTTGGATTTTTTCTATTGATTTAGTCAGAATAACTGATGAAAGTAACAAAAACAAATGTAATGGCTCAATATTCCTTTCCAGCTGTATATTTCACAAACAAATTTGATACTGAACAAGAAGCAAACACTGAGGTTAGTTATGAAATGGTCGAGCAGAAACAGGTACTAAATGAAATGCAACGACAAGAACTTTCTAACTTGTTATTTAAGTATGCCAATATTTTCAGTAAGGAGCCAGGAGTAATCAAAGACTATGAATAGAAATTTGAAGTCTATCCACGTGAGATATTTTTTGTATTGTCTTATCCTCTTCCATTGGCAAAATGAGAGGCAGTAAGGGAAGGGATCAATTGTATGATTAAATGGGGAAGTATACAACCTTCATTTTCACCACATTGTAGCCCAATATTACCAGTAAATAAAGAAGACAGTTCTGTAAGATCGATTCTCGATACTAGAGGTATCAATAAGATAAAAGAACCAGTGCACAAGACCAGACAACTTGGATGAACAGCTTCTAAAGTTTTAAAATACAAAATATTTCAGTATACTTGATCTCAAGATGCCCTACTGGCTCCTAAAGCTCCAGGAAGAAAGTCAAAAGTATACAACATTAGTTTGTGGTGGCAGAAGTTATGAATTCTGTGTTCTACATTTTCAACTGAACCTTTGTGCAGGTGTGATTGTATCTGCATTGGACAAGGTTTTAGTACCAGAATTACTTAGCAAAGTCACTGTTTACATAGACAATATGCTAATAGCCACATCCATTTGGTTATGAAGTATCAGTCTCATTGAACTGGTGCTTCAACAATTTGCAGATTACAGTGTAACACCCAACTTTAAAAAGTCTAGTTTTGGTAGGGAAAAAATCAAATTTTTAGGATATGTGTCAGAACAAGGTATATTAACTGATCTGAAAAAAACTTGATGCCATACACAATTGTGTAGCCCCTAGGAATAAAAAACAACTAAAAGCCTTTTAGGACTAGCATCTTTTTTTTTGTAAATTTGTACCACAGTAACTGATGAACAGTGATGCATTGCTCAAATTGTTATGAAAAAATAGGCATTGGTTATGTGATGATAAGTGTCTAGAGGACATTAATAACATTAAGCAGGCATTAGTCAATGCAAATATTCTTAGCCACCCTGATATGTCCACGGTTTTTTGTCTATGCACAGTTGCCTCATCTCAGGGGCTGGGGCGTGCTTGTTCCAGATGCGAGAAGAAGTAGGTAAGGAAGTACCCAAGGTCATCAGTTTTGCTAGTCACACGTTAGTAGATGCAGAAAGTGTCAAAATAGGAAAGTTTATCTGTAATATGTGCATTTAAAGAGTTTGAATAATTTTTGTGAGGTAAGAATACCAAAGCGTACTGTGATCACCAGTCACTGTCATTTCTTCTAACATGTAAACTATTGCACTGTAGATTAGCTAGGTGGTGTCTATACTTACAAGAATTCAATTTCAAGGTCATTTATGTTAAAGGAAGTCAGAATGTTATTGCAGATGCTTTGTCTCAGTTACCACAAGGCTTAGAGGAATTTGGTGAATTAACTGAGCAAGATGCAGAACTCAGAATGTTATTAATGCAACGTACATCACAACAGCCTGAATACCATGAGTTTTGGAAGCAAATGAAAATTATACACCAACAAGATCACAGATGGAGTAAAGTCATGCAAAACCTTACACAATATGAAGGTGGAAAGGTAAGTAATTGGTATCAGAAGTACAAGGGTATTTTGTTTCATGGAAAACATGAAAAGTCTGCTCAGTGGTGTGTGTATATTCCTGAAGATTATGTCCACAAATTTGTAAGACACACACTTGGAGTATGGGGACTTATGGAGTAGGCAAATGTACTGAAAAAATTGCTACACTTTGTTATTTTCCAAATTTGAGAAGGCGAGTCCTACAGATATTAAGAAAACGTGCAATATGTCAAAAAACAAAACAATCCAATGTGTCAAAATATACTGAAAAATACCCAATACCAACAAAAAACCCTCTAAATATAGTATCCTTGGACATAGTTAGTCCATATCCAAGAAGTAAAAGAGGAGTAAGATACATAGTAGCACTATATGACATTTTCTCGAAACATATCAAATTGTATGCCATTAAAAATGCAACAGCCACAAATATCAGAATAAGAATTGAGGGAGACTATTTGAGAAGAGTGGGTAAACCAAGGTACTACTAACTGATAATGCTTCACATTTTGTTGAGCAAAAGTGGAAACAGTTTTTGACCTCACAGGGCATAAAGCACATATTAATAAGCTTTTTTCACCAAGAAGCAAGCCCATTAGAACAAGTCTTTAAGGAATTTAACTGATTTATTGGGATATACAACCCACATAAACACATGAATTGATGTTCCAAAGAAAACAAATGAATGAATGGGAGTCACCCATACCAAAGGCACCCACTACAGAAATGACGCTACAAGACAAAATCAAACAAGCCATGGTTACACTAGAAAACAGGGCCGAATACAGAATGAAAATTTATAATAAGAAACTAGAATGTGTCACACAATTTTTTGAAGGGCAATGAGTCCTCTTATGGACACACCATAAATAAACAAAATTTAGCAAACTGAATACAAAGTGGCAATTACTCTTTTCGGGACCATATGTAATTTCCAAAATAGCATACCCTGGGATGTATAGATTAGTCTTATGAGAAAACAGGGAGAGACAATGGTCTGCATCCTCACAAAGATATAAAATCTATGCACTATTTAAAATTATCTTGTGATAGAAAGACAAAATGCTACCTAGCTTAATCATTCTATAAAAGCTTTTATAGAATGATGAAGCTAGGTGACATTTTTTCTTTCTATCACAAGATAATTGTACATAGTGCACATAACTCTAACTGTAATTTTTCTTCTGGAGTGTATTTTAAGATAAAGTAATGTGTATAGGCATAAGTATTTCTTTTGGTTTGCACACATAGGTATAAAATTAGCAACAATGAGAAGTAATACACCGCTTGATGCAAAGCAAAGGTATAAACAAAATTAGCTTATGGCTCAGCTGTCTGCACTCAACAATACACACTGACATCTGTAGTAGGAGAGGAGGCATTGACCTGTGTGCACCCACAACAGACTGGCAGAAGGTGCAACCAAATAGGAATGTAATATGTACAAGTACTTAACTTAAATACAAAGTAAACAGAAATACTACACAAATACATCTACTGCCTAAGAACTAAGGAACCTATTGATGTATGTACACAGAGATTTAATCAAATACTAAGCTATATACAACATATTTACAAGAAAAAGGAAGCATAAGAAATATTATACAAGATGTCTAAGCTAAGGAGAAATGACAAAATACTGTAAGAGATGGCAGATGATTCTCTTCACAGGATAAATGATCGTAAAGGATAACATAATAAACAAATGTCTATGAATTTAAACAATGTATGGAAATATCTGACAATGCATGCAGTGACCAAATGCATTAGTAGCCACCGAGCTATGTAATGCAATTAGTTTTAAGTTGGTTTAAAAGTTTTTTTTCTTTCAGCAACCAGTGCATCATCATGGCACAGAAGAAGAGAATTACATTGAGAGTAACAGGTACCAAATGAAGAAACAGGCCATTCCTCTAGTACACAATTTAGTGTAAGGATATTTATGCAGAGGTCATAAGGGAAATGAAAAATGAAATATGCATCATCACAGTGTATCTCCCTGACAATTGTCAGTACCTGTTCACTGCTGAGCACACATAAATATTTAAGCATGAGATTTTGCAAAAACCAGTTAATTTTTATCGTGTCACATGAAAGCTATAATAATGACATTTTTATGTATTTCAGAAAGATAAGTCTATGATGGTTAAAACTTCATATTTCACACTAAGCTACATGTGAATTGTAGTAAATAGCACTAGTACATGAAGAAACAACATGATACTACATGAGTGACTAGTCAGTACACATTATATTCATGATACGAAAGTTCCTTGGCAACTAGTCCATGACTGTACAAGTAACATTTCCTCATAAATCCTTGAACCAGTAGATGAGTGTTCCCCTTCTTCCCTCCCAAACAAAGCAGACAGCGCCAAGCATAGTTAGGCCAGCAATGTGTAATGTTTAAGCCCTCTTTCCAGTGTTTTTCTCCCTCCTCTACCTAAGGAAAAAATGAGCTCCAATAAGTGTTAAAAATGGCTCTGAGCACTATGGGACTTAACATCTGAGGTCATTAGTCTAAGTGTTAAAAGCCTGTCTTTAAAGTGAAACATAAATGTATCATATGCTTGTATTGTATCAGGATAATGTGGATGTAATTAATTTATATATATAATGGGAACAAAGATATGTTGAAACTAACAAGCAAAATTTAGTAACAGAACCCTGTTGATGAAAATTTTATGACATTTTAAAACTTAAGAAATTTATATTCATAGTAGAAGTGGTGGATAGAGTGTCAGCCATAGGTATAAGCTATCATGTTATGTATATTGTTGTAACTCAATACTTCTATGAATTTTCATAGGAAACCAAACTCCACATGAAGAAATGAACTTTAAAGACAAGCAATTTATACTATGTTTTGGATGGCTGTACTTGTCTTTCAGCATGTGGATGGTCAAGGGGGATGATACAAACAAGCATGTGCAACAAAATAATTTCTGAGTGTCATGACTCACAACCCATGACACATTAGCAAGTGAACTACAGTTGTTCGAGCCAGTACTTACCTCACTGACGGATGGTGTTGGTTGGGGTTCTCTCCACTGAAAATGTGAGTGCAATGGGTAATAATGATATCCAGGCTGTAAAAATGGAGATCTTCTGCCACAGTATTGGATTTTGAACAATAAGCACACACTCTCTGCACCAAGAATGAAGACAGACACCACAGCAATTCTTCAGTATGTGACGCTCAGGTCAAAGTGTGACACTCAGTGTGAAATCAACACTAAGAAAACGAGTGCACACACATGTGATGGCAGCAGCTGACATATTGACTGTTGGCGACTAGTTCTTTGCTGCCAAATCTGTCAGTGCACAAGCACAAAACCTGGCAGTGAGGATGAAGTAAACTGAACATTATTGTCAGCACGTAAAATTCAAATATCCAATTGACATTCATATTATATATATATACAACCATTCAACTCTAATTACATAGGATAACCTGACATATGTATTCCATTAAATAAAAGAGAATCAAACAAAGGGCATCAACCCCTATTGGCAATTGTAAACATGAACAAGCAGAAAACACTGTACGTCTCCATACCATGTCAAAATACAGTGTGGGGACAAATGTGAAGGTACATGATGAAAAACCCCCAGGATATCATCAAGCTAAAATTTATTAAAAACAAAAAATGAAACACTGATTGACCATAAGCATTGGCAAAGATGTTAATTATGAATGTGCAGTAAGGATCAAACAAATGAAAAAACATTAATTTTTTGTACATAATTCTTCCTGAGGTCATAGAGCTTTACTGTATGGTTAAATGATGATGGCATCCTCTTGGGCAAAATATTCCAGAGGTAAAATAGTCTCCCATTCAGATCTCCAGGTGGGGGCTACTCAAGAGGACGTTGTTATCAGAAGAAAGAAAACTGGCATTCTACGGATCGGAGCATGGAATGTCAGATCCCTTAATCAGGCAGGTAGATTAGAAAATTTAAAAACGGAAATGGATAGGTTAAAGTTAGATATAGTGGGAATTAGTGAAGTTCAGTGGCAGGAGGAACAAGACTCTTGGTCAGGCGAATACAGGATCATAAATACAAAATCAAATAGGGATAATGCAGGGGTAGGTTTAATAATGAATGAAAAAATAGGAGTGCGGGTAAGCTACTACAAACAGCATAGTGAACACATTATTGTGGCCAAGATAGACATGAAGCCCACGTCTACTACAGTAGTACAAGTTTATATGCCACCTAGCTCTACAGATGATGAAGAAATTGAAGAAATGTATGATGAAATCAAAGAAATTATTCAAATAGTGAAGGAGACGAAAATTTAATAGTGATGGGTGAAGGTAATTCGGTTGTAGGAAAAGGGAAGAAAGGAAATGTAGTAGGTGAATATGGATTGGGGCTAAGAAATGAAAGAGGAAGCCGCCTGGTAGAATTTTGCACAGAGCACAAATTAGTCATAGGTAACACTTGGTTCAAGAACCATAAAAGAAGGCTGTATACATGGAAGAACTCTGGAAATACTGGAAGGTTTCAGATAGATTATATAATGGTAAGACAGAGATTTAGGAACCAGGTTTTAAATTGTAAGACATTTCCAGGGGCAGATGTGGACTCTGACCACAACCTATTGGCTATGAACTGCAGATTAAAACTGAAGAAACTGCAAAAAGGTGGGAATTTAAGGAGATGGGACCTGGATAAACTGACTAAACCAGAGGTTATACAGAGTTTCAGGGAGAGCATAAGGGAACAATTGACAGGAATGGGGGAAAGAAATACAATAGAAGAAGAATGGGTAGCTCTGAGGGATGAAGTAGTGAAGGCAGCAGAGGATCAAGTAGGTAAAAAGACGGGCTAGTAGACCTCCTTGGGCAAAAGAAGAAATATTGAATTTAATTGATGAATGGAGAAAATATAAAAATGCAGTTTATGAAGCAGGCAAAAAGAAATACAAACGTCTCAAAAATGAGATTAACAGGAACTGCAAAATGGCTAAGCAGGGATGGCTAGAGGACAAATGTAAGGATGTAGAGGCTTATGTCATGAGGGGTAAGGTAGATACTGCCTGCAGGAAAATTAAAGAAACCTTTGGAGAAAAGAGAACCACTTGCATGAATATCAAGAGAACAGTGAAGGAGACGAAAATTTAATAGTGATGGGTGAAGGTAATTCAGTTGTAGGAATAGGGAAGAAAGGAAATGTAGTAGGTGAATATGGATTGGGGCTAAGAAATGAAAGAGGAAGCCGCCTGGTAGAATTTTGCACAGAGCACAAATTAGTCATAGGTAACACTTGGTTCAAGAACCATAAAAGAAGGCTGTATACATGGAAGAACTCTGGAAATACTGGAAGGTTTCAGATAGATTATATAATGGTAAGACAGAGATTTAGGAACCAGGTTTTAAATTGTAAGACATTTCCAGGGGCAGATGTGGACTCTGACCACAACCTATTGGTTTTGAACTGCAGATTAAAACTGAAGAAACTGTAAAAAGGTGGGAATTTAAGGAGATGGGACCTGGATAAACTGACTAAACCAGAGGTTATACAGAGTTTCAGGGAGAGCATAAGGGAACAATTGACAGGAATGGGGGAAAGAAATACAATAGAAGAAGAATGGGTAGCTCTGCGGGATGAAGTAGTGAAGGCAGCAGAGGATCAAGTAGGTAAAAAGACGGTCTAGTAGACCTCCTTGGGCAAAAGAAGAAATATTGAATTTAATTGATGAACGGAGAAAATATAAAAATGCAGTATATGAAGCAGGCAAAAAGAAATACAAACGTCTCAAAAATGAGATTAACAGGAACAGCAAAATGGCTAAGCAGGGATGGCTAGAGGACAAATCTAAGGATGTAGAGGCTTATGTCATGAGGGGTAAGGTAGATACTGCCTGCAGGGAAATTAAAGAGACCTTTGGAGAAAAGAGAACCACTTGCATGAATATCAAGAGCTCAGATGGAAACCCAGTTCTAAGCAAAGAAGGGACAGCAGAAAGGTGGAAGGAGTATATAGAGGGTCTATACAAGGGCAATGTACTTGAGGACAATATTATGGAAATGGAAAAGGATGTAGATGAAGATGAAATGGGAGATATGATACTGCGTGAAGAGTTTGACAGAGCACTGAAAGACCTGAGTCGAAACAAGGCCCCCGGGAGTAGACAACATTCCATTAGAACTACTGACGGCCTTGGAAGAGCCAGTCCTGACAAAACTCCACCATCTGGTGAGCAAGATGTATGAGACAGGCGAACTACCCTCAGACTTCAAGAAGAATATAATAATTCCAATCCCAAAGAAAGCAGGTGTTGACAGATGTGAAAATTACTGAACTATCAGTTTAATAAGCCACAGCTTCAAAATACTAATGTGAATTCTTTACAGACAAATGGAAAAACTAGTAGAAGCCGATCTCGGGGAAGATCAGTCTGGATTCATAGAAACACTGGAACACCTGAGACAATACTGATGCTATGATTTATCTTAGAAAATAGGTTGAGGAAAGGCGAACCTATGTTTGTAGCATGTGTAGACTTAGAGAAAGCTTTTGACAGTGTTGACTGGAATACTCTCTTTCAAATTCTGAAGGTGGCAGGGGTAAAATACAGGGAGCGATAGCTATTTACAATTTGTACAGAAACCAGATGACAGTTATAAGTGTTGAGGGACATGAAAGGGAAGCAGTGGTTGGGAAGGGAGTGAGACAGGGTTGTAGCCTTTCCCCGATGTTATTCAATCTTTATATTGAGCGAGCCGTGAAGGAAGCAAAAGAAAAATTCGGAGTAGGTATTAAAATCCATGGAGAAGTAATAAAAAGTTGAGGTTTGCCGATGACATTGTAATTCTGTCAGAGACAGCAAAGAACTTGGGAGAGCAATTGAACGGAATGGATAGTGTCTTGAAAGGAGGATATAAGATGAACATCAACAAAAGCAAAATGAGGATAATGGAATGTAGTCGAATTAAGTTGGGTGATGCTGAGGGAATTACATTAGGAAATGAGACACTTAAAGTAGTAAAGGAGTTTTGCTATTTGGGGAGCAAAAAACTGATGATGGTCAAAGTAGAGAGGATATAAAATGTTGACTGGCAATGGCAAGGAAAGTGTTTCTGAAGAAGAGAAATTTGTTAACATCAAGTATAGATTTAAGAGTCAGGAAATTATTTGTGAAAGTATTTGTATGGAGTGTAGTCATTTATGGAAGTGTAACATGAACGATAAATAGTTTGGACAAGAAGAGAATAGAAGTTTTCAAAATGTGGTGCTACAGAAGAATGCTGTAGATTAGATGGGTAGATCACATAACTAATGAGGAGGTATTGAATAGGATTGGGGAGAAGAGAAGTTTGTGGCACAACTTGACTAGAAGAAGGGATCGGTTGGTAGGACATGTTCTAAGGCATCAAGGGATCACCAATTTAGTATTGGAGGGCAGCGTGGAGGGTAAAAATTGTAGAGGGAGACCAAGAGATGAGTACACTGAGCAGATTCAGAAGGATGTAGGTTGCAGTAGGTACTGGGAGATGAAGAAGCTTGCAAAGGGTAGAGTAACATGGAAAGCTGCATCAAACCAGTCTCAGGACTGAAGACCACAAAAACAACAACAATTTTGTTTGTCTCTCTCTTGTATGTAGACGTTTCGTTAACAAGTGCTGTGCGGAGGATAACTGGCTACAAGCTTTTTGTATCATACATGTTTCGTAATTTAAAAAAAAAAATAATAATAATGATACCAGTGTTAAGTATTTTTTATTCAAGTGAAGTGAAACCAAGCAAGGAGGATTTTCTTAATCATGACACGCACTGGTGTACTTGAAATCCACTGCCTGCATCTTTGATTGAAATGTAAGAGAAGAAGTCTGATAGCCTAAAAATTTGTGCACGCAATAGAACATTTCTAATGACAAATTGTATCATCCTTTTAAAAGTCTTTCATGTATATATTATTTTATTTTATTTGTTTTCTATTTACAACACACTTGTCAGTGGTATCCATGTACAGGGAGCTCAAAAAAAAGTGTTGAATACCTTCAGAGATAGAAGTACTGACAAAAAATAGGACCAATAGCATACTTTTTAAGATGAACTTGTGTTTATTGGAAGGGCTGCGAAAAAAGGGAAAAGGATCAATCTTGCATAACAACAGTAAAGCATAATTATTGAAATCAAAACCATAAAATTGAAAAAATTAGAATGTTATCAAATTAAATAAACTGAACCTCTACAGTAATTATTAAAGAACAAATCCAAAATTCAGTAAAATTAAAAGAAAAATAATAAACACCAAAGTAATATCTTATTGTGTTCAAATCAGCACATGAATAAACACAAGTCATAAAAATAAAAGTAGACAGAAACATGAAAGAATGAAGAAACTATCAACAATTATTTAATAAACAAAGGGGAATCAAAACAGTCGGAAATAAATATTTTTACACAAAGATAGACCAGAAGAATTAAAGAAATCATAATAATGAGACCAAATTGTTGAAACTAAAATAGGGAGAGCCTCACAATCTGACAAAACTAAAAAAATAACCGGGAAAAATAATCACACTCAAATTCAATAAGGAAAATAATAATTTACATAAATAAAGAAGAACAATGTATTGCAGTCTCAATGAAACCATCGATAAACAGTTAAGTTTTGGAGTAAGCGTGTTAACGCTAGCAAAATAAACAAATAAATAACTAAAAATAGAGAATATGAACATCAGTTTTAACAGTTGAAAAAAAAAAAATGCTACTCTTTTAAGCCAGAAATAAGTTCAGATCCCACATTTAAAACTTCAGGGCTGGGTAATTTTCACATCCTCGGCCACAAAACTGATATTCTAACGTTTTACATGACAAGAAGTGATGTGGAGCTGGTTTGTCACCTTCACACCTCTCTCACATCAGTTGACTTACTTGGTATGCACAGCCTATCTCCTTCTCTGGATAGTTGGCCATTTCGATCTCCAAAAACTTCATCTCCAAAGAATAAAGCTGGTTAAGGGAATTTATCGGACTCTCTCTCTCTCTCTCTGTCTCTCTCTCTCTGTACTCATGAAATAAGTGGATAATCGCAGAATTCTTTTAGTTTAGTCTTGGTGTATTTCAGCTTCCACAAAGAAAAAATTCACCATTTCTCACATAAATATTTGAAAGTTTGCAAGTCAACTGATTCATCTCACATTAGACTTGATTAAATACATTTAATATAGGGTTGGTTTATCAACCATGCAATTTATGAACATATCTTGCTTCTAGCAAGTGCAACACATGAATTACTTAAAGTCTAATCTCATTTCTTCATTTGCCCTTAACAATCATTACAGTCACTAAACCATCAAAGAATAGCACAGGTTCTTCTCTACACATGCACTGAAATTCTATGGAATATACAACAGGTACTTGTTGGCCGCCATTCGGTCGCTGTGTCCATTTTTTGCTCATGACTGATTTTAGACCTGCACACACAAACATGCAATGTGCAGTAGGTTGGATTCATCTGTCTCACATTGGTATTTAAAATATTGTGGGCTTGAGACAGAGGGAGGCCAAGTGGTTCTAGAATTTACAAGGAAATTCTCGAAGCACTACATATCCTGCGCCTCAGATCGTGGCCTTGTAACATTAACCAAAACGGCCTTGCTGTGCTGGTACTGCGAATGGCTGAAAGCAAGGGGAAACTACAGCCGTAATTTCTCCCGAGGACATGCAGCTTTACTGTATGATTAAATGCTGATGGCGTCCTCTTGGGTAAAATATTCCAGAGGTAAAATAGTCCCCCATTCGGATCTCCGGGTGGGGACTACTCAAGAGGACGTCGTTATCAGGAGAAAGAAAACTGGCATTCTATCGATCGGAGTGTGGAATGTCAGATCCCTTAATCGCGCAGGTAGGTTAGAAAATTTAAAAAGGGAAATGGATAGGCTAAAGTTAGATATAGTGGGAATTAGTGAAGTTCGGTGGCAGGAGGAACAAGACTTTTGGTCAGGTGATTACAGGGTTATAAATACAAAATCAAATAGGGGTAATGCAGGAGTAGGTTTAATAACGAATAAAAAAATAGGAGTGCGGGTTAGCTACTACAAACAGCATAGTTAACGTATTATTGTGGCCAAGATAGACACAAAGCCCATGCCTACTACAATAGTACAAGTTTATATGCCAACTAGCTCTGCAGATGATGAAGAAATTGATGAAATGTATGACGAGATAAAAGAAATTATTCATGTAGTGAAGGGAGACGAAAATTGAATTGTCATTGGTGACTGGAATTCGAGAGTAGGAAAAGGGAGAGAAGGAAATATAGTAGGTGAATATGGATTGGGGGGGAAGAAATGAAAGAGGAAGCTGCCTTGTAGAATTTTGCACAGAACATGACTTAATCATAGCTAACACTTGGTTCAAGAATCATGAAAGAAGGTTGTATACCTGGAAGAATCCTGGAGATACTAAAAGGTATCAGATAGATTACATAATGGTAAGACAGAGATTTAGGAACCAGGTTTTAAATTGTAAGACATTTCCAGGGGCAGATGTGGATTCTGACCACAATCTATTGGTTATGAACTGCAGATTGAAACTGAAGAAACTCCAAAAAGGCGGGAATTTAAGGAGATGGGACCTGGATAAACTGAAAGAACCAGAGGTTGTAGAGAGTTTCAGGGAGAGCATAAGGGAACAATTGACAGGAATGGGGGAAAGAAATACAGTAGAAGAAGAATGGGTAGCTCTGAGGGATGAAGTAGCAAAGGCAGCAGAATATTGAATTTAATTGATGAAAGGAGAAAATATAAAAATGCAGTAAATGAAGCAGGCAAAAAGGGATACAAACGTCTCAAAAATGAGATTGACAGGAAGTGCAAAATGGCTAAGCAGGGATGGCTAGAGGGCAAATGTAAGGATGTAGAGGCTTGTATCACTAGGGGTAAGATAGATACTGCCTACAGGAAAATTAAAGAGACCTTTGGAGAAAAGAGAACCACTTGTATGAATATCAAGAGCTCAGATGGAAACCCAGTTCTAAGCAAAGAAGGGAAGGCAGAAAGGTGGAAGGAGTATATAGAGGGTTTATACAAGGGCAACGTACTTGAGGACAATATTATGGAAATGGAAGAGGATGTAGATGAAGATGAAATGGGAGATATGATACTGCGTGAAGAGTTTGACAGAGCACTGAAAGACCTGAGTCGAAACAAGGCCCCCGGGAGTAGACAACATTCCATTAGAACTACTGATGGCCTTGGGAGAGCCAGTCATGACAAAACTCTACCATCTGGTGAGCAAGATGTATGAGACAGGCGAAATACCCACAGACTTCAAGAAGAATATAATAATTCCAATCCCAAAAAAAGCAGGTGTTTACAGATGTGAAAATTAGCGAACTATCAGTTTAATAAGTCACAGCTGCAAAATACTAACGCGAATTCTTTACAGACGAATGGAAAAACTTGTAGAAGCAGACCTCGGGGAAGATCAGTTTGGATTCCGTAGAAATGTTGGAACACGTGAGGCAATACTAACCTTACGACTTATCTTAGAAGAAAGATTAAGAAAAGGCAAACCTACGTTTCTAGCATTTGTAGACTTAGAGAAAGCTCTTGACAATGTTAACTGGAATACTCTCTTTCAAATTCTGAAGGTGGCAGGGGTAAAATACAGGGAGCGAAAGGCTATTTACAATTTGTACAGATACCAGATGGCAGTTATAAGAGGCGAGGGGCATGAAAGAGAAGCAGTGGTTGGGAAAGGAGGGAGACAGGGTTGTAGCCTCTCCCCGATGTTATTCAATCTGTATATTGAGCAAGCGGTAAAGGAAACAAAAGAAAAATTCGAAGTAGGTGTTAAAATTCATGGAGAAGAAGTAAAAACTTTGACGTTCGCCGATGACATTGTAATTCTGTCAGAGACAGCAAAGGACTTGTAAGAGCAGTTGAACGGAATGGACAGTGTCTTGAAAGGAGGATATAAGATGAACATCAACAAAAGCAAAATGAGGATAATGGAATGTAGTCAAATTGAATCGGGTGATGCTGAGGGGATTAGATTAGGAAATGAGACACTTAAAGTAGTAAAGGAGTTTTGCTATTTAGGGAGTAATATAACTGATGATGGTCGAAGTAGAGAGGATATAAAATGTAGACTGTCAATGGCAAGGAAAGCATTTCTGAAGAAGAGAAATTTGTTAACATCGAGTATAGATTTAAGTGTCAGGAAGTCGTTTCTGAAAGTATTTGTATGGAGTGTAGCCATGTATGGAAGTGAAACATGGACAATAACCAGTTTGGACAAGAAGAGAATAGAAGCTTTCGAAATGTGGTGCTACAGAAGAATGCTGAAGATAAGGTGGGTAGATCACGTAACTAATGAGGAGGTATTGAATAGGATTGGGGAGAAGAGAAGTTTGTGGCACAAATTGACTAGAAGAAGGGATCGGTTGGTAGGACATGTTTTGAGGCATTAAGGGATCACAAATTTAGCATTGGAGGGCAGCATGGAGGGTAAAAATCGTAGAGGGAAACCAAGAGATCAGTACACTAAGCAGATTCAGAAGGATGTAGGTTGCAGTAGGTACTGGGAGATGAAGAAGCTTGCACAGGATAGAGTAGCATGGAGAGCTGCATCAAACCAGTCTCAGGACTGAAGACCACAACAACAACAACACATGTACATTTATAACACACATAATAAGAATTCATATTTCAACAGTATACCTCATTCTTTTAATAACTGTGAATACCCATTTTCTTATTATTTAGCAATTTCTTATTTTTTTCATTTTACTTTAATTATAAAGTGTGAACATTTCAATCAATGTTGTAGTTCGTTTTCTTAAATCTAGGAATTGTTAAGACTAAAACCTTGGTTTCCAATTGTAAGCTCCAGGTGTTGATGACACGTGAGTACTTTATTCTTTATCCTAATTCTTTGTACTATTCTTTCCTTAGTACATACTAGTAACATTTTTTATAGTAGTTTGTAGTCTGAAGGAACTCTGGGCAACAAGGTGTTCTCTTCAACACTTGTAAACTCATATAAAACCTAATAAGGCTAGTTATACATAGAATTCAAACTTACCAGAATAATGCCTATTAAATGTATGACTTCTGTCATGATACTGTCCTTGTCCCCAAGGATCCGTACCTATACCTTACATGTGGGTTGACCCTATGAATGCACTTCCTCCTTCCATCCTTTATAAAACATCCCTACTCATCAGGCCACAGGTCATCCTAAATCTAAGTAGGTATGCCTGCCCTATATCCTTAGCAAATGCTGGGTACATCCCCTTTCTCCTTTATGAGTAGACCTCATGGTTCACTGCCGTAGCGTATATCTTTATGTACACTATAATTAAATATTTCCTGGTAAAAATAAAATCTATTTTACACTTCACTCTCACTTCGTAGTACCTCCTGTAATACCCTAGAGACCTCTTCCACTTCTCAACTTCTATAATCTTAGTAGGTACTGTGTCTACACATATTATTAAACTCTTGGTAGATACTATGTCTACACATAATGATCAAGCCCCACTACTCTTTGACTCACCACTTCATCAGCATGTTTGCTACCCTGACTTTTCTTAAATTACACTCCTGGAAATTGAAATAAAAACACCGTGAATTCATTGTCCCAGGTAGGGGAAACTTTATTGACACATTCCTGGGGTCAGATACATCACATGATCACACTGACAGAACCACAGGCACATAGACACAGGCAACAGAGCATGCACAATGTCGGCACTAGTACAGTGTATATCCACCTTTCGCAGCAATGCAGGCTGCTATTCTCCCATGGAGACGATCGTAGAGATGCTGGATGTAGTTCTGTGGAACGGCTTGCCATGCCATTTCCACCTGGCACCTCAGTTGGACCAGCGTTCGTGCTGGACGTGCAGACCGCGTGAGACGACGCTTCATCCAGTCCCAAACATGCTCAATGGGGGACAGATCCGGAGATCTTGCTGGCCAGGGTAGTTGACTTACACCTTCTACAGCACGTTGGGTGGCACGGGATACATGCGGACGTGCATTGTCCTGTTGGAACAGCAAGTTCCCTTGCCGGTCTAGGAATGGTAGAACGATGGGTTCGATGACGGTTTGGATGTACCGTGCACTATTCAGTGTCCCCTCGACGATCACCAGTGGTGTATGGCCAGTGTAGGAGATCGCTCCCCACACCATGATGCCGGGTGTTGGCTCTGTGTGCCTCGGTCGTATGCAGTCCTGATTGTGGCGCTCACCTGCACGGCGCCAAACACGCATACGACCATCGTTGGCACCAAGGCAGAAGCGACTCTCATCGCTGAAGATGACACGTCTCCATTCGTCCCTCCATTCACGCCTGTCGCGACACCACTGGAGGCGGGATGCACGATGTTGGGGCGTGAGCAGAAGACGGCCTAACGGTGTGCAGGACCATAGCCCAGCTTCATGGAGACGGTTGCGAATGGTCCTCGCCGATACCCCAGGAGCAACAGTGTCCCTAATTTGCTGGGAAGTGGCGGTGCGGTCACCTACGGCACTGCGTAGGATCCTACGGTCTTGGTGTGCATCCGTGCGTCGCTGCGGTCCGGTCCCAGGTCGACGGGCACGTGCACCTTCCACCGACCACTGGCGACTACATCGATGTACTGTGGAGACCTCACGCCCCACGTGTTGAGCAATTCGGCGGTACGTCCACCCGGCTTCCCGCATGCCCACTATACGCCCTCGCTCAAAGTCCGTCAACTGCACATACAGTTCACGTCCACGCTGTCACGGCATGCTACCAGTGTTAAAGACTGCGATGGAGCTCCGTATGCCACGGCAAACTGGCTGACACTGACGGCGGCGGTGCACAAATGCTGCGCAGCTAGCGCCATTCGACGGCCAACACCGCGGTTCCTGGTGTGACCGCCGTGCCGTGCATGTGATCATTGCTTGTACAGCCCTCTCGCAGTGTCTGGAGCAAGTATGGTGGGTCTGACACACCGGTGTCAATGTGTTCTTTTTTCCATTTCCAGGAGTGTATTATCATGATTAACTCCAACTTTGCATATCATTGTTTTACAATAATTCCACAAGCTCTCCTGCTCCTGTCTCTTTCTGGGCTTGAGTTGATTGCTACCGTTCTTTCTTTATACAGGGTGGGCCATAGATTGTGACCGGGCCAAATATCTCACAAAATAAGCATCAAACAAAAAGACTACAAAGAACAAAACTTGTCTAGCTTGAAGGAGGAAACCAGATGGCGCTATGGCGGGCCCACTAGATGGCGCTGGCATAGGTCAAACGGATATCAACTGCATTTTGTAAAACAGGAACCCCCATTTTTTATTACATATTCATGTAGTAAGTAAAGAAATATGTATGTTTTAGTTGGACCACTTTATTCATTTTGTGACAGATGGTGCTGTAACAGTCACAAACATATGGCTCACAATTTTAGACAAACAGTTGGTAACAGGTAGGTTTTTTAAATTAAATTACAGAACGTAGGTACATTTGACGTTTTATTTTGGTTGTTCCAGTGTGATACATGTACCTTTGTGAACTTATCATTTATGAGAACGCATGCTGTTACAGCATGATTACCTGAAACACCACATTAATGCAATAAATGCTCAAAATGATGTATGTCAACCTCAATGCATTTGGCAATACGTGTAACGACATTCCTCTCAACAGCAAGTAGTTCGCCTTCCATAATGTTCACACATGCATTGACAATGCACTGACGCATGTTGTCAGGCATTGTTAGTAGATCATGATAGCAAATATCCTTCAACTTTTCCCACAGCAAGAAATCCGGGGACAACAGATCCATTGAACGTGCGGGCCATGGTATGGTGCTTCAACGACCAGTCCACCTGTCATGAAATATGCTCTTCAATACTGCTTCAACCTCACGTGAGCTTTGTGCCAGACACCCCTCATGTTGGAAGTACATCGCCATTCTGTCATGCAGTGAAACATCTTGTAGTAACATCGGTAGAACATTACATAGGAAATCTGCATACATTGCACCATTTAGATTGCTATCGATAAAATAGACGCCAATTATCCTTCCTCCCATAATGCTGCCCCATACATTAACCCACCAAGGTCACTGATGTTCCACTTGTCACAGCCATTGTGGATTTTCTGTTGCCCAATAGTGCATATTATGCCAGTTTACGTTGCCACTGTTGATGAATGATGCTTCATCGCTAAATAGAACGCATGCAAAAAATCTGTCATCGTCCCATAATTTCTCTTGTGCCCAGTGACAGAACAGTACACGACATTCAAAGTTGTCACCATGCAATTCCTGATGCATAGAAATATGGTAAGGGTGCAATTGATGTTGATGTAGCGTTCTCAACACTGACGTTTTTGAGATTCCCAATTGTTGCACTATTTGTCTGCTACAGATGTGGAGATTAGCCATGACAGCAGCTAAAACACCTACTTGGGCATGATCATTTGTTGCAGGTCGTGGTTGACATTTCACATGTGGCTGAACACTTCTTGTTTCCTTAAATAACATATCTATCCTGCGAATGGTCCTGACACTTTGATGATGCCATCCAGGATACTGAGCAACGTACTTAGTGCACGCCCATTGGGCATTTTGATCACAATAGCCATACATGAGCACGATATTGACCTTTTCTGCAATTGGTAAATGTATCACAAAACAAATACCGTCCACATTGGCAGAATGTTACACTATACCATGTACTTATACATCTGTGACTATTACAGCGCCATCTATCAAAAAGCAAAAAAAGTGGCCCAACTAAAACGTTCATATTTCTTTACGTATTACATGAATATGTAATAAGAAATGGGGGTTCCTATTTCAAAAAGATGCAGTTCGTATCTGTTTGACCTATGGCAGTGCCATCTAGTGGGCCAACCATAGATCCATCTGGTTTCCCCCTTCAAGCTAGACGAGTTTTGTTCTTTTCAATTTTTCTGTTTGAATCTTATTTCGTGAGATATTTGGCCCGGTCACTATCAATGGACCATCCTGTGTATGTACCTCTCTATACATGTATGTATATACAAGATAAGACACAAAAAAGGAATTATGGAGAATTGTCACTTGAAAAACAATGTGTGCATAAAAAGGAATGGCATAGAACCGTCATTTAAAAAAAAACAATGTGTGCATCTTTCCTGATGTATATATTTCTTTTTCCCCTACATACTTTTAATCTGTAACTTCATTGTTTGTGTATTCATATTTCTTTGTGTGTATGTGGAAGTGTTTTCATGTAGTCTGATTCTTCAGCCCTCTTATCTGAAGATAAGTTGCAGGTTATTGGAAACCACGGAGACTGGGAAGGACTTCTGTGATAGAAGTAGATGAATATGGATAGAGGGAAAAATAGAAAGGTACTCAAATGAGAAGTAAGAAAGGAAAAAAGGTAGATGTGGTTGCTATGATCAAGGAATCGAAAGAAGACAGCCCCAAAGACAGGAAACCCTTCCCACCCTCCTTCCCCAGGATCCCTACCTCACCGGTACTTGAGTGAGAAGCCTTAGGATGTATGGTGTTAAATCATCTCCTACAGGATTGACTTTCCCACCTTCACCTTTGAGGTCCCCAAAGAAAATGTTAGCAACCCTATGGAAACTGCAAATCGTGAAGAATCAGGCACACTTGTTTGCGAGGGTTGTTTGAAAGGTGTGCTGTGTGTTTTGTGTTAGTCATGATTTATCTGTTAGTGTAAATCATGCTTTTACCTACACTGCCCACCCCTTTCAAAATCGATACATCTACATCACATCTCACGAAAGGTATAAAACATTTTATACAAAATAGAAAATTATACACTGCAGTATAACAGTTGTTCAGTTTGTCACGTTATATTATATTTTACACAGACATAATATTCTTATTCCATTTATTTCATGTAGAGATCACTGTTTATCTGTGATTCTCTTAAACCAGTCTTTATCTTATAGTCTTGTCCAGTCATCTAAGTACTAACATTATAGGATAATTTAAGATTTCAGGAATGGATTACAGAATAGTTTAACATTTGATGGGAATTCAGTGCAGGAAAATTTTACTACAGGAAAAACACCGAAAACAACTCAGGATCCAACGGTCATAACTTCTGCCGTTTACACAGAGCATTAATGTCCCTCAGGGATTAGATGTACCCTGCCCAGATCCCATGGATCTGATATTAACTTCACTTGAGCAAGTGGAGACCAATACTCCTCTTTACATTTCTTTAAACATTTTTCCCATTGAAAAATAATCACCTCTTCACTAGGTAACACCACATTAGTTGAAGTTATTCTCTTGTCTACTTTGTCCTGAATAAGTTTGAATTCTTTCCATAATTCATCCATACCTTTCTTGGTATCCTTGAGTTCAGAAGATATGTTCAGGAGATATGTTCTTGGAAATTACTCTCGCGGCAACTTTTCGTTCAATTATTTCCTCTACCTGTTCCTCCAGACTACTTACATCTGTTAATTTTGATGTTGCTAGTTTCTCTTTAAAGTTTCTTTCCATGTTATCTACTCAAGTGTTAACTCCTGCAATTTGCAATTGGACTATTGGTATTAACTTATCCTGCTTTTGAACACTTTCTTTCAAAGTATGCAGTCTCTGCTTTACAGCATCAAATGTAACATTACATACTCTCTGAAATGATCCTAAGTTCTCACTAAGTTCAGATTCTACATTATTACATTTATCTCGGTATCAAATGCTAACTTCTTTGTCAAATCCTGAAGTTGATCATTCTATCTTTGATTAAAGTCAGTGAACAGTTGATTAAGTGACTGCTTAAAGAACTCATTAATCCACCTTTCAAGTTCTCTTTAAAATTTGTACTTTAATAGTTAAAGTGTGAAATTCAGTCTTCAAATTTCCCATGCCTTCACATAAATTGCTAAATTCCTTACTTCGTTCATCTACCTTGACACTTAACAATCCTAAAGTTTCATTCTGAACATCCGATTTATTATTTAATTGAGTATTCACTGAATCTAATTTAAGACACCGAACAGTTTCATTTAACTGTAAGCATTGGGCTTCTAGTTTGGCATTTAAAGTTGCACTTAGTTCATTTCTTAAAGAAGTGTTTTGAGCAGTTAATTCCTTTCTTAAAGCCGCTGAATCTGTACTTTGGGCATTGATTAAATTTACTAATTCAGACCAGTCTATCACTTCCTTGCTTACTTTCATAGCCATGGCTGGTTCTGAACTTTCCCCAATGCTCTCTGTATTATCCATATTCAAGTTAGTTTTAGATCTAGTTATCATTTAATGAATTAACTCGTAAGTATAATAACCACACCAACAAAAATCACTCTGCTGTTTGTATCACTTCTTGAGAAGGTGCTAAAGTTCTATTTTGCACTCACCTGGTGTAGAATTCTCTCAGCACAGGTAAACGGATGTGATGGCAGGTCAGCACCAGTGAACAGCAAGCCGGCAGTTTCAAACATTGGTGTCGACGTCAGCATTGGTAAGCAGCTTTGGAAGCAGGTCAGCACTAGTGGACCACGACTGGTGCCAGTGGCATCGAATGTTGTTTCCACGTCGGTGTCGCTGTGCTATGTCTGAGAGCTGTATACTTCTTCCACCGGATCTTTTAGTTGAATTATTCTCTTTGTATCTCTTCTTAGTCTAATACATCGAGGTCTTCTTTCCATTCTTTTAACGTTATTACTTCCTTATGGCTTCCCCCTTGTTGCATCCAAAAAATTTTCCATTTCATTTTTGGAATTAATCCAATCACACAAAACAGTTCTCTTGTCTGGTTATATCTGGTTGCTAGGGCGACACATCATATCTTCTTCTTGAATTTCTCCTAAAATTTCCTGTTTTATTGAGTCCTTTTCAGTGGTCACCATCCTCTAACACTTTTTTGACAATAGAATATGTGCAGAACATATACAAACTTTATGTTTTCACCAATTAGTGGTGGAGTTAACTATGCGGAATAACATTCTTGCAGTTCACATATAAATATCTTCATGTTCTCATATTTCACTCTTACTTCGAGCTTTAGAAACATGTTTAATTACCATTTATAAATCAATTGGTTTAAGGAAGCACACAGTATTATGAACATATCTTGCTTGTAGCAAGTCCAACACATGAATTACTTAAAAGTCTAATATCATTTCTTCATTTGTCCTTAACAATCATCACAGTCACAAAACCAGCAAAGAATAGCACAGGCTCTTCTCTAAACAAACACGGAAACACTATGGATCATACAGTAGGTACTTGTCGGCCCCCATTCGACTGCCATGTTCACTTTTTGCTCATGACTGATTTTAGTCGTGCAATCATTCAATCAATCTCTTTTTATTCATCGATTAACAATATACATTGTGCAGTGGTTCTATAATTTAAGTGGAAATTCTCGAAGCACTACAATATTTTAATCAACTAACTCCTGAAACGTTTGAAATAATGATTATATCACTATCAAATGCAATAAATAATAATTTTACTAAATTAAGACATCCAATATCAATAATATTTTTTATTACTATGCAAATCTTCCTTATTGGTTTATAAACAGGAACAATAATAGAAAGTTATTGATTATCATTTCTTTTTATTTGTAATATTTCTAAGAGTATATTAGTTTTATTTGTTTACATTACAAGAATTGCATCAATGAAATATTTCAGCTGAAATCAATTACTATAATCTTTATTGTAACACTGTCAATCTCCATTGTATTTACATTAATTATCATTGACGTAATAATATGTATAGACTTCTTTAAAAACTACAAGGCCCTAAGTATTAATAACACAATTAATTATCAAGAAATAACAATATCTTAGGAAAACTATATTACAGTCCAACATTTATTATTATGATAATAATAATAATTTATCTATTTTTAGTATTAATAGTAGTTAAAATTACTAACATTAACCAAGGACCTATTCATAAAATAAGATAATTTTACTAATGAATAAACCCTTATGATTAGGACACCCTTTAATTAAAATTGTTACTAAACCTTTAATTGATCAACCTGCACCAACAAATATTTCATTCTGGCAAAACTTTGGGTCTCTATTAGGGTTATGTTTAGGAAATCAAACTATAACTGAATTATTTGTAGCTATACACTATATCAAAATAGCATTCAGTGGTGTACTTCACATCAGTTGAGGTGTAGACAATGGTTGTGTTATTCAAACATTACACTAGAAAAGAATAGAATAGAATTTTTATTTGCCTTTCAGCATGTTTTCCATACAATTGGCATTGTCAGTGTGTTCAATACATTTTTTTTAAATTACAATAATTATTATTGTACATAATTGTGCCTGTGCAGGGCAAGCAGATATGCATGCTAAATTAACAATTATAACACAACAATTATTCATTCACAATAGTAATAATAATAATAACAAATCATAACAGTTAATTATACAATAGTATCAAAATATGTTTATGGTACATCTTATGTATCCATGTAAAAAGTCTTTGTTGGTACATTACTGTCACAAACATATAGGTATAATTCATATGGCAGTTTTTTGTTTAATGTAGCATATCTCTTTTGTGTCACTGTTTTGAAACTCATCAAGTGAGTAATATGGCGTACATTTGAGCCACACTTCTATAGTTTGCTTCAACTTATTCATCGGTAGTTCGCTCACAGCCTTTGGGAATTTGTTATAAAATTTCAAACTAAGGCGTTTATCGCTCTTTTATGTTAATGTCAGCCTTGTGTGTGGTAGGTCTATGTTACTATTGTTTCGAGTATTATGAACATGCACTTCAGATCTTAAATTAAAGTTCTTTATGTTCTCTTTAGCACATATTAAACAATTATAAATGTACGTAGAAGGTACTGTCATTATCTTTAGTTCTTTAAAATGATTTTTGCAACTTTGTCTTGGTGCTAGTCCTAAAATGCACATGACTGCTTTATTCTGCCACTTGAAGATGTACTTGAACCCACTGAGTTGCCCCAAAGGAGTACCCCGTATTGCAGTTGTGAATGGAAAAATGCAAAGTACGTGGAGATCCGCAGATTTTTACTGATTATGTGTCTCAGCTTGTGTAATAGAAAGAGAGTTCGAGCAAGATTTCCACATAGATAATTTGTGTGTCTGTCCCATGTAAGTTTTTGTTCTATATGTAAATCTAGTAACTTGACATTTTTTGCATTCTGTTCAATTGTTTTCAGGGTGAAGTAAATTTCTTCAGTTTTCAATTTGTTTATTGATAAAAGGTTGGTTCTGCACCAGTCACTGCTCATTTCAGTTACTACTTTGTTGTATTCTATGACATCTTGCATATATTCTCCATCTGTTATTAGAGTCATATCATCAGCATACAGCACATTGTTGCATGGCATATAATTTGAGAAGTTATTGATGTAAACAATGAACAGGAAAGGTCCAAGCACTGAGCCTTGTGGAATTCCTCTCTTTACTTTCATGGGTGTTGACTTTTGATAGTTTGTTTTTACTAATTGTACCCTACTGCTTAAGTATGACAGAAAAAATTGTAATGGTTTATCCACAATACCATAATGTTCTAGTTTTTTTATCATTATTTCGTGAGTGACTGAGTCGAAGGCCTTTGTTAAATCTAACAGTGTAGCACAAGTGAGTTTCTTGTTCTCATATCCTTCATATATGCTATTAAGGAGGCATTCAACTGCTTTGGTTGTCAATAGTTTAGATTGAAAGCCAAACTGGTTCTTACTCAATAATTTATTACTTTCAAAATAATGTCTTTTATTTGCATTTATTTACATGTAGGATGAGGAATTTACTATGCATCTTATATAAATATACATTCCTCAATAACTGAGACAGTAATTTTACTCTTAGTTATAACAATTGCATTTATAAGATATATTTTACCTTGAGGTCAAGTATCATTCTGAGGTGCAACAGTAATTACTAATCTGTTATCAGCAATTCCATATTTAGGCACAGACTTAGTTTAATGAGTATGAGGAGGATTTGCTGTTGATAACACAACCTTAAATCAATTCTTCACATTTCATTTTTTGTCACCATTTATTATTGCAGCTATGATGCAATGCATTTGTTTTGTCATCACCAGACAGTGTCTAATAATCCATTAGAATTAAATGGGGATGTTGAAAAAAATTCCATTACACCCATATTTTACATTCAAGGATTCCATTACATTTCTACTAATAACAATAGTATACATTATATTATCCCTAGTGAACGCTTATCTTCTGTGAGACCCAGATAACTTTGTTCCGGCTAACTCATTAGTAACACGAGTTCACATTCAAACAGAATGATATTTCTTATTTGCTTATGCAGTTCTATGATCAATTTCTAGTAAAATAGGAGGTGTTATTGCATAATTTTCAATTCTAATTGATTAATCTAATTTTATTTTGACTCATAGCAGTTGTTGTATTTTTATTAATGTGAATTGGTAAACAGCCAATGGAACCATATATTATAACAGAAAGAAAACCTGACAGTCATTTACTTAACCTACTTCCAAATTAATGTTCAAGTAGCAAATGCAAGGGCTAAACTAATTAAAGAATAAAACTAAAATAAGTTAAGTACCATAAGGAAAGCGTATGTTTTGAACACCTAAAACTGGAACTTTAACTCTTCTATCAGCTTTCCTTAAAAAATTTTACAAAATAAATGAAATGAATAAAATCTTCAAACAAAACCTGACAGTCATTTACTTAACCTACTTCCAAATTAATGTTCAAGTAGCAAATGCAAGGGCTAAACTAATTAAAGAATAAAACTAAAATAAGTTAAGTACCATAAGGAAAGCGTATGTTTTGAACACCTAAAACTGGAACTTTAACTCTTCTATCAGCTTTCCTTAAAAAATTTTACTAAATAAATGAAATGAATAAAATCTTCAAACAAATAAAGAAAATAAAAAAAAATTGGAGGTAAAGGTAAAAACTCTGTCAAGATAAATATATCAACTTATCACAACAAAACCGTGGTAATGTCCCTCTGACTTAAACACACCCAAAAGACAATAACAAGTTAACAAAAAAAATATCAAAGAATAAAAAATCACCTCCCAAAAGAAATAAAGCTAACAATATACATACAAAAACCATTCTAATATATTCTACCAAAAAAAAGTAAAACCACCTGCACCATATTCAATATTAAATCCTGAAACTAATTCAGACTCTCCTTCAGCAACATGAAAGGGAGTTTGAATATTTTCAGGTAAGCAAGAAGCAAAGTAAGCCAAGGCTAAAGGAAAAGGAATAACAATAAATCAACAATAAATTTGATAACTCATAAGATCAAATATATTAAAACTACTAATTAAATTAACTAAAGATATTAAAATCAAAGCTAATCTTACCTCATACAAATAGTCTCAGGAAAGGAGCATACAAAATGTAATAGAGAATAATTTGAATTTGAAGATCAGCCAGCAATTATTGCAGTATAAACACCTAATCTAGTACAATACAAGAAATAAAAACCTTTAATAAAAGGGGCATATTCAAATTAAATAAGAAAAAATTCACCAAAACTGCTCAGAAATTATTAAATTGGCAACAGAGGAAAAATAATAAAGCAAATAATTAGATATATTAGTAATTGGTGGCCACAAATAACTAAAAGAAAAAAAATCAAAACAAATATAAATAAATCATAAAGTATCTACACTACTTGTAGAAAAAATCTACGTAAATGAATTCTAAATTAAACACATTAATCTCTCAAAATAGTAATCAATCAGTATCAGTCAATAATATGAAAAATATTTTATCCACATTGTCCTTTCATACTAATGTTGATAAATAATCTTAAGGTAGAAACCAACCTGACTCACACCAGTCTGAAGTCAGATCATGTAAGTATTTAAAGGCCAAACTGATTTTTCTTAATCCAAAATCAAGGTTGCAATCTGCTTTGTCAATATGTGCTCTCAAAAACAATCTGTTATTCCTAAGGTAACATAATCTTATGGTCATAACTTATGATCATGATAACAAACGTAAATTAAAAATTTAATAATAAAGAGACTATTTATTCTTCATGTCACTCCAACAATACATTATCAGCAAATATAGAAAGATGAACAAAAACTATATAAAAATAAAAAGTTTAGCCCTATAGGAGCGACTCATCCTAACAATAACTTTAAGCCTTTTGACTTAAAAGCTAAATTCAAAAATTCGTTAAGAGACATCTGGTTTCCTGTCAAGCCATTAATAAAATACCTAAAATAATTATAAAATCAAATTCTAAAAAAAAATGAACTAATTGTAATCTTAAAGATAGCTGCTATAAAGTCTACTATTATATTCTAAAATAAGTCTATTATAGGTAAATAATTTAAAAGCTTGACCCTTAAAGAATAAATAAGTTAACATTTATATTTTAATAATTAAGTAAAATTATATTAACTTCTAAAAATTAAAATTTTTCTTAAGAAACTAGAGCCTAAAAAACTAGAAATTGTGGGCCTATCTCATCTACTATCATCATCAATCATTTCAAGTGATAATGCTACTATCATGTGTTTCCATGTTAATTGAAAAATGTAATTGGTCATTGTCACTGTTACCAACATTTTCTGTTTTCGTAATTTTGTGTTTTGGTGAGGTGAAAAGTGTCTTACTATGTTATTTGTGGAAAATACTTGTTGTAGTTATGTGTACATCACAACACCTCAGCATGATGAGGAGTATGGAAGTACTTGCCACATGAAAACATGACAAGCTGATCCAGAAAATTCATGCACACCAAATGTGAAGAATAAATAAAACTGAAAACCCACTGATGATGGCACAGTGGTGCCAAAAAATGTTTGGTTACTAAGAAAAAAACGGTGTTTTGCATAACTGACAGACCTCACATCCAACAATTTTCTGTTTTGCTTTCATTTGTTGCCATGTCCATGCCGGCGACATTGTGTGCCTGGCTGTCTGGCGATGGACTGGCAACTGTGTGCCTATTTTGTGTACTTGTTTTTTGATGATTCTACAAAATAACAAAATAAATGATTACTTTTGAAAATGAATTACTCTGTTTGTAATGGCGGAGATACCACTACAAAACCTATTCAGTGGTGCTGCGCTACCTTGTATCAAAATACACTCTTCACGTAACTCAGTTGAATGCACATATTTCTGTCCCTAAAATTAATTTTATTTCCAAATGTCTACATATTTTATGGGAATTCTGGAATTTGGGAATTGGATTGGGAAAGATATTATGATCACTATTGGCAAAGATGTTAGTAGGCACAGTCATATGTGCGACGGATCGTGAATGTTCCTACCTTTCCGTCGACTTTTTCACTCCTTTTGGAGTGAATTCTCCAATTAATTATGTTAATTTCCATCCTTGTTGCGATACTATATTATCCAATTTGTAAAACAGGGAAAGACAACAATTAGAGCAACAGAAAATTTACAGAATTATGTAATTATTTTAAATTACTACAAATGTGCTAACTCTCTCCCAATGGCAACATTAATTAACCTTTCATTATATTGTCATACTGTGACCTATATTATGCTGCAGGCCTTATAATGCTGAAATTAGCCTTGATTCAATAATAACATGTTAATAGTTTCTTGATCTACATTGTCCTCCTATTAATAAGTACACTGCACAAACAGTTTGTGTAATAAAAATACAGTTCACTGTCTACAGCTTTTACCTGTTCAAGCTTGTTTGAAATATCAAGACACTGATAAAAATTCCAAGTGCACTCATCACATGTTGATGCTGGTAATCGGGCTCCAGATCTGAAGGTTCTTGTAGGATGTAACAACCTTGTCAGCAGTATCCATGTAGTAGAAAGGGTATTCTGCCTTATGGCAGGTCTTATCATGGGTTAAGCCTCTTCCACTTTTGTCTGTCCATAGCCAGTCTTTTCATTTCTGAATATTTGCCTCCTGTGATATTGTCCAGCATTCAATATCTTCTTTTTCCTCTTCCCCTTTTTCCCTCCACCATTCCTTCTATTCCTTCCTTCAACAAACAGTCCCTCCTCAAACAGTGTCCAATTCAGTTCCGTTTTCTCTTTCTGATGGCTTTCAACATGTTTCTTTCTTCTCCAACTCTTCTTAATACTTCTTCATTCCTTACTCAGTCTTCCCATTTCACTTTTTCCATTGTTCTCCATATCGACATCTCTAGTGTCTCCAGTTTTCTTTCATCTCCCTTCCTCAATGTACAGGTCTCCACACCATATAGTGCAACACTCCAGATATTTGGAAAGTCTTTTCCTCAGATCTTTGTTTAGTGGTCCACAAAGTAATTTCTGTTTCCTCTTGAATCTTTCTTTTGCCATTGCAATTCTTTTCCTAATTTCTGTTGAGCAATACATATCACCCATAATTACACTTCCCAATTAATTGAAGTTATTGACTTGCTTTATTTCCTCTGCTCCTATTTTCATACGGCATTTTCTCCCCTTTTCTCCAATTACCATGCTTTTCGTTTTCTTCTTGTTAATCTTCATTCCATATTCTTCTAATTTTGTGTTTAGATCATCTAACATTTGTTCCATGTCTGTTGCACTCTCTGCCATCACAACCATGTTGTCTGTAAATCTTATACATTCCACCCTCCGACCGATCTATACAAACTCCTCTCCTTCCATCAAAAGTTTCACTAATAATTTCCTCCAAATATATATTGAACAGTGTTGGTGATGAACAACAACCTTGCCTTACACCTCTTCCCAGTTTAGTTTCTTCACTGATCATACCTCCTATTCTTATTCTTGCTCTCTGGTTCAAATACAAATTTCTAATTAGCTGTCTTTCCCTCCAGTTAACTCCCATGTTTCCCTAGGATTTCCATCAGTATCCATGCACAATGTGTTAAAAAAAAAGTGTCGAATACTCAGATAGATGGTAGTACTCATAAAAAAATTTAAAAAATCCAATAAAAATTGGTCCAGAAACCCACACTTTCTGAGATAGACATGTGATTTTTAGGAAGGGCTGTGTGACACTGAGTTGCAGATATTAGCACTGTAATTGCATTGGCACTCCATCAAAGTGTCAGCAGGTTATTATGATGTCTTACTCACAGTACTTTACCTGTCATTAGGTGGTCTGCAGTCAATTGTGTGTTTCAAGTTGTGTTGTAAGCTATGTTAGTTTTTGTCATGTTTTTGCGACTTATTGTAAAGTACTGTCATTATGCTGTTTGTATTTACAAATGGTGTAGTACATTTATATTTTCTCTCTTTCACTACTTGTTAACAGTGGAAGCCTATTACACTACAAGTGAAATGGTGAATATGATAGTCTACTATGGTTTAGCAAATGAAAGTAGCCAGTGAGCCCAAGCCCTCTACCTGAAAAATATCCATAGTGCAGAGTGTTCTTTGATAAGCTGTTTGACAGACTTTTCCAGCATCTGAGGGACACAAGTACCCTTGCTTCTCAGGAGACTGCCAGTGGAAGGCCCTCACAGTCTGAGCACCAGACATGGAAGAGCATGTGCTACCTCCTGTGGAAGATACACCTGGGACCATTGTGCAGTGATTAGCAGCAGCAGAAGGCATGTCTAACTCTCTTATCTGGGGGGAGGGGGTACTTTATGAACAGTTGCTCTACCCACATCACCTACAGTGCATTCAGGCACTATGGACACAGGGTCATCATGGGAGATGGTAGTTCTGTCAGTGGCTGTTGCAGAAGTGTGCCACAGATCCACAATTCATATCCAAGATTTCATTTACCAATGAGGCAGGGTTCACAAGAGATGGTGCTGTGAATTTTCATAACCAGCATGTATGGGCAGATGTAAATCTCCAAGCAATTCAGGAAAGAGGGCATCAACACTGATTCTCATCAACATACAGGCTGGCATACTTGGCAATAGATTACTAGGGTTACCTGAAAAGTTAATTTGGGGTACATTGTCTGGACTTTCTCATTAAGTATTGTCTACTTTGGTAGAGGATGTGCTATTGCAGCAATGAATACAGGTATGGTTCATGCATGATGGCACACCAGCACACTTTCCTCACAATGTGCGCAAACATCTGATGCAGACATTTCAGGACATCTGGATTGCTCAGGGATCCCACACTTCTTGGCCTGTTCATTCCCCAGACCTCAGTCCCCTAGACTTTTTGTTATGGGAACACTTGAAGTTCTAGCTCTCAACTCTAACTGCTGACTGACATATTACATAAAGTGCATGCACAGAAAAACACAACACTAAATATTCAAGATGCATCATCAGAAGGCAAATTTTAAATTGTAACTACTTGAGATGGCTTAACTAGCTGTAGCTGAATCAGTGTAATGACCAATATGCAGTAATGCTAAAAATAATCTTGTAAAAAAAGTCAAAAGATGGCAGTTATCTGAGCTGTTTGAGTATAGGATCTTCACAAAGTGGATCTCTTCTAACTTGGTATATTTCAAAAGGCAATCTCCTTACTGTCCTGTGTTTTGAAATTTCTGTCATTGATTTTGATGTTCATATGTAATTTAATTTTCAATTTTTAGATTGTCTTTATCATGCCCATCGCACGGGAAAAATGGTTGGGCTTTCAGTACTCAACATTGACCAGATAATTCTAGAAGCAGCAGCTTATGGCTTTCATCCAAATGAAGTACAAGTGCGTGAAGCCATCATCACTAATTATGATTTATATGAAGAGTATTTTCAGATCAGTGATGAAAAACTTCATAGGAACTTGGAAGAAGAGCAACAAGGTATGTATGTTAATCAGTAAAATGATTCATAGTGATTTAATTGGTGTCTATGCTTAGTTGTTGCCTTGGATGCAGCAATAAAATACTTTGTTTCCCTCTTGCTCTCTGCTTTCCAGAAGAAAAAGTGAGGCTGTAACATCTACTTTCCTTGAATATATACTGTAGCACCTCTTGACCATACAATCTATGTATTGTCCACAACATATAAAATATCGGTTTGATAACCGTAAACATCAAATTAGAATATCCAACAATAAACCTCTCCAGATCTCCTGAAAATAGACGTTGACTGTGGATATTATATCACAGACACAGTCCCTTTGATTGTTCTGTGATGTCACTAAACCTGCCCGAAGATGTAAACAACCATGCATGAGCAGCGCCTATTAGACACAGGGAGTCCAACAGCTGATCAGTTCCAGTCATTTCACCAGGAAGGAAGTACACAGCTCGTGTTGTCTGTTGTTCAACCATGCCTAGACGGTCAATACTGCAGTTTGATGGTGTCCGCATTGTTACTTTGTGCCAGGAAGGGCTCTCAGCAAGGGAAGTTACCAGGTGTCTCAGAATGAACCAAAGCAATGTTGTTTGGACATGGAGGAGATACAGTGAGAGAGGAACTGTTGATGACATGCCTTGCTCAGGCTGCCCAAGGGCTACTACTGCAGTGGATGACCACTACCTCCAGATTATGGCTCAGTCAAACCCTGACAGCATTGCCACCATGCTGAATATTGCCACCACACTGAATAGTGATTTTTGTGCAGCAACAGGACGTTGTGTTATGACTCAAGCTGTGTGCTATAGGCTGCATGATGCGCAACTTCACTCCCGACGTCCATGGTGAGGTCCATCTTTGCAACCACGACACCATGCAGTGCAGTACAGATGGGCCCAACAACATGCCAAATGGACCACTCAGGATAGACAACACATTCTCTTCACCAATGAGTGTCACATATGCCTTCAACCGGATATTCGTCGGAGATGTGTTTGGAAGCACATTGTCCAGTGAGTGCAGCAAGGTGGAGGTTCCTTACTGTTTTCGAGTGGAATTATGTGGGGCTGAAGTATGCCACTGGTGGCCATGGAAGCCATCGCAATGTATGTATGATATTGAATGCCATCCTATGACCGATAGTGCAACCATATCCAAAGCATACTGGTGAGGCATTCATCTGCATGGATGACAACTTGTGCCTTCATTGTGTACATCTTGGGAATGACTTCCTTCAGGATAATGACATCACTCAACTAGAGTGGCCAGCATGTTCTCCAGACATGAACCCTTATGAACATGCCTGGGATAGATTGAAAAGGGCTGTTTATGGATGACATGACCCACCAGCCACTTTGAGGGATCTACACCAAATCACCATTGAGGAGTGGGACAATCTGTACCAACAGTGCCTTGATGAACTTATGGATACTATGCCACGATGAATACAGGCATGCGTCAATGCAAGAAGACATGGTATCGGGTATTAGAGGTACCGGTGTGTACAGCAATTTGGACCACCACCTCTGAAGGTCTCCCTGTATGGTGGTACAATATGCAATGTGTGGTTTCCATGAGCAATAAAAAGGGTAGAAATGATGTTTATGTTGATCACTATTCCAATTTTCTGTACAGGTTCTGGAACTATCAGAACCATGGTGATGCAAAACTTTTTTTGAAGTGTGTGTATATTATAAAATTGCTGTAGATAGCTATGTTCCACATCTCCTGTTGCTTTTAGTCTACCTTTATATACCACTTATATCTGTAAAGTACTGTGGTGGTAAGACCCACCTCCCATTAGAGTGGTGGTGAGAGTGAAAACTGGATGACAGAGGAGATTGACAGAAAGAAGCTGGAGGTGGAGATGGACAGGGTGAAGGAAAGAAGGAGATGGGCAGAGAGAGGGGGAGAAAGTCATGGAAAGTCAGAGAAGTGAGGTGGAGATGGACAGAGAGAGGGGAGCAGGGTGAGATGGAGATGGAGAGGAGGTGGAGATGATGGACAGAGTGGGGAGGAACAGGTGGTTAGAGTGAGGGGAGGGGAAAATATCTACAGTGAGAGGGGAAAGGGAGCGGGTGTGAAGGAGGATATGGACACAGAGAGGATGGAGGAGGTGACAGAGAGAGAGGAGGTGGAGGAGACGGACAGAGAGAAGGGGTAGGAGAAGATGAAGAAAAGTGGGAGAAGAAGGTGCACAGAGAGAGGGGAAAGAAGAGACGTCTGCAGTGTATGTCATGTATGTATATGTGCGTAAAGTGACAGGTAAAAAAATGGTAGATGTAAATATAAACTTGTGTATATATGTGTGTATGTTCCACATCTCCACCTTAACAACTGGATCAGTTTCAACCAAACTTGTACACATATGATGTACTATCTGGAAAGGCACATTGTTTGAGTAAGACTCATCTACTACCATTCATAGGTGTGTGTGTGTGTGTGTGTGTGTGTGTGTGTGTTTGTGTGTGTATGTATGAATACGAGAGAAGAAAAGTTGCTACTCACCATATAGCGGAGATGCTGAGCCACAATAGGCACAATAAAAAGATTCACACATCTTTGCTCTGGCGGAGGTGCGGTAGTCAAAGTACCATTACATTGTGAGCCGTTAGTGAGTCCGTTGTCCGAGGGCACGACCTGTGGCAGCACGGTCGTGGGTGAAACACTTGGCACGAGTGAACTGTTTTTGTTGTCAGTGGTGGTCGTATGGCACTGCGCAGGAGCAGAAGTTGCATAGTTTGAGGTGCTGTCCACGAGGGGTGGGATAGGAGCCGTCAGTTTGGGAAAACGTGACGCTCATCGCGCTTGCGCACTTGTGTCTGGCGAGTGTCAAATGCTGCCATGTTAGGAAGGTGTGGCCCTGCGGAACTGTCAGTACACGTTATGGCAGTCTTGATACCACAGTTGTGAGGGGTAGCGGGAGGTAAACAAACAGAGGCTCGATTGCTGGGATTGCAAGCAGATTCGGTGCACTTACTGACCTTGCTTTGTCCTTGCTGTAGTGTCTGTAATTGCTTTGCTGCATTGGAGAGCTGGAGCTGTGTTTCATGGAGCCAGAGGGATAGCTCAAAGTTTTTGTTGCATAGGCATACGATGTGTTCCAGCTCAACCAAGCTCGACAAGGCACTCGTGCGTTTTTTCTTGTAACATCGTCGACAGAGACAAGCATGTACGGATGAGATGAGCTCGGACTGATGTGTGATGGGGTGGGGGGGTTGCTCTATAGAGCACAGGGGAAGTGAGTCTTGGACGGATGATGAAACATGGTGTTTCACACTAGGTCCAGTGAAAGTTTGTGGTGCCGCAAGAAGTCAATGCCTAGTATAGGTTTGTCAATTTCACACACTAAAAAAGTCCACTCGAGTTTGCAGTTTGTGGAGAGTGAGACGACGTGGGAAGTTGAACCCGAGCATTGTAGTTTAATTGAATTCAGGGCTTACAGTGAAGTATGATGAGTGCAGATGTTTGATGACGCTAAGGACGTAGGCAGCAGTGAAACATCAGCGCCTGTGTCCAATAGGAAATGGTATCTCCATGAAATGTCTTTAATGTAAAGTTGTCTGCAATTATCTGGTCGTTCCTGGACACAATAGAGCACTGGGGGGTGCCTGTCATGTTGTGCGCAGGAGGCGGCACCTGGACCTAACTGTGATTGGCGTTTGGGAAGTAGCAGGGTGGTCTGCAGTTCCGTGCTGCCTCAACAAACCGTGTGTGGAAGTAACAGTATGGGTGGTGCGGTTGCATTTTCTGTGGAAAGATCGTTGCCAGTGGCAGTGGCCGAGGTTTGGTGGCCACAGCAGGTTTGGTTGCAGGAGGGGGCATGACTGTGGGTGGAGCCGGTGACATCCCAGTTGCTTGTTTATTACTTCCCGGAGCGAGCAGAATGGTCGGCACAGTACGGCCCCAGCCGCGTCCGGCCTCAGGGCAATGAGCCTGAACCTGAGACTTGTCAGGTAGGCAGTGCCTGGCGGAATAGAGCAGTGATGCATCGTGTAGCTTGTCAGCAATTGTCATTCTTTGCTCGACAGGTTCGAGAACCTTTGAGCCAGAGCAAAGAGGATGTGACCAGATGGCGTGGAGAGCTGTGTCAGAGAATAGATCGGCACTGATCAGGGCACATAGCCATCTCCAGAGCTGGGAAGGTTTGTCGTTGCCTAGTTGCTCAACGTGGAGCACTTGCCGTATTGCTGCCTCAGTTGAGTGTGCAAGCCAATGTAGAACTATCTGTTTGGCTAGAGTGTACTGGGTAGATGAGTCCGGGGCATCGACCTGATCAGCAATCAAGTCCTCCTGGTCGTGCAGGTGGGTGATGATGCACAGAAACCTAGTTGACTCATTGAGTTTGTAATGGTCGAACACTTTGTCCACAATCTTGAACCAGGTTGTTGCTCGTCAGGATTAAATGGTGGCAGCATCACTAAGCATTGCAGAATGTTCAGAAGAACAGGTTGAGTTGAGTTCGTCAGGGCACTGCCTGAATCGAGCTGTTGTTGCTGCAGTATTCTCCCTTCAGGGGATGTGGCAATGATGGCTGTTCGGGTGGCAGCGTGAAGGTGACACGTTGTGGTTGAGCGCGATCCATCGTGACATGGAAGGCTGATGCAGGTGAGACACTGTAATGTGTCGATTGCGGTTGCACAAGCTCAACACGTTGCAGGTATGTTCGGACTGATGCATCGCGGAAGACCGACATGGATGAGGCATTGTGATGTGCTGAGAACAGCAGTGGAAGCTTGACTGGAGCCGGCATGGGAGTGACAGGTGAGAAAATGTTCAAAGTTTGGGAATGCGTGTTAGTCCGCAGAAAGCTCGACATATGATCAGAGCCGGAGCCACCTGCGTTGCAGAATTGCAGGCTGTCCAGAAGCACAGTGTGGGAAATGATGCCGAGTGTGGGATGGAATGTGTGAATGTTCACTGTTCATAGTCACTCCGCTCAAAACGGTGTGCGGATAAGGTGAATGTTGTGGCACAAAACACTGAGGCGTAGCAGTGGGACGGAGGTGGAGGTCAGGCACCGATAACAAGTTATTGTTCCTGTTGCAGGCCGAGGTATTGAAGTAGGAAGGCATGTGCTGATGCTGAAGCAAGGCAGGCGTGGGCATGGTCAGATGCTGAGTAGGTACACCTGTGAACGAAGCAGTTCTGGCTACGTGGCAGGTATCCGCGTGGTACTGCATGGATTGCGGCATGGCAAATCATTGTGCTGGCGGTAGTAGGTTGTCTGATGAAGCATTTGAAGAAATTGGCATTGATCCCACACTGCATGGAGATTGGTAAGAGGTAACTGCACAGTTGATGAGGGAGGGCACATGTGGCGGGAACAAAGGCGTTTGATAGCCGTAGTCATGCGCATTCCTAACCTCACTTATTATTGCAGGCTCGAAAATGTTTGGCAAAGGTCCAACAGTAGCCCAGAGAATAAAAAAGCAAATGGGGCATAAGATATATTTTGGCAATTTCTTTTCTTCATACAAGCTTCATACCATGGCATGGGCGGAGTTGATCTTTTTGATCAATTGATGTCATACTACAGAAGTTTTATGAAGTCAAAGAAATGGACACTCAGAGCTATTTTCCATGCTGTAGATTTTGCTGTGGTACAGAGCTGACTCACATACAGGAAAAATGCCAATGCAGTTGGTCTACCAACGAAGAAAATAATGGATCTCCTACACTTCTGTATGAAACTGGCTGATGTTCTAGTGTTAAGTGGCATGGACACCTCGAATATAAAACGAGGCCGACCATCTGCCACACCTACAGATCACCTGTTCAAAGATGACGAGGAGAAACTAGGCCTCCTGAAGAGATTCAGTATGATGGAACACAACACTTGCCTCTTCATGAAAGTGGTGCACTGCCTACCAGGTGCAAATTTCCTGGATGCAAGGGACGTTCACGAATAAAATGTGAAAAATGTAACGTACATCTTTGTTTGCCAAAGGAAGAAAAACTGTTTCTGTTCATTTCATGTCAATTAGAACCACATAATGAACATAATTTCTGACTCATTTCATTTTTATTTAAAACTATGGTGAATTTTGCATGTATTTTGTGTGTAACTGATTTCAAATTTATGTGTAATGTTTAAATAAATTAGATTTGTCTTCTATGTTTTCAGTTTTGATTGAGACCCAGTGTACACAAATGTGTACAAAATTTTTTTTGAAAATGGTAACATATCTTTTTATAAATGTTGCTTCTAAAATCATTAAAAAATCATCCAAGTCCATTACAGTATTTAAAAACAATTTTCTTCCTCCAGAAAAAATTCGGGTCTGAAAGGGTTAAGACTGAGGGCCAACCTTTCTCTTTTATAGGAATACAGATTATACTCATGCATGTTAATGGCAATTAGGCAAAAAATGAAAATAAAATGAATTTATGGAGGCAGATGGCAAAAAAAGAGAGGAAGTAAAGAGATCCCAGCTTGCTTTAGCACAATTTGGCAGTTGAATATGAATGCAGGAAATGAAGGGGCTCATTAGTAATATCATCATATTGAGTCACTATCAAAAACAAGTGTAGGATCAGTGTACTTTGTCCCTGAAATCGATTAAAAGCTATTTTATGCCATATCTGCCAATTATATCATGAAAGAAAGTATTACACTACTCAAATGACCACATAAACTTTATTTTGATGTCATTAATCTCAAACTTTCAAAAAGACAAAAAACCCAATGAAACTCTTCATTTCTGATGGATAAACTCCACATACCAAAGTCCATTTAGAAAAACTACATGTTTATTTTTGAATCTGGATTTTGGAATGTTATCTGACATGACTTGTTTATATTTTTAGTTATCTTATATGTATTTGCACTCTTTGGACTGCATGCAATCCTCAGGGCATGTTTTAAATGACTGAACAACTAATTACAGCATTTACTTTTCAAGTAGCTAATTTTTCAGTGCAGAGATTCACAGAGGTAAGTTGAAAGAATCAGTGTGAAATTAAATAATGCACAGACTCATAAATTTTTATAATTGCTAGGTAAGCATTCCTGCTTCTCTTAATGTCCTATAAATTGAGTTTTAAATTATGTGCCTTGCTGAAGATCAGTTATTTATTAAATGAGTTTTATGAAACCCGAACTGGTGAATAATTTGAGCTCATAATGTTCAACATGCCAAAGGTTCTCTGTGCAAATGGAACAGCTATGAATATTTCAGACATTGGGAACTCTGTTTCTTATTTCTTCCAAATGTTCTTTCAGATAGGGTGTCATGTCTTGGTAAACATTTTTAGTGATAGTTAACTCTAATAAGAGTATAATAACAAGTGGAAAATTAGAAAAATCTAAAAGCCTCATTTATTAGAAAATATTGTGAAAAAATTACATTATGAGTCATTTATTCTATAATTTGTTGGAGTAATATATTTAACTTTGTCACTACAGACACTCATTATCATTAAAATAGCAGTAGCTATAAAGGTGAGGTGCAGCAAGTGTGAAATTTGCATGAAGTGTACCACAGACTTGGAGATACAAATGAGTTTCATTTCAGTGCAACCACACAAAGTAGATAGTAGTAACAGCATCTAAATTCTTTGTATAAGGATATGTTATACAATAGTGGACAGCTCGGCGACATCTGGAGTGCCAAAGACTGTTAGTATGTTGATTATTGTTGTGACTTTCCTATACACAGCACAGACAGGTGTGCTGACAGTGTTGCATCTAGTAACAACATCAAACACAAGAGTGACGTGTCATTTTTTCAGATGAGTTGCTGTTATGTGTATAAGTTCACAAAGAATGAATCTGTGTGGAGGCTCCTAGGAGAAAGAGAGTTGACAGATGCCATTCATCATACTTGTATGTACCTAGCACGGTGAATGACATTATTGGGTGCCCCTGAGTGCAAAAACGATCATCTTTTGTGCACATACTGAGACGAAACATTTGGATTTCCAAGGGTGTTATTTTATTTTTTATGACAGTAACAATAAAAATGGCAGTAACAGAACAATAACTTTCTCCAGAATGTAGGCCAAAATATATTTCTTAATTTGAAATACATAAATAAAACACTTGGTATATAAACTATTTTGGCAGGTTCATTGAAAATGTTCAAAAAATAAATAAGATTCATTAACTTATTATAATTGTAGATCTGATGATTCCTGTTCACTCTTTGATAATGTCTTTTGCAGTTTTACTGAGATTTTCTTTGTGCCATTTAGAAACACCCTCATACATGACATCCTTTCAGATAACTTTCCAGTTATCAGGAGTTTCTTTAGGTATTTGAAGAAATCAGTCCAAATCTTTTAACATATTGTAATATCTTTTCCATGTAAATGTTCACACTGCTGTGAAGATACTACCATCAGAATGTTGCATCAGTTGTTCACTTTATATAAAACAAAAATAAGAAGAGATTTACGAGAATATATTTCACCTAATCTTGTAATACACAAATAAATATATTTGAGTAACTATCAAGTGATGTTAACATAATATTATATCAATTCATTTCCCATATAATCACTTAGATGGGACGTACAACAGTGTGAAACTCCAGAATCTTGTCACACTACAATAGTCACTAATCTGGAGCCCTGCATTTACTTTTCTTCTGTGTAAAGGCTGGTGGCTGTGCTCCAGCTTCAGTGTCCCTTTGATATTTTCTTTCAGCAAGAAAATGTAACACAACATTTCCTGTCCAATCTTGATGCAGAAGACACTCAAATACTGCCATGCCATCATGATCTCCAGATCTTTCACCCACTGAAACCATTTGACCTTGGCTTGTTGCCAGAGTAGCAAGCCATCTTTCATTGACCACAGTGATTGATCTGGCACAAAGTTGGATTGGTGGTAACTGACTCAGCTATATCACCCAATATCAGTTTGACTTAGTGACCGGTGGGGTTAGAGCCATTGCTTCTGCCTGATGCAGCAACTCTATGTTCTGAATTTTCCCCAAAATCACATATAAATTTAATCATACTATCTTCCTATTACAGTGTACTCTGATCAGCCAAAAAATTGTGATAATTGACCCACTATCAATATAAACCTTGTAGTGCCTCGAGAATTTCAACGCAAATTCTAGAGACCCTTGGCTTGCCACGGCTTCAACACCCAATTTTTTATATATGAATGTGAGAAACGGAACTGTGTCTACTGTGCCATGATCATGTGTGTGCAGGACTGGCATGTATCAGATGGTTGATCGGCACGAGCAGGTAGCTGCAGCACTCGCCTCAGAAGTTACATGCCCAGCACAAGGAGGAAGCATGACATACTCCATGATGGTGCAACATCACTCATTATTAGGAACAGTTAGATGTTGTTGAAAGAAAAAGAAAAGACACTTATCTGAATTGTTCACGTGAGAAGAGGAATGGTTATTAAACCAACTTTCCATAAATGTTATTGAGTGAGGCTCTTGAAGTTATATATTTTAGTGAACACAAAGTAACTAATTGCATTTTGAGTTGATTTCATCAATAATCGACGAGTACATTGACAGTAAATTTTGTATACGTGATCATCAGATTACTGAAAATAAGAAGATATTATTTTTGCCACACATCTGAGAAACTACCAGCATGTGGTGACCAAATTGATCAGGACTTAAAAAGGAGGAGTTTTTTGGAGAAAATTGAAATAAGAAAAAGTTGAGAGTTGCCATAGCAACACATAATAACAAGACAAAGAAATTGGTCTCCAGAATTTGATTAAGAAGATTTGGGTGTGGGAAGGAAACAATTCTCACACACGCAGAAACCAGCCGACGTCAACACAGTAACCAGCCAGCGACATTGACGCAGTAACCAGTCGATACCACTGGAATAACCAGTCACCAAAGCCGACGTAGTAACCTGCCTCTGTTGCTGACTGCAATGGCTGCCATTTGAGTTGCTGACTCACATCCACTCGCTGATGTCGACACTGCGACCAACGTTCGACACTGCCGATACCTGTGCAATTCACTGATGCCGATTCTACAAAACTCTATCCCAGGTGAGCTAAAGGCAATAACTATTTGAATGTAAAATAGTGTGGTCATTATTCTCAGAGGTGAATTTTTTTAATGATCACAAAGTCAAAAAATATAAAAACTATGGAGCAGGAACAACAACCTACAGAAACTGTAGAACCAGCCATCGCCATAATGGTGAATAAGGACATGCCAGATTTGTCTGAAGCAATAAATTTAATCAAGGCCCAGAGTATACCATTAAATGCTAGATTAGATGCAGATTCAGCTTCTTCAAGACAAGAAATAAGTGATCAAAGTATTTCTTTAATTCAGAAACTCAGTGTTACTTTAAGAAAGGAATTGGATGAAACCTTAAAAGCTCAGGGTCTTTAGTTAGATTCAGGAAATACACAATTGAACATCAAATTAGATGCTCGGAGTGAGATTCTAAGTAGCCAAAGGGAAATCTTAAACCATCAAGCAACAAATGTATGTCTGTTAAAGACTGAATTGGACACTCTGAATAATAAAGTCGAGAATCTGAAGGTAGATTTAAAGAGTGAACTATCCAGTTCTTTAAATACTTATGTCAATTAACTATTTACTAAATTTAACCAAAGACAGGAGGAGCGATTTCAGAATTTTAGAAAGAAATGAGAATTTGATGCCAAATGTAATAGTAAAGAACCCAAGCTTAATGAAAGATTAGAATCTTGTGAAAATGTATGTAAGATTATATTTAATTCCGTAAGACAGGAAATGAATATTTTGAAAGAGAACACACATCGACGTAAGGATGTAATATTGACTATTCAATTGAAAATTCCACGTGTTAGTATATGAGCTGTTACTACATGAGCTGTCAGTCCGCATGTAAATAATGAAGGACGGAATGTCAGGGAGGAAATAGTCAACTTTGACATTATAAATGTAAGCAGTCTGGCGGAACATTTTGAGCTAATTATAGATTGAGCAGTTACTGAGAGTATAATCTCTGGAAACATTGCGACTGTTGCTTTTTCCAAACCTAGCTATACTGACAAGGCTATGGACAGAGAATTCAAACTTGTCCATGACAAAGTAGAAAATAGAATAATGTTACCTACTGTTGTGTTCCCTAGTAAAGTAGTGATTATTTTGTTGTGGGAAGACTTTCATACAAAATTTAATGAAAAGTACTGGTTTACATTTGCTCAAGTGAAGTTAATGTTACATCCATGGGATTCGGGTGGAGTCACATCTGTTCCCCAGGGACATTAAAAGTCTGTGCTAATGGGCGGAGTAACAACCGTTGGTTTCTGAGTTGTTTTCAGTGTTACTTCCACATTTGCTTTCCTACACCAAATTCCCTTCAAATCTTCAACTATTCTGTGATCTATTCATAACCTCTTAAAGTGTCCTATCATGTTAGTATTTAAGTGACTGAATATGACTACAAGATTGTGACCTAATTTAAGAGAATCACAAATAAACAGAATAGTCTATTATATTGAAGAATAATTTAATATGATGTGACTGATAAATTAAATATTTGATTATACTGTATAATTTTCTATTTTTATAGAATATCTTATACCTTTTGTGAGATGTGATGTGAATGGGGAGGGTTTATATAAATTTTGAAAGGGGTGGGTAGTGTAGGTGCAAACATGACTAACACTACATACTCATGCCCCACCTTTCAGACAACCCTCACAGACAGGTGTGACTGATATTTCACCATTTTCCTTTCCATAGGAGTTGCTAAGATCTTTCTTCTGGAACTTCAAAGGTGAAGGTGAGAATGTTCGTTCTGCAAGAGACATTTAACATCATACGTCCTACAGCTTCTCACTCAAGTGCCAGCGAGGTAGGGATGCTGGGGGAGGGGAGTGGGAAAGGTTTCCTGTCTTTGGGGCTACCTTCTTTCACTTCTTTGATCTTAGCAACCATTTCTATTTTTTTCGTTTCTTACTTCTCATCTGAGTACCAGTCTATCTTTCCCTCTATCCATATGCATACACTTCCATCATTGAAGTCCTTCTCAATTTCCATGGTTTTCTATAACCTTCAACTTATTTTACATGAGTAGGCCAAAGAATCAGGCTACATGTACCCACACATTGAAACACTAAGACGCAAACAGAAAAGATAATGTGAGAACCATCATGTGTTGTAAGGGGGAATATTGCGCACATAATGATGGGTTATTTGAGGTGACTGTTCCACATCACATACAGGTATGTACAGGGATAAATTTATATATGTAAGGACTAAGTATTAAATTAGTATGTGTGCATTGGAGAAGGAGATACACTTTGTGGTTCATTATGAACATGCTACATCGTATACTTAAGTGTACAGAAATATATTTGGACTGGATGTCAGTATGTGTACATGGGAGAAGAAAATATTCTTCATGGTTCATTATAAACAAGCTACACTGTATACTTAACGTTACAGGAATATATATGGACTGGATGTCAGTCTGACAACTATTCTCGTGAACTGTAGAGTAGTGGTACAAGTAGATATTTCCAGGTGTGGTGTCTATTGGAAATATCGGACTGGAAGAGTAATGGAGGATCTAAGGGGTTAAAGCAAGTGAGTGGGAGGGGTAATGTAGAGTTTTAATTTTTCTAGGAGGTATTTTATTATAGTGTACATAAAGATGTATACTAGAGTGATGAGCCATTGGGCCTAATCACAAAGGATAAAGGAGGGGGGGGGGGGGGGTTGCACCCAGCTTTTAGTGAATGGAAAAAAGGCTAGATAGGCAGACCAAAGAGAGGCTGACCTATATTGTGTGGGCAGGGGCACCAAGAAAGGGATTGACCTGTACCATAGAATATAGGAAGAAGAAAGGGGCGTACCTACCAGAATGGCAGGAGAAAGGTTACCCATAGAGTCAACCCATAGGTAAGGGATAAGTACTGTTCCTAAGGGAAATTATAGTGGTAGAAATCACATATATGGTAGGAATTATTCTAGTAAGTTTGAATTCTTAGTGCCCCTAGCGTTATTAAGATTTATGGATGGTGGAAAGAACAGGCTCATAAATTTTCTCCAGAGTTCCTCCAGACCACAGAAAGCTGTATAGGATAGTACTAGTCCATACTTCAAAGGAAGGAGTAGCTTGAAGGATTAAAGGCAAAGGATAAAATGTTTAAGGGTCCATGACACCTGGAATTTATGAGTGGAATTGAAAGAGGGAGCTTACCTGTGAAGTTCAAGAGTTTATGAAAAATACATATGTATGTAGAATTATGGAGTAACTGAATATCTCAAAGAAGTGGATTCTTATTAAGTATGATGTCAATGTACATATTGAATATGTATAAAATATCAAGTGTTCGAGCTAAGGGGAGGGATATGTAGTTCCTTGAGAATTTTGACATAAATTCTAGAGACCCTCGGCTTTCCACCATCTCGAACACCCAGTATTTTACATATGAGCAAGAGAAACAGAACTGTGTCTACTGCACCATGATTGTGTGTGTGCAGGACTGGCATCTATCGGGTGGTTGATTGCCATGGGCTGGTATCCGCAGCACTCACCTCAGAAGTTACATTCCCAGCACAAGGAGGAAGTGTGTTATACTCTGTGATGGTGCGATGTCACTCATTATTAGGAAGAGTTGAATGTTGTTGAAAGAAAAAGAAGACACATATCTGAATTATTCACTCACTTTCGTGAGGTCTCGATGGTCGAATAACTAGAACTTTGAAAGATTTATAGTACTGTATTTTTGGTAAAGAATATGTAATAGTATCTGATGGACCAGAAATTGTTGAGCTTATGAAAAATGATTTCTGTATGTGCAAACTGTTATGTGTTGTGAAAATATAGTGTGATTGAGTTCAAAGTATCTTGAGTGTATGGAGTTATTTCAAGAGTAGAGGCAATTCCTCCAAAACAGCATCTTAACTTCGGAGAAGAAGTGGGGCAGACCATAACAGCTGGCTATCCTGAAAAGAAGCAACTTTGCGTAAGTTCAGCAATCAAGGGGGAGTGAGAGTCTTGCACAACAATACCACACTGCTCCCTCTAATCACTGGAAACTGCCAGAGCCTGTCCAGGCAATAGCAGCATCACATGGTGAAGAATGACTGCTAATCAGACATAAGGAAAATGCATGTCTTATCAGTGAGTATGCTGTCTGTGTTTCAAATGGGGAAGGTGTGTGATCTATCAGAGTTTAACTAAGGGCAGATTTGATGGCCTGGAGGCTCAGCACAAGCATTTTGGAAACTGCGTGACGTGTTGGGTGTTTGAAGAAATCTGTGGTGAGTGTCTTCAGCACATGGCGAAGTAAAGGTGAAACTATGTCCACATGTCATGGGGTTGGGCAGTGACCTGTCATTACAGATGTTGGATATCACAGGCTGGGAAGACTAGTAAAATAGGACAGGTGTTATGGGACTAACATCAGACTTTAATGCTGGGGAGCATATAAGTGTATCTGTACATACAATGCACTGAACACTCCTAACAATGGGTCTCCACCGCCAAAAATCCATGCATGTGCCAATGGTAACACCATGACTTTGGCAACTACAACTGAAATGACACTGGATGTTGGTGCAATGGCAGTGTGTTGCATGGTCTGTTGAATTGCAATACCTGCTTCATCATGCTGATTGGAGGTCGTGAATCCATTATCTTCCAGGGGAATGGCTCCTTCAGACCTGTACTGTGGGAGGAGGCAAGCTGGTAGTGGTTCTTTTACATTCTAGAGAACATTCTTGTGGGCATCCATGGGTCCAGTGGAGTTTGTGCAAGGCACCATGGTGGCCACAGTGTATTGTACACTTGTTGCAGACCACGTACACTCTTTCATGTTGATCTAGTTTCCCGATGGCAGTAGCAGTTTTCAACAAGATAATGTGCCATGTAACAAGGCCAGGAGCATGATAGCATGATGGAGTGGTTTGAGGAACACAGTGCCAAGCTCCTATTGATGTGCCATGTAATAAGGCCAGGAGCATGATGGAGTGGTTTGAGGAACACAGTGCCAAGCTCCTATTGATGTGCTGTCCCCCCCCCCCCCCCCCCCCCACCCCTCTCCCCAACCCATGAACCCAATCATGATTGAATGTGGCATCTATGCTCTTCATCCCCCTTACCCAGAATTTACGGGAATTAGGTGACTTGTGTGTGCAGATGTGGTGCCAGCTCCCTCCAATGACCTACTAGGGCCTCACTGCTTCTGTGCCATGATGAATTGCCACTGTTATCCAAAGATGGACATATTAGCTATTAGCTGCATGGTCATAATGTTCTGACTTATGAGTGTATGTGTATAGTTTTTTGTTATTTGACCTCCTTGCTGGTGTTGCAGTTCAAATGGCTGGCAGTGCAGATAGCTGGTAGTGTACTTTATGGAGTTGCATATGTGCTTTGGTTCCAGTATTAGATAAAACTAGCAGCTGAGAAATTTAAAACAAGTGGAGTGATAATTTGAAAACAGCTGTCTATCAGCTAATGTTACTTAGGCAAACTAATCCAGAAATAGCTCCTTTCATTATCAGTGTGAGAAGATTAGCATTAGTCATAATTTTTTGTTAGAATACTTTGCAGAACTTGCCTTCAGTTGCTGTAATTTTTTTTAGTGTATAACTTGACTTCTTACACATTCTTGAATACCTAGGTAGTTAATATTTGCTTTTTAATTAATTAATCAGGTAAATGTCTAATTGATAGGTAACCATCTTAAATGTCTCATTTATACTCCACTAGTTCATTTAACTTACATTTGTCACATACTAGTCTCACAACCTTATTATGCATAGTGATTGTATAATATAGAGGGAGAAAACAGTAGCATGTATTCTGATAACAAGTATATGTAGTAAATGAATCAGAGTCAGGTAACTTACTAAGGTTATATTTTATTAGATTTCTTCAACAGTTTGAAACAAAAAGTTAAAATATTAGATAATAGACGAAGACAATCACCAAAGGACAAATTTCCTAAAAGGCCTGGACAGAAACCACTTCCTAAGCAGACACCTCGAAGTAATCCAAGTCAAAAGAGTAAAAAACATGATGCAAATGAAGTAGTGGATGGAATAGTGCCTGACATTCCAAATGAAGTATTTGTGGAAATCTTGACTCGGAGGTAATGGACCTTCTTTACCTAGTAATAGGCAGTAATTATCATATGTTGAGCTCAAGTAACTGCTATTTGTATGCTGTAGAGGGTTGCTTTGTCAAGCTTAACTTCTACATTAATGTTTTTAGTATGCGTCTTTTTTAAGTATGTTGGCATATAGGACATAGAAAAACTTGTTGTTTGTGTTCTTGTGGGTTAATTAAGTTTTTGGTTACATAAATACACCACTTTTAACAGCATTCATGACTTTAGTGACCCATTTTCCTCTTTATTGGGAAGTAAATTGTTCTCTTTTTTGTATAACTTACTACGTTTTGTGACAAAATAATTTAATTGGATAAGTAAATAAAAAATCTACACACCAAGTGGTGGCAAAGCACACACCTAAAAGAAGATTATAATTAGGCAAGCTTTGGGAGCCAGCAGCTAGTTGCTCAGGCATAAAGGTTGAAGGGGATGGTCGAGGAGTGAAGGAATAGGAATTCAGAGGTCTATGAAAATAGGGACTGCATCAAAAGAGATTTGAAACCTGAGAGCTTGAAGGTGGAAGACAGTGTAATATGCAAGACTGAGATTACTGCTTAAACATCATGCATGAGTTAATAAGAGTGAAAACCTAAGTGCATGGTACATAACAGAGGTGGGAGGGGATCGGTGAAAAATGTACTGGCAAGGCAATAAAAGATGTAGAAAACTAAAACAGAGTAAAGAAAAGAGTAGTTACTGTGAGAAAAACTGAGACAGAACAACAACCTAAATTAAGGCCAGGTGGGTGGCGAGTACCCAGGACATATAATAGCATTAGTTCCCACCTGTGGAGTTCTGAGAAGCTGCTGTCTGAGGGAATGAACCAGATGGGACATGTGGTGAAACAGGCTCTGAGATCACAATTGTGATGTTGTAGAGCATGCTCTGCAAGAGGGCATTGAGTGTTGCCAGTATACATGCACTGCCTGTGCCCATGCATCCCGATTGATAATTTAGTGGTAGTCATGCTAATGTAAAAGGCCAAACAGTGTTTACGTAACAGCTGGTATATGATGTGTCTTTCAAAGGTGGCTCTCCCTTTGACAGAATGCATTTTTCCAGTTGCAGTGCTGCTACAGGCGGTAGTAGGAGGGTGCATAGGGTAAGTTTTGCAGCGACAATGCTCACAGGCGTAGGAACCATAGTATGATTTTAGGAATTCTTGGCCTTGTTGAAGTATCTGATTAATACATTCCAGACCAGGATAATACTGAGTCACCAGTGGTGTGCTCCAAAATTGTTTTTTGTAGGGATCAGCAGTACCAGGATTAGATGTGGTGGCCCTGAAAATCTGCTTTTAAACTAGGCTGTAGGATAATTACATGTAGTGAAGGTTGAGGTGAGAGTGGTGGAGTATTGCTATAATGAGTCTGCATCCAAACAAATACGTTTGCATCAAATGCCATGGCTGTGTGGAAGGGAACCTTTGACATGGAATGGATGGCAACTGTCAAAATATAAGTACTGATGTTTGCTGGTAGGTTTGTGATGAGTGTAGCTAGGCTTCAGTGAGGACAAGATCAACATCAAGGAAAGTAGCATGGGATTCAGAATAGAACCATGTGAAATTTAATTGCAAGATGAATTTAAACAAGTCAGTCTCACCATGAGTCCATATGGTAAAGATGTCATCAATGCATCTAAACCAAACCAGGGGCTGAGCACATGGACCCCAGGAAAGCCCCATCCAAGGGACCCAAGAAAATGTTGGCATAGGAAGGAGCCATCATGTTTCTGATGGTCATAACTCTGATCTGTTTCTATGTATGGCCCCCAAAGGTGGAGAGGTTGTTAGTAGGTATAAAATTGATTAAGCTGAGTAAAAAGAATGTCTTAGGTTTGGAATCTGGTGGGCTATGACTGAGGAAATGTTCAGCAGCAGACAGATCATGTACATGTGGATGTTGGTATAGAGTGGGGTGGCATCAGTGGTGACAAGCCAGGTATATGGTGGGAGGGTGAGGGGCATGGGTTTTAGACGACCTAGGGAATGGTTGATACCTTTGAGATACGAGGGCAGTTTTTGTTCTATGGGTTGCAGGTGCTGATCAACTAAGGCAGATATGAGTTCTGTGGATGCTTTGAAGCCAGCAACTATAGGATGGCCAGGATGATTGGGTTTCTGGATCACAGGAAAAAGAAAAAAGGATGATGGTGTGTGGTTTGAGAGGGGTGAGAAGTTCTGTGGATTGAGGTATTAGTCCTTAATAGGGGCCTGAGGTTTTAAGGACTGACTGCATGTCAGTTTAAATCACAGAGATGGAATTCTGATGGCAGGAACTGTATGTAGAGGTGTCAGACAGCTGCTGTAGATCTTCACAAACATACTCCTTTAGGTCAAGTACCACAGTGGTAGGTTCATTGTCTACTGGGAGAGTAATGATGAATTCATCAGCTTTAAGGGGACGCAAGGCCTGGACTTCTGCAGATGACATGTTAGAATCGTGTTGTAGGGACATGAGGAAGGCCAGCTGAGGTGGCTGAGCAGTTCTAGGTGCTTCAGTCCTGAACCACGCGACTGCTATGGTCGCAGGTTCGAATCCTGCCTCGCTCATGGATGTGTGTGATCTCCTTAGGTTAGTTAGGTTTAAGTAGTTCTAAACTCTAGGGTACTGGTGACCTCAGATGCTAAGTCCCATAGAGCCATTTGAACCATATTTTTGGACATGAGGAAGGGTTGTGAAGCAATGTGGGTGTGAGGAATCCACGGAAGGCTTGTAAGGGATGATTTTGAGGTAGTGGTGGTGGATAAAGTTGGGATCAAGATCTGAACTGTTCAAAGCAGGATTCAATGTCAGGTTTGCTGTTGGAAATGTTTTGGGATTTGGTTGCAAAGTCATATTTCCATATGACTGAAGGAAAGTAGGTCCTTTACCAAAGCAGCATGATCAAATGCAGGTTTATGGGTGAAAGTGAGACCCTTACGTAATACAGATAATTCAGGAGGGGAGAGTGCTTTAGATGAGAGGTTAAGGACACTGTACTGTTGTGATCGTTTCTTGTGATTCTGGGTTATTCTTGGTCTGGGAGGCACTGATGAAGGTTGTGGGATGGTAAGGAGGTTGGCCAAGCTTGGTTTGTAAGAGAGGAGTGGTTGTTGCTGGTGGGGCTGGTTACGGAGCTGCCAAGAAACAGCAAGGGAAATAGCACTTTTCAGGTAGTTTACGAAAAGCTGGAATGGATTTTTGAGATGAAGTCTGGCATGTTGCAGCAGTTTGAAGATGCCTTGATGGATGATACCATCCAAGGAAACATGAGGGACACATAACTGCAGGATTTTGTAAAATGAGGGTAGTCTGGTGGAGTGGAAACTGGCTGCTGAGGCATATAGATCATTGATTTGCTAGGTAAGAGCAAGAGGTTGCTGTATTTGCTACTGTAAAAAGCCTAGTGTAGAGTAGAATTACATTCAGAAACAGGGACTTTCAATGTTAGGCCTGTTGGAATAACTCTGAGGGCTCCAAGGGATGAGCAGGTTTCAAGAAAAAGATTGTGTGATCTTATTTCTGTAGTCTGAAAATGGGTTTTCGAAAATAACAAATGTTATATGACATGGGATTCACCATGGCAAAAGAAGACAGTATGGAGACTTAGGAACCATGAGAGTGGTAAAAAAGGGAAAAAAAGGCAGTTATTGGGTAAAACATAGGAAAACAGTAGAAAACATACTTCAGAATTTAGGAAAATCAGACTCTTATGGGAGTCTTTGTACTATGGGTTGTACAAAGACTCCCCTCCTATATCGGAGATACCAACCATTTCTTAGATCATCTGAAATCTGTGCCTGTCCACCACAAACATTGCTTGTCACCGTTGATGTCACCTCCCTCTATATGAACATCCCCCACATACATGTTCTGTCTGCTGTTGAGCATTTCCTCAGTCAGTGCCCAACTGTTTCAAAAAGTATGAAATCCTTCCTACTCACCTTAATCAATTTTATACTTACCAAAGACTACTTCACAAGGTATACATACAAAGAGATTAGTGATATGTCCATGGGAACCAGGATGGCTCATTCCTGTGCCAGCCTTTTCACGTGTCGCTTGGTGGGTGCTTTCCTGGGATCCATAAGTCTTCAGCCCCCGGTTTGGTTTAGATACATTGATGACATCTTTACCATATGGACTCATGGTGAGGCTAAGCTGTTAAAATTCCTGGAGTCTCTGAATACCTCCTCCAAGTTAAATTTCATGTGGTCCTATTCTGAATTCCATGCCACTTTCCTTGATGTTGATCTTGTCCTCACCAGAGGCCAGATTAACACTTCCGTTCACATTAAACCTACCAACAAACGAACAACAGTACTTACATTTGATAGCTGCCACCCATTTCATATCAAAGATTCCCTGCCATACAATTTTAGTCTAATGTAATTGTTCGGATGCTGACTCTTTCCAACAATATGCCACCATTCTAGCCTCAGCATTCACTGCACATAATTAACCCACCAGCCTAGTTCAAAAACAGATTTTCTGGGCAAACACATCCAATCATGGTACTGGTGATTCCACAAAAAAACAACTTTGGAACACATCAGTGGTGACTCAGCATTATCCTGTTCTGGAATGTATTAATTAGCTGCTTTGACAGGGCCGTGACATCCTAAAATCATTCCCCAAAATGAGATCAATTCTTTCTGAAATTCTGTCCACCACACCTATAATAGCTTTTCATCACCCTCCCAATCCACACAATTTTCTTGTCAGATCCTATGCTCCTTCTGCACCCATCTCCCTAACGTATCACTCCTAGGCCCTGTGGCCATTCCAACTGCTAGACTTTCCCTATGCGTCTGACCACCACCTATAGCAGACCTGTAACTGCCAAATCATATACTATCAAAGGGAGAGCCTTCTGTGAAACAACACATCATATACAAGATTATATGTAAATACTGTTCAGCTTTTTACTTTGGCGTGACTACCGCCAAATCATCCATTCAGATGACAGGGCATAGGCAGCATGTGTTTACTGGCAACAAACAATATCCTGTTGCAGAGCATTCTCTATGTCATGACAATCATGACTTCTAAGCCTGTTTTACCTCACACAACATGTGTATTCTTCCCCAGATAACTGTTTCTCAGGTGGGAACTAGCCCTACAACATATCTTTGGGTCATGCCCCCCCCCCCCCCCCACCTGGCCTTAATTTACTTTAATATCTTCCATCTCAGCATTTCTTCACAGTAAGTACTCTTTTATTCCTCTATTTTAGTTTTCTACATCTTTCATATGTCTTAACCTGTCTATTTTTCACTGCCCCTCTCCCACCTCTGTTATGTACAATGCAATTAGTTTTCACCCTTATTAACTCACACGTGATGTATAAGCAGTAATATCTGTCTTGCATATTATCCTGTCTCCCATCATTAGGATCTCAGGTTTCAAATCTCATTCAATGCAGTCCCCAACAATCAGTATTTCCTTCTTATCTGGTGTGGTAAGTCTCTCGTGACCTGCAGTTCTGGGTGACTTTCCCCAAAATTTTTTTAGACCTCTACAGTCCTTTTCCTGCACCCGTCTTCCTTCCCCTTTAACCCTTTTCCCTCAAGAAGTAGCCACTGGCTCTGAAAGCTTGCCTGATTATAAGTTTCATCAATTTTTATTTATTCCATTGACATTTATGAATCTGCATATAACAATTTGTGGTTCATTTCACTGCATGGCCATCTCCTGATCATATTATGCTGATTTATAAGACAGCTTCTTTCTTTCCCCCATTCCACCTATCTTGTTTATATGTAATTCATTCATGTTTTTGTGCATTTGATTTTCTCCAAACTGCTCGATAAAATTTTGTTGCTGTCTCTTACGTCACATTAATTTCCCAGCTTAGTAGTTGATGTTTTCTCATATGACATTCACTTTCTGTTTACCCAGTTTCAAAAATTTTGTGTTTCTCAACACTCCCAATCACTTTTCATATCGTTTAATTCAGCCACTCATTACCTCTTCTTAATCATTGTCAGTTCTCATGATTATCATACAAATCTTTATAATTTTTCTGATTTTTTCCTTGCTTTTTTTCCGTTTTTATATCTTTTATCCACACTCCTATTTTTATCACACACTAAAATGATTTCAACTCGCCTAATGAGTGTCACTTGCCTTGATGAATCCCATCTCATGATACATCCATTCTTTTCAAAAACATGCTCTGGCACTGTCAAAACTAAACTTACACATTCTGTTTCTTAAAACCTGCTCATCCCTTGGAGTTACTCCAAAAGGCCTAACATTTAAAGTACTTGTTTCTGAATGTAATTCTACTCCACACCAGGCTCTTTTACAGTTGCAAATACGGCAATCTCTTGCTCTTATCCAACTAATCTGTGACCTATATGGCTCATAAGCCAGTTTCCCCTCCACAAGACTCTCATTTGACAAAATCCTGCAGTTATGTGTCCCTCATGTTTCCTTGGATGGTATCATCCATGAAGCCATCTTCAGACTGCAACAACATGCCAGACTTCACCTCAAACAGCTATCACAAATTCTCCAAAACTACCTGAAAAGTGGTTTCCCTTCCTGTCCCTCAGCAGCTCTCTAAACAGCCACACTATCAACGACCACTCCTCTCTTACAATATGAGCTTGGCCAATCTCCTTAACATCCAATGGACTACATCACTGCCTCCCAGACCAAGAATAACTGAGAATTACAAGAAACAGTCGGACAGTCACAGCAGTACAGTGTCCTTAACCTCTCATCTAAAGTACTCTCCCCTCCTGAATTATCTGTATTATGTAAGGATCTCACTTTCACCCATAAACCTGCATTTGATCGTGCTCCTTTGGTAAAGGAACTACCTTCCTTCAGACCTAACATCAACTGGAAATATTACTTTTTCAACCCAATTCGAAAACATTTCCAACAGCAAACTTGACATTGAACCCTGCCTTGAACAGTTCAGATCTCGATCCTAACTTTATCCACCACCATTACCTCAAAATAACCTCTTAAAAGCCTTCCATGGATTCCTCAGATCCAGCATTACTTCACAACACTTCCTCAGGTCCCTACAACATGATTCTAACCTGTCCTCTGTAGAAGTCCAGATCTTGTGTCCCCTTAAAGCTGATTAATCCATCATTACTCTCCCAGTAGTCAAAGAATCTACCACTATGGTACTTGACCTAAAGGAGTATGTTAGTGAAGATCTACAGCAGCTGTCTGACACCTCTACATACAGTGCCTGCCATCAGGATCCCATCTCTCTGATTTAAACTGACATGCAGTCAATCCTTAAAGCCTCAAGCCCCTCTTAAGGACTAATACCTCAATCCATAGAACTTCTCACCCATCTTAAACGACACACCCTCATCCTTTTTTCTTTTTCCTGTGATACACAAACCCAGTCATCCTATAACTGCTGGCTTCAAAGCCATCAAATGTATATCTGCTTTAGTTGATCAGCCCCTGCAACCCAAAGTACAAAAACTGCCCTCCTGTATCAAAAGTACAAATCATTCCATAGATCATCAGAAATCCATGACCCTCCCACTCCCACCACACACCTGGCTTGTCACCATTGATGCCACCTCCCTCTATACCAACATCCCCACGGACATGGTCTGTCCGCTGCTGAACATTCCCTCAGTCAGTGCTACCTGATTCCAAACCTATGACATCCTTCTTACCCAGGTTAATCAATTGCATACTTACCAACAACCACTTCACCTTTGAGCAGCAGATATACAAACAGATCAGTGTTATGGCCATGGGAATCAGAGTGGCTCCTTTCTATGCCAACCTTTTTATGGGTTGCTTGGAGGGTGCTTTCCTCAAATCCATAAGTCTTGAGCTTTTGGCTGGTTTTAGATACATTGACAACATTTTTACCGTATGGACTCATGGTGAGACTGACCTGTTAAAATTCTTGGAATCACTGAATACCTTCTCCCAATTAGATTTCAGCATAGTCCTGTTCTGAATCCTACGCCACATCCCTTGACACTGATCTCATCCTCACCAAAGCCCAGTCTCACACTTCCATCCACATTAAACCTACCTACAAACAACAGAACTTATATTTTGACAGTTGCCATCCTTTCCATATCAAAGGTTCCCTCCCATACAGCTTTGGCATTTTAGTCTAACATAATTGTTTGGATGCAGACTCTTTACAACAAAACTCTGCCGTTCTCCTCAGCCTTCACTGCATGTAATCACCCCACCAGCCTAGTTCAAAAACAGATTTCCTGGGCCAACACATCCAATCCTGGTACTGCTGATTCCTCCACAAAACAACTTCAGAGCATGCCATTGGTAACCCAGCATTATCCTGTTCTTTAATGTATTAATCAGCTGCCTCGACAGGGTCATGACTTCCTAAAACCATTCCCCGTGGCAAGATCCATTCTGTCTGAAGCACTACTCACCACACCTAGAGTAGCATTTTGTCACCATTCTAATCTATGCAATACTCTTGTCAGACACTATGCTCCTTGTGCAACCATCTCCCTACGCTATGGCTCCTAACCCTGTGACTGCCCCTGCTGAAAGACTTGCCCTGTGCTTCCCCTTGTACCAACCATCTATAGCAGCCCTGTAATTGGAAAAAAAAAATATACTACCAAAGGCAGAGCCATGGGTGAAATGATGCTTGTCGCATACCAGCTGTTACGTAGACTCTGCTCAGCCTTTTATATTGGCATGACCACCACTAAAGTATCAATTAGGATGAATGGGCATAAGCAGAGTGCATATATAGGCAATACTCAATATACTGATGCAGAGCATGCTCTAAAACAAATAATCGTTATGTTGGAGCCTGTTTTACCACAGGCACCATTTGCGTTTTTCTCCCAGACACTAGTTTCTCAAAACTCCACAGGTGGGAACTAGTGTTACGGCATGGCCTGGGTTTTTGCCATCCACCTGGCCACATTGTACATTAATTGCTTCCATCTCAGCATTTCTTCACAGTAACTACTCTTTTCTTCACTTTGTTTTAATTTTCTACATTTTTCACTGTCTCACCCTTCTGTTTTTAACTGACCCCCCCCCCTCCCACCCATGTTATGTAAAATGCACTTAGCTTTTCACCATTTTGGTTCCTTTGAAAGGGCATGGCTGACTTCCTTCCACATCCTTCCTTAATCCTATGAGATTGGTCACTATGCTATTTGGTCTCTTTCCCCAAATCAAGCCATCCAATCTTATTAACTAATGCGTGATGTTTAAGCAGTAATCTCCATCTTGCATATTGCCCTGTCTTCCACCATTAAGCTATCAGGTTTTCAAATCTCATCCAATGCAGTCTCCAACGGTCTGTCTTTCCTTGCCATCCTGTGTGGTAACTCTCCCCAGACCTGCAGTGTTGGTTGGCTTCCCGAAAATCTAACCCTTTATCTAGACCTTTCCATACCTTTTCCTTCTATCCTTGTGCCTGAAGAAGGAGCCACTGAATCCAATAGCTCACCTACTTATAACCTTCTTTTATGTGTGTTTCCTGTCATTGCTTGGTGAGTGGACTTTTACTTATCTATACAATTACATTATGTAATTGTTTTCATTATTATATTTCCTGTTCTGTTAAATTTTTTGAACCATAACAGGATTATTTTGAATATTTTTTGAAATCTGTGCTGGTATAATACTGTATTTTATGCTGCTGAACTACATTAAAATCCTTAAGAACAACCCACACAGCAAATTTGCCTTAAGTGTGTTTGTTCTTGCTATAGCAATTTGGAAGTTGCACAGAGGAACTTAGATGTTTCTTCCTGTCGTATATACTGAGACATGCAATAAAAATTATCATACACAAAAGTGACCTAAGAATACGACTGTGAATAGTGTATTCATAACAGAAATCATGTCTGCACATGTTTCTGACTTTTGGAGTTGGTTTTGTTCCACAAGCAAGCAGCTTCTTTCAGGTTGTTCCAAAATTGTATTAATTCATTCACTCACATATGAATGTATTTCCGTGCTTTTGGTAATGATCAACCCAACCAAAATATAAAATTTGCGTGGAAGAAGTTTATTCATATCTTTTACATGTCTTGTATTACCATGCTATTACCATTTTTTTCTTCTCCTCATCCTCCTCCTCCTCCTACTACTACTAATAATAATGTCTTAATTACATGTGTTATGCTTTGTCTTGTTTCACATAAGCCTTTACAATAAAATTCAGAAATGGCATCATTTGGTTTCATTACAACATTAGGGGTTTGAAAAACAAGGTAAATGAACTTCTTGTGTGCGTAGAAGATGTGAAAATTTCTGAAATAATAGGAGTCCTATGTCTCTGTGAACACCATATAACCAAGATGGAGAAATTAAATGTCAGGGATTGTAGACTACCATCATTTTTGTGTAGAGTTAACATGGAAAAGGAGGAGCTACAACAGCATATGTAAAAGATGGGCACAAAGTCAAAAATGTTGAAACAAATTGTTTTTGTGTTGATCAGAACTTAAAAGCATGTGCTTGTGAGTTGTTATTGATGATTAATTGCATGATAACTGTTAACAGTCTACAGATCCCCTCTATGAAACTGTTTATGAGAAATCTGGATGCACGTTGAACTACTCCTCAGATGAGAAGAAACAGCTAGTTATCTGCGGAGATTTCTTAAAACATATGGGTGGGAAAAATGAACTGCCTGATTGGCTACTACTGATGTAATGGGGTATGTGATGGGCAGAGCTTCTTCTACTTACACAACAGCTCTGTTACTCCCTTCAGCAGTTGACATTGGTGGATCCATGATACTTGCTCCATTCTCTGTTGCCTCCGTCATTGTAGATATAATTTCTTTGGCTGATGTTGTTGTTGTTGTCATCATCATCTTAAGTTCAAAAAATGGTTTGATGCAGCTTTCCATGCTACTCCAACCACTGCAAGCCTCTTCATCTCCAAATAGCTACTGCAACCTACTTCCTTTTGAATATGCTTACTGTATTCATCTGTTGCTCTAGCTCTATGATTTTTACACCCCAAACTTCCCTCCAGCACTAAATCAATGATCCCTTGATGTCTCAGAATGTATCCTACCAACCTATCCCTTCTTATAGTCAGGTTGTGCCACAGATTTCATTTTTCCGAAATTTTGTTCAATACCTGCTCGCTAGTTTCATGATCTACCCATCTAATCTTCAGTATTATTTTGTAGCTCCACATTTCAAAAGCTTGTACAGTATTCTCTTCTTGCCTAAAATACTTATCATCCATGTTTCACTTCCATACAGGCTACACCCTGTACAAATGATTTCAGAAATTACTTCTAAACTCTTAAATCTATATTTGGTGTTAACAAATTTCTCTTCTTCAGAAACGATTATCTTGCCATTTCCAGTCTAGAAGTATATCCTCCTTACTCCAACCATCATCAATTTTTGTTGCCCAAGTAGCAAAACTCATTTACTACTAAAAGTGTCTCATTTCCTAATCCATTCAGCTGCTGTGTCCTTTACTATCTCTGGCAGAAATGTGGTGACATTGACAAACCTTAAAGTTTTTTATTTTTTCTCACTGAACCATCCTTTACTATCTCTGGCACAAATGTGGTTACGTTGACAAACCATAAAGTTTTTTATTACTTCTCACTGAACTTTTAGCTCCTAAACGAAATTTTTCTTTGTTTTCTTTCCTGCTTGGTCAGGGTATGGATTGAATAATGCTGGGCATATGTTGCAACCCTGTTTCACTTCCTTCTTAACCACTGCTTTCCTTTCATTACAACTACCATCTGGTTTCTGTAGAAGTTGTAAATAGACTTTCACTCCCTGTATTTTACCCTCACGACCTTCAAAATTTCAAAAAGACTATTCCAGTTAACATTGCAAAAAGCTCTGTCCAAGCCTACAAATGCTATTAATACAAGTTTGCTTTTCCTTTACCTAACTTCTATGATGAGTCATAGGGTCATTATTGCCTCATATGTTGCTACATTTCTCTGGAATCCAAACTGATCTTCCTTGAGATCAGCTTCTACCAGTTTTTCTGTTTTACTTTAAATAATTTGTGCTAGTATTTTGCAACCATGAGTTATTAAATTGATTGTTTGGTAATATTCACACCTGTCAGCACCAGCTTTCTTTGGAAATGGAACGGTTACATTTTTCTTGAAGTCTTTCACCTGTCTCATACATCGTGCATACCAGACAGAAGAACTTTTATCATGGATGGCTCTTCCAAGTCTATCAGTAGTTCTGATGGAAATTCATCTACACCTGGGCCTTGCTTTGGATTAGGTCTCTCAGTGCTCTGTCAAATTCTTCTCACAGCATTGTATCTCTTATTTCAGCTTCATGCACATCCTCTTCCATTCACATAATATTACCTTCAAGTTCATCTTCCTTAATAGACCCTTTATATGTTCCTTCCACCTTTTAGCTTTCTCTTCTTTGCTTAGGACTGGTTTTCGATCTGAGCTCTTGATGTTCAAACAGCTGCTTTTCTTTTCTCCAAAGGCCTCTTTAATCTTCCTGTAGGCAGTATCCATCTTTCCCCTAGTGAAATATGCTTCTAAATCTTTACATTTGTCCTCTGGCCATTCCAGCTTAGCCATTTTGTATGCCCTGTCAATTTCATTTTTCAGAATTTCTTTCCCTTTTCGCCTACTTCATTTGGTGCATTTTTTATATTATCTCCTTTCATCAGTTAAATTCTGTATCTCCTGTGTTATCCAAGGGTGTCTACCAGTCCTTGTATTTTTACTGATATGATCCTCTGCTGACTTCACTATTTCATCCCTCAAAGTAGCCATTCACCTTCTAGTATATTTCTTTCCCATGTTCTAGTCAATTGTTTCCTAATACTCTCTCTGAATCTCTCAACAGTCCCTAGTTCTTCCAAGTTATCCAGGTCCCATCTCTTTAATTTACTATTTTTTGCAATTTGTTTACTTTTATTCTACAGTTTATAACCAATAACTTTTTGTCAGAGTTGACAGTTGGCCCTGGAAGTGACTTAGAACTTAAAGATTTTCTGAAATCGTTGTCTGATCATTACATAATCAATATGAAACCTTCTGGTGTCTCCAAGTCTCTTCCACATAAAAACATTCTTTCATGATTCTTATTTTTTATTTGGTATGTGTATTCCATGGATCTGTACATGCAAGTGATTTACCTGGATGTGGAACGTGTCAATACAATTGTACAAATACAATTAATGCTACAGAATAGTAATATAATACATTGATATAGATATTAATAAGCATAACTTTTTCTCATTTACAAGCTGTCATTTAATTAGTTTAGCAATTCACACTATAACATTATAACTATAACATTAACACTTTAACATTAACATAATATTGTATCATCCACCTAATAACTAAGAGACTAAATACATTTATTATCAAGGGAGTGTATTATTTCTGGAAAAGAATTCATCTAAGGAGTACGGTGGATGGTCAAGCATGTATTTTTTTAATGTACCTTTGCACAGCATTTCATTTTCTCTTGTACATTTAATACAATTAGGCAATGGATTAAAAGTCTTTATAGCAGCATACTTTACTCCCTTCTGTACAAGTGATAATTTTTTTAATTTGACATGTATTACCTCTAGTATTGAAGTTATGGTATGAACAATTTGTTTCTTTATTAACAACATTCATCAGAGAATATATGTACTAACATGCTGTAGTCAGTATACCTAACCTTGTGAAAAGTTTTCTGCATGAGGTTCGTGGAGGAACTCCACACGTGATTCTGACTGCTCTCTTCTGAGCAGTTAAGATTTTTTTTTAGGCTGCCATAAGATTATTCCATAACTCATTCATGAGTGAAAGTATCCAAAGGAAGCTGATTTTAAAATGTTGATATTCCCAAAATGAGTAATGATTCTTAAAGCAAACGTTTCTGATGAAAGCCTTTTTAGAGTAAGGGACACATGCTGTTCCCAGTTGAGCCTACTGTCAATGTGAACCCCTAGGAATTTAGTGGAGTGCACCTGTTCTAGTTCCTTGTTGTCATGAGCAATTACAATATTTTCTGGAGTTTTATTTTTTGTGTGGAATTGTATAAAATTAGTTTTTTTAACATTAACTGAAAGAGAATTAATTGAAAACCAAGCTGTAACTTCTCTGAGTATATCATTAATGTCAGTCTCCAGATCAGCTGTAGACTTACCATCTACTACAATGCTTGTATCATCAGCAAAGTTTGTGAATTCACAATTTTTACTAATGGACAGGGGTAAATCATAAACATATATTAAAAACAGCAAGGGTCCAAGGACAGATCCCTGGGGAGCTCCATGCTGCATTTTGCCCCATTCAGAATCCACTAGATTAGAAGATCCTTTGTTGCAGCCATTTAGAAACACCTTTTGTTTCCTGTCTTCAAGACACGACTTTAGCCAGTCACCTGTAGGCCCTTTGATTCCATAATGATAGGCCTTCTCGAAGAGTATCTTGTGTTTTACACAATCAAAGGCCGTGGAAAGATTGCATAAGACACTAACTGGTGATTTATTACTATTAATGGACTGCAAGACATTATTGGTGAGTGAGTATATGGTACGCTCTGTGGAAAACCCTTTTTGAAAACCAAACTCTCTATGGTTAATAATATTAAAGTTTATCAAGATGTGTCACAGTCCTGTTATACACTGGCTTTTAAAGGACCTTTGAAAACGTTGTTAAGAGAGAGACAGGATGATAATTTTTGACATCTGTAGCATCGCCAGTGAAAAGAAGTGTCACAATGGCATATTTCATTCTCTCTGGAACAACTCCCTCATAAAGAGACATGTTGCAAATGTGAGCAAGTACTACACTTACATCATTGCTGCAGGCTTTCAACAGTTTAATAGAGATGTTTTTTATACCTGAAGATCCTTTACTTTTCAATGAGTGAATAATTTTTTTAGTTTCATTAACAGTTATGGGTGGTACATTTACTTCATTAAAACTTTGTGGGAGGTTAAGTTTAAGAATATATGCAGCTTCCCTTAGGTCACCACTGCAACCTATTTGAGAAGAGACAGAAAGTGGTTGTTAAATGTGTCTGCTATCTGTTTACTATCAGTTATTTCCAAATTGTTAATTTTTAGGACAGCAGTTTTTTCATTATCAGGTGGTGCAGTACCTGTTTCCCTCTTTATTACATTCCAGATCATTCTGATTTTATTATTTGAACAATTAATTTCAGATTCTATGCACATACTTTTAGATTTTTTAATAACTTCAGTTAAAATTTTACAGTATGTCCTATAATAGTTCATCTGGAGGGGATTATTGGATTGTCTGGATATTATGTACAGTTGTCTTTTTCTCTGACACGATATTTTTATGCCCTTGGTGAGCCATGGTTTTTTGCTTGATTGCCTGCTCTGTAGTCTGCAGACCTTTTTTGGATAAACACTTTCAAATATACCTGATAATTCATCAGTAAATAAATTGTATTTTGTACTAACATCATTTGCAAGATAAACATACCTCCAGTCAGTCTTCTGAATGCATAATTTGAAGCTTTGGATATTTTCCTCATTCATGTTTCTAATGGTTTTCCACTGTGCACCAGCTTTGCTCTGATTTGTATTAAAGTTGTCAACTGTGAGTATTTGGCCATCATGATCAGAGAGACAATTTATTACTTTTTCAACTCTGATGTGATGAGTTCTATTCATATTTACAAAGATATTCTCTATTAGAGTGCTGGAAGTGGCAGTAGTTCTTGTGGGAAAACTGACAGTGGGGACAAGATTGTAGGTAAATATTAAATTTGCAAAATCTGTGTTAGAAGATGAGCTTTCTAGGAAATCTATATTAAAATATCCAGTCACTATAATGTTCCTATATTTCCATGTGAGATACAATAGCACAGAATCAATTGTTTCATGTATACTGCTATGATTGCCAGTTTCTTGTTAGCTTCTGCTATTTCTGTGACACATGCCTCAAAGTGTTTCTCTACACAATATTTCTCTTCAGCTGTTGTATTAAAGGACAGGCTGTTTTTCACATAAATAGTTGCCCCACCTTTGCACATATGCTTTCTACAAAATGGGGTAGCTAACACATAGTTTGGAATATTGAGCATTTCGATGCCAACAGTGACATGGTGTTCTGTGAGACAGTGAATATGAGCACAATTTGCACCTGTTGGTTCATCAATATTTACAATAAATTGGTCTAACTTACAGAGCAGGCTTTGAATATTTTGGTGAAAAATTTTGAGCTTATTTTTAGTCACATGATTGGTTGTGGTGCTGCCACTGTTGGGGCTGAGTTTTATTTCTTTTGACATACCAGTATTACAGGAACAGTTTTCTGCAGGGAAGGGGGAGCTGTTGTGCTGTCAACACCCACATTTGTTGTAATTAACTGCATTACTTACATTCTGATTTGAACCTTCCCCCTTTTGCACCAGTACCATAAAAAACTCCCATTTGCAGCTGAGGACTTTCTTGAACTCAGGCACATCCTATGTGGAGCAGTTGCAGTCACTACTGTGCTCCATTTTGCCATAGAGGATGGATCTTCTATTGGTGAGGTTTCTACATTGTCAGCTGGTACACTTGATCCTGTGGGGGTTGGTGTTGCTGTTTCTGCTATTGATGACCGTTCTTCCTCCTATCTTGCTTTTGTATGGAAGACCTGTTTGTGTTGATTCACACACAGGTGCTGGTGCATATGAAGTCTTCCCTTCAGAGCTGTTTCATTAATTTTGAATGAGTATTCTGACGACACTGTCTGTATTTCTTCCAGTGGTACAGTTTCAATGGGCATGGCTGCTTTTAGTGTGACTAGAGAAGTGGTGTTTTCAAATAGTTTGAATGTTTCTGCTAATAGTGCTTTAGTGAGTACACATTTTCCTAGCTGGTTCCTGTGCATTCAATGTCGAGTAAACTGGTTTCTCTCTTCAGAATTACTGTCCAAAAACTTTACATCCTTGAATGCTTTGCATACCTTTTGAAACATTCTGTTTGTGAATTTGATTTCATTATTTACACATGACCTGTTTATTAGGTCATGTGTGTGTGGGATGCTAATGATGATTGTATTTCTTGGCAAGATTCTTTCCAGTGCATTTCACAATGCTGTGATTGCATTTTTTTAATCATTTCTATAAACATTGTTAGCTCCACCAATAATTAGACAAACATCATTTGTTTGATGGTTTAAATCTTTAATTATTTGCCAGAAAGGGGCCCTGGGTTTTAATGTAGCAGTAATGGAAAATTTAGGTTGCATATTCATAAAAATAGTGGCTAAATCTCGTCCATGGCTGTTTGCAAAGATACAAACTTTTGGTTTTATTTTGTCTTCTCTCAATAATTTCATTTGTCAGAGTTTCTTTTGTGCACTGGGTTCAAATGAGTTTCTTGTAACTATAGCAGATATTGGAACACTTTGAATTTCACTTAAACCAAGTGTTCACAGTTATTAAATTATGCTCTGTGCAAAATTCTACTAGGCAACTTACTCTTTCATTCCTCTCCCCCAGTCCTTATCCATGTACAATTTTTCCTTCTCTTCCTTTTCTTATTAATGAATTCTAATCTCCCATCACAATTAAATTTTGGTCTCTCTTAATTATCTGAATTATTTCTTTTAAATCACCATACATTTAGCCTTGCGGGATTAGCTGAGTGATCTAAGGTGGTGCAGTCATGGACTGTGCGGCTCGTCCCGGTGGAGGTTCGAGTTCTCCCTCAGGAATGGATGTGTGTGTTTGTCCTTAGGATAATTTAGGTTAAGTAGTGTGTAAGCTTAGGGACTGATGACCTTAGCAGTTAAGTCCCACAAGAATTCACACACATTTGAACATTTTTGAACCATACATTTCTTCAATATCTTCATCATATATGTAGCTAGCTGGCATATAATCTTGTACTATTGTGGTGGGTGTTGGCTTTATATATATCATGGTTATGATAACATGTTCCCTATGTTACTCTTGGTAGCTCACCCTCATTCCTATTTTATTATTATTATTATTATAAAACCTACTCCTGCATTATCCCTATTTTATTTTGTTTGTATAACACTGTATTTATCTGATGTAACTTCAACCTATCGATGTCCCATTTTAAATTTTGCAACCTGCCTGCTATGCTAATGGATCTAACATTCAATCTCTGAACTGTAGAGTGTTGGTTTTGTTTTTCCTGATGATGACAGCCTCCTGAGTAATGCCTGCCCAGAGATCCAAGTGAGGGACTATTTTACCTCTGGTATATTTTTTCCAAGAGGTAGCCATCATCATTTAACCATACAGAAAAGCTGTATGCCCTCAGGAAAAATTACAGCTGTGGTTCCCCTTGCTTTCAGTCATTTGCAGTAATAGCACAGCAAGGCTATTTTGGCTGACATTAGAAGGCCAGGGCAGTCACTCATCCAGAGTGTTGTAGGGACAACTACTGAAAAGGCTGCTGCCGCTCTGAAGGAACCACACTTTTACCTAGCCTCTCAACAGATACACCACCATTTTGCTTGCATGTATAGCATTTCTGTGGTTGCATATGTGGTATATCTGTCTGTATTGCTGAAGCACCCAAGTGGCAAGGTCTACAGCTGATGAAGGGTGGAACTTTGTTTATATTTTATGTATTTTATGTTTTGATGACGTTATTATCAAATGTCCATCTAAATCCATTCTATTCTTATGTTCAGTGTGGTATAATCCAATGATGGCCACACTTTGACCACAACCATTCTGTTGCCAATAAATATTTTATTTTTATTTATATTTTTTAAATCAATTTTAGAATATTCTATTAAGACTGCTGATATTTTCCACATGAAATGTTCTCAAAAATTAGTATCTTTAGATGTCAACAAAAAGGATGGATCTCAAATGACTTGATACTAGATTGGTTTAAGCTCGTTTTGAGCAGCATATGAGGTATTGTGTGTGATGCTGGTAATGTTTTATTTTGGGAGCCACATCATTCAGAAAATTAAGAACCTGATACCAATGCACAATAAAGATCTAGTAATTAAAGACACACATGTGAGATGTTTATAGTGAATGAATGGCTTTTTCAAGAAGACCATGCCATTAGTTTGAAAGCATACATTAAAGAAACATTCAATATCTGAGAGCCTTACTACTTGGAGCACAGTATCAAGAGAATCTATAATAAAAAAGGACTGAAATATTTTTCCGTATTCAGTGCCATGGACAGCTCAGAAATGACATAGTTTTGGAAGAGTGCCAGGAAGGACAAAATAGCCACATGCTTACAAATAAAGATGATAAATAAAAAAACTAATGATACCATAGACTCTGACTTATACAGCAAGCAAAAATCAGTTTGTGAGGGTAAAAGTGCATATTAACTATTTCTTTTTGTTTATTTTATTACTTCTTGTATTATCAATATGAAGGAAACCAATTAATGGCACAACATTACATACAACATGAACAAAACTCCTACCTCCAACCTTCACCCTCAATGAACACACTAATGACTTACGCATCTAAATAACATATCACCCAACTTAACTTCCAACAGTACACATTTTACACAAAAAGATAACTGTTCTCTTCTACTTCCCTGGCTTTAATCCTTAAGAAATCTTCTGTACAAATTGTGCCAGATTTCCACACTTTCCCCTCTTCTTACTAACCTGGGCTTTATCCTCAACAGATGATGGCCCTTTTGCCAACACATATGGCTTCAGATGCCCAACAGTAGTTGTAGAAGTCAGTAATTGAAGCTTGACATTTACTTGCGATTTTGTTTCATTTACATGATATGACCCTGGACATTGAGTTGCAGATTTTTTGTTCTTACATTTTGGGACACAAAAGGTTTGAAAGCATTACTCACAGAACAAGTTTATACTATTGTAATCTGCCCAAATGATTTCCCAATTGCTCTTGCCATTCCAAGGCTCTGATATGTTTCTTGACAGAGTACACAACTGCTCAAAAAAAAAACTTGTGTTGTTTTGCTTCTTGTATCTCTGTAGCAGACCTGTTTTCAATTCATGAAATGGCTGCATTCCTCTTAATCCCCTGCACATATGACATATGTTACGGCTTCCACTATCAACCACAACTTTGTGACCTGTAAATAACTGATCCTGTGGCTACTGCCCAATACTAGCTGCTAACTGCAGTTCATCCAAAAAGACATTATGCGATGAGTTTACTTTCCAGTGAAGTGCCTGATCAAACTGATTGTGACTGGATGTAATAAAGGAGTAGATTGGGCTAAATACAATCCTTCCTCTTTAGCCACAGCCCTATTACGCAAGCCTGCATTATCTGCTTTTGATTGCACCATTTTATTAACCAACAATTGAATGTACTCCTGACTAGTGACACCCTGCACTTGAGTCACTATGATTGTGGAACCTTGATCTCCAATAACACTAAGCAACAAAAAATACACTCATAACAGGATGTACGACACAATACATGCTTTCATCTTCCGTCTTATCATCATCCATCTTTACTCTGTGCACTGACTATTTATATGCCTGAATTGACAACAATTAACAAAAACTACTGGTACTGATTCGGTACAAGGTGCAGAATGCTCTAGCAAATTAAACTGATGACATCCCACAGGTCGTAAATAATACTCCTTTGCATTACCATGAAATTACAAATATCAGCCTGTTCCTCTGGCTGCACAAACGGCCTCCTTGTGCTGCACTCACTTATATATAACCTCTACACATAAAACAGGGGAAACAATCACAGAAACCAGATGTCTGCTCACTGACCATACAATTGAATGAAATTTGTGCTGTGGTTGAAAAGCCATGCTACATGGAGGTTGACTGTGCTGGCACCAGCTGCCAGATGAAGTCCACTGATACCAAAATACTTGTGATACCACTGTAAAGTATCATGGGCTGGTGTGGCTGCTATAGTTTAGGGGTGGTGGAGTGGCAGGTTGTGGAGGCAGTGGTTCTTCCCAAGACTGGCTAGAAGAACTTTGCTCCAAGATTTAAATTCCTTTATTTAGTCTTTAACTACAACACTGAAGTGCTGCAATGATCCCTGGATATGTCCTTCACAGGTATGTGATCCACTGGTGGAGCCATTGACATCAGGTCATGGCAGCAGGATGGCTTTCGTGTCCCCATCCTGCTTTTTTGACACTGTTTGACCCCTTAGGCTGTGCATACTTGAGTCAGCACTATGTGGCCCTGAGTGAGCAGTGCCAGTTATGCAAATGTTCATTAAATTTTCATAGGCACCCACTGATACCTGGATATTCTGGCTGAGAACTGCTGCCCTCCAAGACAGGAGTTCAGTTTTTACTGTGGAGCCAGGGGATGGCTCACCCACCATGTCAGTCTAAGTGCACAGGTGTAGACTTAGAGATGGCTGCCCAGACTGGCATCAAGTGCTGGCTAGCTCATAATGTGATGGAGACTTTGTGTACTTGATGTCATGGTGGTACAGCCACACCGCACATAACTGTGCTAGAATCAGTGATTAATAGCATGATTGTTGTGCCTGTCGCATGTACAGATCAGCACCTTCATGTCTCAGTGGTGTGGAAATATTCCACATATGAGCTCATAGTTACATGGTGTCTGCAGTGTCACTGTGACTGCTCAGCCCTGCCCTGTTGTAATGTGCAAAGAGGCTCACTTGTGAAATTGCTTATCAGCAACTTGCATGCTTGCCTCACTGCACCAGCAATGGTGCTGCTTCTCAACCAGCAGAACCCAAAATTAGCAATGGCATTACACTTGTATGCCTACATAGGTGTACACAGAAACAACTTATACATAAGTTAAAATAAATCATATGCATGAATGTTACAATATAAAAAGGTAAACAGGTGTTACACATCTACCTTTTTCTTAAGTTTTCACACTGTAATAACATTTTATTTTTAAGTGTTTATTAGTGTATGTTCTCTACAAATTTATTTGTGTGTATAGATGTTTCATCCATCAATTTTGATGATTCTTGCTTGTTATTGGTGTTGATGGCAAAATATCGGTGCTGGTAATTACAAGACTTTGCAGAATCTTTTGATTTTATTTTATTTAAATTTAATTTTAAGTTTGATTACAGATAACAAATGTCAAAATAAATATCTTTGTGTGATATAATTACAAATTAACAATTTTTGAATTTTTTTTTACTTGTAATGTAAAACCTAGCTTGCCAAATTTCATAATTCTTCATCAATGGAGTGTACTCAATAGCTTTCAATGAGTGAGTTTGCAAAATATGTGACATAAGTGGTTATGTTTTTGATTTCATTGATTTAGAAGATTCAATTTTAATATTGCAAAGGGACTGTAAGCTGTAATATGTGCATAAATTTCAGTTGATACATCAACCCATTCCTGAGAAAAACAGTTTTCAATGGTCAGACTGACAGACAGGCAGGCATGCAGACTGACAACAAAGTGATTGTGTAAGGGTTCCATCTTTACCACTTGAGAAACAGAACCCTAAGAAAGAACTTATACCTCCATTAAAAGAGAACACACTTACACAGAGATTATAATGTGAAAAAAATTGCTACTTGTCTTCCTCATTTATCAAATCGTCTGCACTGCAATAACATTTGTTTTTTAAATATACTGTTCAATCACTTCAAAGTGACCACCTTTCGAAATCTGAACAACCTCCTTCTTTAGAATGAGATTTGCAGGAAGAGAGTAAGTGAATTTCTGGAAGGTATTGCCAGGGATGTGAAGCCATTCCGAATCCAGTGCAGCTAATTGTACTAGGTTTCTTGGTTGAGGATCCATGGCATGGACCGTCCAATCAAAGTGGTCCCACATATCCTGAGCTGGGCTTAACTTCAGGGAATCTGGTTTCCAGGGAGTTTGGTAAATTTATCCTAGTGCTCTTTAAACCATGCACATACACTGCAAGCTGTGCGACATGTTGCACTATCCTGCCAGTAGATGCCACCATTCCATGAAAAACAAATGCATCTAGGGGTGTACTGGGTCCCTAAGGGTACGTGGATACTTGTGTTGCTTCACTAATCCAGTGATGAGGTCACCCAGGTAATGCCACAAAAACATTCCCCAGACCCTACTACTCTCTCCTGTTTACAGGGTGTTTGATTTCAGCTATTTCACTCCATATACATGATTGCCCATCTGTCCTGTTATTGTTGTTGTGGTCTTCAGTCCTGAGACTGGTTTGATGCAGCTCTCCATGCTACTCTATCCTGTGCAAGTTTCTTCATCTCCCAGTACCTACTGCAGCCTACATCCTTCTGAATCTGCTTAGTGTATTCATCTCTGGGTCTCCCTCTACAATTTTTACCCTCCATGCTGCCCTCCAATACAAAATTGGTGATCCCTTGATGCCTCAGAACATGTCCTACCAACTGATCCCTTCTTCCACTCAAGTTGTGCCACAAACTCCTCCTCTCCCCAATTCTATTCAATACCTCCTCATTTGTTATGTCATCTACCCATCTAATCTTCAGCATTCTTCTGTAGCACCACATTTCAAAAGTTTCTATTCTTTTCTTGTCTAAAGTGTTTATTGTCCATGTTTCACTTCCATACATGGCTACACTCCATACAAATACTTTCAGAAACGCTTTCCCTGCCATTGCCAGTCTACATTTTGTATGCTCTGTACTTCGACCATCATCAGTTATTTTGCTCCCCAAATAGCAAAACTCCTTTACTACTTTAAGTACCTCATTTCCTAATCAAATTCCCTCAGCATCACCCGACTTAATTCAACTACATTCCATCATCCTCGTTTTGCTTTTGTTGATGTTCATCTTATACCCTCCTTTCAAGACACTGTCCATTTTGTTTAACTGCTCTTCCAAGTCCTTTGCTGTCTCTGACAGAATTACAATGTCATCAGTGAACCTCAAAGTTTTTATTTCTTCTCCGTGGATTTTAATGCCTACTCCAAACATTTCTTTTGTTTCCTTTACTGCGTGCTCAATATACAGATTGAATAGCATTGCGGAGAGGCTACAACCCTGTCTCACTCCCTTCCCAACAACTGCTTCCCTTTCATGCCCCTTGACTCATAACTGCCATCTGCTTTCTGTACAAATTGTAAATAGCCTTTTGCTCCCTGTATTTTACCCCTGCCACCTTCAGAATTTGAAAGAGAGTATTCCAGTCAACATTGTCAAGAGCTTTCTCTAAGTCTACAAATGCTACAAACGTAGGTTTGCCTTTCCTTAATCTTTCTTCTAAGATAAGTCATAGGGTCAGTATTGCCTCACATGTTCCAACATTTCTACAGAATCCAAACTGATCTTCCCCGAGGTCGGCTTCTACCAGTTTTTCCATTCATCTGTAAAGAATTCACGTTAGTATTTTGCGGCTGTGACTTATTAAACTGATAGTTTGGTAATTTTCACATCTGTCAACATATGATTTCTTTGGGATTGGAATTTTTATATTCTTCTTGAAGTCTGAGGGTATTTCGCCTGTCTCATACATCTTGCTCACCAGATGGTTTTGTCGGGACTGGCTCTCCCAAGGCTGTCAGTAGTTCTAATGGAATGTTGTCTACTCCCGGGACCTTGTTTTGACTTAGGTCTTTCAGTGCTCTGTCAAACTCTTCATGCAGTATCATATCTCCCATTTTATCTTCATCTACATCCTCTTCCATTTCCATAATATTGTCCTCAAGAACATCACCCCTGTATAGAACTTCTGTATACTCCTTCCACATTTCGGCTTTCCCTTCTTTGCTTAGAACTGGGTTTCCATCTGAGCTCTTGACATTCATGCAAGTGGTTCTCTTTTCTCCAAAGGTCTCTTTAATTTTCCTGTAGGCAGTATCTATCTTACACCTCATGAGATAAGCCTCTACATCATTACATTTGTCCTCTAGCCATCCCTGCTTAGCCATTTTGCACTTCCTGCCGATCTCATTTTTGAGACATTTGTATTCCTTTTTGCCTACTTCATTTACTGCATTTTTGTATTTTCTCATTTCATCAATTAAATTCAGTATCTCTTCTGTTACCCAAGGATTTCTACTAGCCCTCGTCTTTTGACCTACTTGATCCTCTGCTGCCTTCACTATTTCATCCCTCAAAGCTACCCATTTTTCTTCTACCGTATTTCTTTCCCCCATTCCTGTTGATTGTTCCCTTATGCTCTCCCTGAAACCCTGTACAACCTCTGGTTCTTTCAGTTTATCCAAGTCACATCTCCTTACATTCCCACATTTTTGCAGTTTCTTTAGTTGTAATCTACAGTTCATAACCAATAGATTGTGATCAGAGTCCACATCTGCCCCTGGAAATGTCTTACAGTTTTAAACCTGGTTTCTAACTCTCTGTCTTACCATTATATAATATCTCTGAAACCTTCTAGTATCTCCAGGGTTCTTCCATGTATACAACCTTCTTTCATGATTCTTGAACCAAGTGTTAGTTATGATTAAGTTATGCTCTGTGCAAAATTCTACCAGGCGGCTTCCTCTTTCATTTCTTAGCCCTAATCCATATTCATCTACTGTTTCCTTCTCTTCCTTTTCCTACTGTTGAATTCCAATCACCCATGACTATTAAATTTTCATCTCCCTTCACTACCTGAACAATATCTTTTATCTCATTATACATTTCATCAATTTCTTCATCATCTGCAGAGCTAGTTGGCATATAGACTTGTACTACTATAGTAGGCATGGGCTTCGTGTCTATCTTGGTCACAATAATGTGTTCACTATGCTGTTTGTAGTAGCTTACCCATACTCCTATTTTTTAATTCATTATTAAACCTACTCCGGCATTACCCTGTTTGATTTTGTATTTACAACCCTGTATTCACCTGACCAAAAGTCTTGTTCCTCCTGCCACTGAACTTTACTAATTCCCACTATATCTATCTTTAACCTATCCATTTCCTTTTTTAAATTTTCTAACCTACCTGCCCATTTAAGGGATCTGACATTCCACGATCCGATCCGTAGAATGCCAGTTTCCTTTCTCCTGATAATGACATCCTCTTGAGTAGTCCCCACCGGGAGATCTGAATGGGGGACTATTTTACCTCTGGAATATATTACCCAAGAGGATGCCACCATCATTTAATCATACAGTAAAACTGCATGCCCTCGGGAAAAATTATGGCTGTAGTTTCCCCTTGCTTTCAGCCGTTCACAGTACCACAACAGCAAGGCCGTTTTGGTTAGCGTTACAAGGCCAGATCAGTCAATCATCCAGACTGTTGCCCCTGCAACTACTGAAAATGCTGCTGCACCTCTTCAGGAACCACACGTTTGTCTGGAGAATAAAACATGATACATCTGGAAGGGGCACCTGTTGCCACTCAATGGACATCCATTTGCAGTATTTTTCTGCAAATTCCAGGCATTGTCATCAATGAACAGCGGTCAGCATTGGCGCATGAAGCAGGCACTTGCTACAAAGGCCCATACACAGCAACGTTTGATGAACAGTCACTGAGGAGACATAGTTGGTAGTCACTTGGTTCACCTGAACAGCTCAACATTTGCATGTCTATTTGCTCTTACATGTCTCTGCTGCCATCCTTCATGCACTGTATAGTTGAAGCTCAGTGGCATGTGAACAGTTTATGGTTGTAACCATTTACGAAGTGCTTCCACTCTTGGTCCAAAAGTCAATGATGATGCCCCATTGAGTGTCAAATAAATTGCTCCATTTCCACATTATGACAACAACTGCACTCTTTTCTGTATCCTCCCTGAGATTCTTACATACTCTCAACTTCTCATGTTGGTACCTTCCTTCTGTGAGTGTTTATTGCACATTAACATAGGCAGTTATCACATTAATATGACTGGACCATGTATTTTGTAGGTTTTTGCATCTGTAGTTTCTAGCTTGTAGTGCTTGAAGTTGGACCATATTTATTGATAAGTTTCAGAACCTTGTAACACAAGGTATTTTCAAACAAACAAAGTCTGTGATAAGCCAACAAGTAGACGGATCTATGTGTTTCTTTATAAGTATGTGTTAAAGAATTTCCCTCAAAATGTTGTTGGTATTTTAGTTCAAAGCGGAGTATTTCACATGCAAACACAAGGAATCATCATTAAATCAAGGCTTTTGTGTAATGATGTGCATGATTGCATATTGATTGTTTCCCTCAGAAATATGATGAATTTTTTTCTCTATTATGCATGCTTCAAGATGTTTGCTTTTTCAGCAACTCCAAAAATTATGCCATGTAATAACATCCTTAGGGGTTATTTTAATCATCATACCTGGCAATCTGTCACAGCAGATGTCCTGGAATAGTAACTGTAGGTTTTTACGATAAAGTAAAAACAATATATAATCAAGTATAGTGTTTCATTTGATATTTATTACGGTTTCAAAATCAAGGCATCTTGACAAATCTGAAATAAGTTGTAACATACGTACAATAATGAAATAAATTATGCACAACTAGCTACAAGCTTTCTGTCCCAAATCACACAAAGTACTGACTTCTACTGCCAACATGGCTGTAACTATTTATACCTTCTTAACAATCCTGAACAATCCTTGACATTGTTTAAAATGAATATTTGATTAATTAACAACTAAAATTAATACAAAAAATTGAAGATACATATCTGATTGTATACTTACTCCTGAACAGCTAGTACACTACGATATTAGGACATGTCTGTTATTTTACTTGAGGATAAATTCTCAAATAAGAAATTACAATAATACATTTACATTTTTTATTATTTACTAGAGGCTCCCTTCATGGGAATTGTTCCCTTCATTTACAGAGCTTCTACACTTTGAAGTGAATGAGATTAAACTTTTATTTTCTCAGTTATATTTTTTTCTAGATGAGTTGCATATTTTGTTTACATATGTGATCCTGAATTAGACTGGAAAATTTTAGTTTTAAGTGGGTCTTAATGGGCTGTTAGTTTTCAACACCCCCAGAAGGATTTGTGAAACTGAAAGTAGGACAAAACCTTTTGTGACAGATCTACATAACAATCCTCATTTTACAATAAACTGGAGGAACAAGTATTTTACTTATGGTATGAGATAAATCCTATGTTTGATTAAAAATGTAAATTGATCATGAAGCGTTATGCAAATATTATTAATCAATAGTACAAGGAAAGAACAAGTTATTTCTTAATTGTATGAGCTAACATATAACTTAGTTTCAAACTAGTTTAAAATTCCTAAGTGTAAATGCACTAATCTCTGTATTTTACATACATGTAAATAGTCTTGATGTTTGCAGTATGCAGACTGCTCCATAGCGAATCTTGAAGTGGGCAGTACGCAGGCTGCTTTATAGAGAATCTTGAAGTTTGCAGTATGCAGACTGCTTTGTAGAGAATCTTGAAGTTTGCAGTATGCAGACTGCTTTGTAGAGAATCTTGAAGTTTGCAATATGCAGACTGCTTTATGGGAATGAAGTGTCTGACCAATGGCAATCTTACTATTTTTCATTTGTCCAGACACTTCCAACGTTTCACATTCCCACCTTTACAATCATTCAAACATTAATTCATGTATTATTTCGGGAATATTTGCACAACACAGTAAGCACAGTAAGTGCTGATGATAAACGGAATGAGACATAAGAGTGCGGTTACGTATTACTTTGAGTGATAGTGTACAGTAAGTTGAATAAGTGATTAATACATCAATTAATAGAGGGTAACATTCCACGTGGGAAAAATATATCTAAAAACAAAGATGATGTCACTTACCAAATGAAAGCGCTGGCACGTCGATAGACACACAAACAAACACAAACATACACACAAAATTCAAGCTTTCGCAACAAACTGTTGCCTCATCAGGAAAGAGGGAAGGAGAGGGAAAGACAAAAGGATGTGGGTTTTAAGGGAGAGGGTAAGGAGTCATTCCAATCCTGGGAGCGGAAAGACTTACCTTAGGGGGAAAAAAGGACGGGTATACACTTGCACACACACACATATCCATCCACACATATACAGACACAAGCAGACATATTTAAGAGTTTGGGCAGAGATGTCAGTCGAGGCGGAAGTGCAGAGGCAAAGATGTTGTTGAATGACAGGTGAGGTATGAGTGGCGGCAACTTGAAATTAGCGGAGATTGAGGCCTGGTGGATGACGGGAAGAGAGGATATATTAAAGAGCAAGTTCCCATCTCCGGAGTTTGGATAGGTTGGTGTTAGTGGGAAGTATCCAGATAACCCGGATGGTGTAACACTGAGCCAAGATGTGCTGGCCGTGCACCAAGGCATGTTTAGCCACAGGGTCATCCTCATTACCAACAAACACTGTCTGCCTGTGTCCATTCATGTGAATGGACAGTTTCTTGCTAGTCATTCCCACATAGAATGCGTCACAGTGTAGGCAGGTCAGTTGGTAAATCACGTGGGTGCTTTCACACGTGGCTCTGCCTTTGATCGTGTACACCTTCCGTGTTACAGGACTGGAGTAGGTGGTGGTGGGAGGGTGCATGGGACAGGTTTTGCATCAGGGGCGGTTACAAGGATAGGAGCCAGAGGGTAGGGAAGGTGGTTTGGTGATTTCATAGGGATGAACTAAGAGGTTACGAAGGTTAGGTGGATGGCGGAAAGACACTCTTGGTGGAGCGGGAGGATTTCATGAGGGATGGATCTCATTTCAGGACAGGATTTGAGGAAGTCGTATCCCTGCTGGAGAGCCACATTCAGAGTCTGATCCAGTCCCGGAAAGTATCCTGTGCCAAGTGGGGCACTTTTGTGTTTCTTCTGTGGGAGGTTCTGGGTTTGAGAGGATGAGGAAGTGGCTCTGGTTATTTGCTTCTGTACTAGGTCAGGAGGGTAGTTGCGGGATGCGAAAGCTGTTGTCAGGTTGTTGGTGTAATGGCACAGGGATTCCGGACTGGAGCAGATTTGTTTGCCACGAAGACCTAGGCTGTAGGGAAGGGACCGTTTGATGTGGAATGGGTGGAAGCTGTCATAATGGAGGTACTGTTGCTTGTTGGTGGGTTTGATGTGGACGGACGTGTGAAGCTGGCCATTGGACAGGTGGAGGTCAACATCAAGGAAAGTGGCATGGGATTTGGAGTAAGACCAGGTGAATCTGATGGAACCAAAGGAGTTGAGATTGGAGAGGAAATTCTGGAGCTCTTCTTCACTGTGAGTCCAGATCATGAAAATGTCATCAATAAATCTGTACCAAACTTTGGGTTGGCAGGCTTGGGTAACCAAGAAGGCTTCCTCTAAGCGACCCATGAATAGGTTGGCGTACGAGGGGGCCATCCTGGTACCCATGGCTGTTCCCTTTAATTGTTGGTATGTCTGGCCTTCAAAAGTGAAGAAGTTGTGGGTCACGATGAAGCTGGCTAAGGTAATGAGGAAAGTGGTTTTAGGTAGGGTGGCAGGTGATCGGCGTGAAAGGAAATGCTCCATCGCACCGAGGCCCTGGACGTGCGGGATATTTGTGTATAAGGAAGTGACATCAATGGTTACTAGGATGGTTTCCGGGGCCAACGGATTGGGTAAGGATTCCAGGCGTTCGAGAAAGTGGTTGGTGTCTTTGATGAAGGATGGGAGACTGCATGTAATGGGTTGAAGGTGTTGATCTACGTAGGCAGAGATACGTTCTGTGGGGGCTTGGTAACCAGCTACAATGGGGTGGCCGGGATAATTGGGTTTGAAAATTGTAGGAAGAAGGTAGAAGGTATGGGTGCTGGGTGTTGGTGGGGTCAGGATGTTGATGGAATCAGGTGAAAGGTTTTGTAGGGGGCCTAAGGTTCTGAGGATTCCTTGAAGCTCCGCCTGGACATCAGGAATGGGATTACGTTGGCAAACTTTGTATGTAGTGTTGTCTGAAAGCTGACGCTGTCCCACAGCCACATACTCCCGACGATCAAGTACCACGGTCGTGGAACCCTTGCCCACTGGAAGGATGACGATGGACCGGTCAGCCTTCAGATCATGGATAGCCTGGGCTTCAGCAGTGGTGATGTTGAGAGTAGGATTAAGGTTTTTTAAGAACGATTGAGAGGCAAGGCTGGAAGTCAGAAATTCCTGGAAGGTTTGGAGAGGGTGATTTTGAGGAAGAGGAGGTGGGTCCCGCTGTGACGGAGGACGGAACTGTTCCAGGCAGGGTTCAGTTTGGATAGTGTCTTGGGGAGTTGGATCATTAGGAGTAGGATTAGGATCATTTTTCTTCATGTCAAAGTGATACTTCCAGCAGAGAAAACGAGTGTAGGACAGTAAATATATGATGAAGGCGGTTTGGTTGAATCTGGGAGTGGGGCTGAAGGTGAGGCCTTTGGATAGGACAGAGGTTTCGAATTGGGAGAGAGGTTTGGAGGAAAGGTTAACTACTGAATTAGGCTGTTGTGGTTCCAGATTGTGTTGATTGGAATTTTGAGGTTTTGGAGGGAGTGGAGCTGGAAGTGGGCGGTTGAGTAGATGGGAGAGACTGGGTTTGTGTGCAATGAGAGGAGGTTGAGGTTTGCTGGAAAGGTTGTGAAGGGTGAGTGAGTTGCCTTTCCGGAGGTGGGAAACCAGGAGATTGGATAGTTTTTTGAGGTGGAGGGTGGCATGCTGTTCTAATTTGCGGTTGGCCTGTAGGAGGATGCTCTGAACAGCCGGTGTGGATGTGGGAGAGGAAAGATTGAGGACTTTTATTAAGGATAGGAGTTGACGGGTGTGTTCATTGGCTGAGTTGATGTGTAGGAAAGGGTTAGGTGGGTGAGGGAAATGGATTGTTCAGTTTGGAACTGGTATAGGGACTGACGGAAAGAAGGGTTGCAGCCAGAGATGGGAACTTTAAGTGTGAGGCCTTTGGGGGTAATGCCAAATGTCAGACAAGCCTGAGAAAATAAAATATGCGAGCATAATCTGGCTAGGGTGAAGGCATGTTTTAGGAGGGAATGTAAATAAAACTTAATGGGGTCGTTGTGGGGGTGTTGTGTGCGTGACAAGGTATTAGAAGGTGGAAAGTGTAACATGAGGTTGGCCGGCCGAAGTGGCCGTGCGGTTAAAGGCGCTGCAGTCTGGAACCGCAAGACTGCTACGGTCGCAGGTTCGAATCCTGCCTCGGGCATGGATGTTTGTGATGTCCTTAGGTTAGTTAGGTTTAACTAGTTCTAAGTTCTAGGGGACTAATGACCTCAGCAGTTGAGTCCCATAGTGCTCAGAGCCATTTGAACCATTTTTTAACATGAGGTTGAAATGAAAATGAAAATAAGTCGAGAAAGTAATTGGAGATCTGTTGTGAAAAAAGGCGAAAAAGTGTTGGTTAAAGCTGGGCTATGTTGATCCTGTGGTGAAATTGGGTTGGTAGACAACGATGTGCACTAAGGTTAGGTGGTTGTGTTGCCGCCAAAACACGTTAAAGGATGGAGAGATTCGGGAAAATTTCGACAAAACGGCGTGTAAATGTATTAAAAAGAGTGGTTTTGTGGTGGTAGATTATGAAAATGAGGCTAACTATTGTCTGGCGAAGAAATAATGACGTTAAAACCTGTGGGAAGCGGCTAAAAATTATCAGTGATGTGGGAAAAACGGAAATGGAAATAAAGCGAAAGTTATCAGAACTAGACGAAATGGTTGTTTAATAGGTGAAAGTTTGTTTGTGGACTAGAAACGGTGGATTTTATAGCAGCGGTAGTGTTGAAAGCGGAAAAAAATTTTTTGGTTATGGTTTGGAAGTCGGTGACGTATTATTGAGTATATATAGGCGGGATAAAATTGTATAGTAGATTACAGCAAAAAGGAGAAGGTGAATACAAAGTGAAACGACTGGCAAAAACAAAAAGAGAAAATAAGACGACAGAAAAGATTTCGAAATGCAACAGTGACAATAACAAACGTAATTGTTAGGTTCAAATTAATGATATGAATTAATAGAGGGAAACATTCCACGTGGGAAAAATATATCTAAAAACAAAGATGATGTGACTTACCAAACGAAAGCGCTGGCACGTCGATAGACACACAAACATACACACAAAATTCAAGCTTCCACAACAAACTGTTGCCTCATCAGGAAAGAGGGAAGGAGAGGGAAAGACGAAAGGATGTGGGTTTTAAGGGAGAGGGTAAGGAGTCATTCCAATCCTGGGAGCGGAAAGACTTACCTTGGGGGAAAAAAGGACGGGTATACACTCGCACACACACTCATATCCATCCACACATATACAGACACAAGCAGACATATTTAAAGGAAAAGAGTTTGGGCAGAGATGTCAGTCAAGGCAGAAGTGCAGGGGCAAAGATGTTGTTGAATGACAGGTGAGGTATGAGTGGCAGCAACTTGAAATTAGCAGAGATTGAGGCCTGGTGGATAACGGGAAGAGAGGATATATTGAAGAGCAAGTTCCCATCTCCAGAGTTCGGATAGGTTGGTGTTAGTGGGAAGTATCCAGATAACCTGGACGGTGTAACACTGTGCCAAGATGTGCTGACCATGCATGTTTAGCCACAGGGTGATGTTTGTTTGTGTGTCTGTCGACCTGCCAGCACTTTCATTTGGTAAGTCACATCATCTTTGTTTTTTTATATATATATACATATTTTTTTCCCCCCAAGTAGCACTACATATAAATAAACAGTCGTTAGCAGAGTGACAGAAACAATTATAGTTATGATATTGCTGTTAATAATAGCTGGGGTAGGCTGTATGCCACAGGAAAGCAGTGTACCTAATGGACAATGAATAATTACAGAGAATTAGATTGCATGTGGCAGCACATCATAATATAATATATGTCAATAGATCAGTAGCTCTAATTTTGTGCCTGTAAGTTGTAGATTAATTATACTAAGTGCATTTCTTTTGAAAGGAGTAGAGCATTGATAATAAGTGATTCCTGAGAACCATGTTGCATGTAACAGTATATCATTGTATTAAGTGTAGGCAGAAAATATTACAAGCAGCAGTGCATATGAATAAACACTCATAAGTTTGAAATTACATTCACAATAGGTGATTAAAAGAATTATATTGCATGTAACAGTATATATCATTATATTAAGTCTAGACAGACCAGATTAAACAGATGATTATATCATGTATAGGTAGTTGTCAAGCAATTTACAAGAAACAGTAATTGTTAGCCTCTCAGACATGTATTTTCATGGAAAAAATTGTCAGTTTTCAACTGTTGAAATGCACATAGACATAATGATTGTACCACTTGTAGGACCAAACGTCCTCATTTCTTTACAAGTCAAACTCAGACTTTAGAGCAACTGAACCAATATGAACATTCCAGGCGACCGAAACAAAAAGATGGATAAAGGGATCTGCCCACACTAACTGTCAAAGACACCTTGTCCTCATAGCTTGGAAGTTGTCTTCCCAAATTTTTCAGCATCTTCTCATAGAGACTGAGAGCCATGATGGCCACATGCCACCGTAGAATCAGATTTGCATTGGTAAATTAAGTACCAGCTGGTTACTTCCAGAATACGTACTGCTCAACAACTAGTTGACAGATTTCTCATTGGTCATCACCACATTAGATATGATGTAGCAACATCAGATCAGACACTAATTAAAATTGGGTACAGATAAGGTAAATTCCAACATAGGTTGAGGCAAAGGGTAAAGTACCAGTGGTTAAAAATGAATGGGTTAATATTAGGAGTAAAATGATTAGTTTAGCCACTCCAAAGGTATGATAAATATATACATTTCCTCATCAGATACATATTAATTAATCAACTAGACTTCAATTGGAAGTAGATGTCTGCAAGAACCGTAACTATACCATGAATACAAATCCTCAATTCTTAGTTTTTTTTTCTCTCTCTGCTACTCATTACACATGAATCATTAGTGGTCATCTGAGTATTTTCAATAAGATATTGGAGGAATTTAACCCGCTTCATTAAGAATCAGATTGTAAGCTAACATTTGTATATATTGAAAAGCACTGACTTGCTGTAACATACAGCAGTATTGATCAGTTCAGATATGTGTAGACATTGTCAAAGAACAACTCGCACCTATACTAAAGAGATAGCATGACATATACAGATATCAGACATGTTGCAAACATCATCCATATCTTATAGTATTAAGATGGTAAAAGAATAATTAAAGAAGACTACCAATGGTTTGGTCATTGAAGCGGTAGAAATCACATGAAAATGAAACTGTGTGAATCTTAAATCCTGGGAATCAGAACATTTCTGTCCCAATAATTATCTCCAACAAAAAATTCCATTTTCTTTATGCTCCTCAGATGGAGCCATTCTAGTAACTTTAACATAATATATTTCTTTCTGATAAATGTTCCTTTTCCAATTACACACTAGATCTAATACATGTTAAGGACAGGATTATGACATAGAGTATTTTCATACTTGATAGTAAATCAATGTCTATCCAGTGACTTTCACATAATAGGTATAGTAACAGGTCACTCCAAGCGAGAACATGTATATATGGCTTCAAACAATCTAACCTAATTATAATCACATCTCAGTTGTAAAGTAATAAATTGTCTCTATAACAGCAAATATATCTTAAGTAAACTTCACACCAACTTCAAAAATTTTCTTAACGTTTCACAAATTCATCAGCACAATGAGATTATAACTTTATCAGCATAGTGAGAATAACTGTACAGACATGATAAGTAAATATTACACCAATTCTCCTCAAAATCCATACATATGTTGCATTAGTAAATCACACATTATTAAACCCACCCAAAGTTTTTACTCGTATCCAGTTAACCAGAAAAAGGCAGCTTGCTTAATATAAAATATGTGCACCAGTTCCTTTTGGCATCCAGTCTCTATCTATTTGTCCGAATCAGATAGTGGAAGAGGGTGAGTTTGTACAGAAAAGTAAGAGAAGATGTGACTTGAAAAGGAATGAGTCACACCAGCTCGGAGCCTTGGGTTTGCCACCCCCAAATTGCAAAAAGAGCTTGCAACCTCCTGAGGAAAATTTCGTTAGAATGATTTGAGGTTGTCATCATTTGAAATGGCATCTGTTCTTACTCCCTCACACAATTGCTATGGTTGTTACAACATGTTTCATCAGAATTCATAGCTTTGATAGAATCAGACAATATTTTTGAACATCATCTGTCAGATATTTAATATCCATACCACACAAACAGTCAGTCACATCATCTGCTTTTTCATTGTGATTTTCATGTAATAAATTCTGTTCCTTCACACAGAATGACCATATCCTAAATTACTATGTCCATCAGCCGTCAGAGACAGCAAAGGACTTGGAAGAGCAGTTGAACGGAATGGACAGTGTCTTGAAAGTAGGATATAAGATGAACATCGGCAAGAGCAAAATGAGGGTAATGGAATGTAGTCGAATTAAGTTGGGTGATGCAGAGGGAATTAGATTAGGAAATGAGACACTTAAAGTAGTAAAGGAGTTTTGCTATTTGGGGAGCAAAATAACTGATTATGGTCGAAGTAGAGAAGATATAAAATGAAGACTGGCTATGGCAAGGAAAGCGTTTCTGAAGAAGAGAAATTTGTTAACATCGAGTATAGATCTAAGTGTCAGGAAGACTTTTCTCGGAATATTTGTATGGAGTGTATCCATATATGGAAGTCAAACATGGATGATAAATAATTTGGACCAGAAGAGAATAGAAGCTTTCGAAATGTGGTGCTACAGAAGAATGCTAAAGATTAGATGCGTAGATTGCATAACTAATGAGGAGGTATTGAATAGAATTGGGGAGAAGAGGAGTTTGTGGACACCTTGACAAGAAGAAGGGACCGGTTGATAGGACATGTTCTGAGGCATCAAGGGATCACCAATTTAGTATTGGAGGGCAGCGTGGAGGGTAAAAATTGTAGCGGGAGACCAAGACATGAATACACTAAGAAGGATTAGGTTGCAGTAAGTACTGGGAGATGAAGAAGCTTCCACAGGATAGGGTAGCATGGAGAGCTGCATCAAACCAGTCTCAGGGCTGAAGACCACAACAACAAAAAATGTCCATATTTTACTGGTACACTGTTGCAAATCACTACATGATGAATCTTAATAAGAAAAATGGATATCATTCGTTTTTGAAAATACTGGTTTCTGAAAAAAAATTGTAATTGGTGTTGTTTTGTTCTTCCACTCTCTAAGTCAAATGCCTGATCAAGATATACTCTTGTGTCATACAAATTGCACACTTTATACTCTAGGATGGTAGAAGGATCCTAACTGCTCTTAGTAACTAGATAGGATAGTAAAAGGGGAGTGATTCAAGAAAATAGATATGGAGTAACTAGCTGGGGTAAGGAACCATATGCTAAATGGTGTATCTACTAAAGTACCACACATCCCCTACCTGAAATTACTACAATGTGCCTGATTGTAATTGCCATGTCTATTTGCCCCATTTCACCAGGCTTCGAAAGAGGCAGGTCTAAGTTTACTGGACCATTTCTTCTGTTTTCAAAATTGTTACTATTGTTTCCCTGATTTTGCCCCCACTGCTTATTTCTTGGTTCAAAATTCCTGTTCTCAGGTATCTGCCTATCATTCCTCTCCCCATTTCTTCTGTCATGATTTCTGAATTTGCTATTGAAATGATCATTAAAAGCTCTGTTATTGTTATTCCTGCTATCATCAGGTCTGTCATTACATCTGCCATTTCTCTCCCATGCTAAATCCAATTTATCTATATATCAAAGAAATTGTTCAGTGGTGGCATCAGGCCCATAGGCCAAACTCCACTTTACCCTGTGTGGTAATCTACATTTTAAAGTACCTATTTGGATCCTTTCAACAAGTGGTTTATTAAGATATACTTAAGTTCTTAACTGTTGTTCACAAAAGGTTTTCATGTGACCATTACCCTACTTGAAATTTGGCCCATTCAAAAATTCTGACTTAATTCTAGCTTGTTTAGTTTCTGACCAGAATTTGTTCATGAAAGCTCCTTCTACCTCATTAAATGACATTTCGGGTTTGATTGATTGGTTTGCCCATGACAAAGCCTCCCCATCTGAAAACGTTTAAAAAAATTTAATTTTCAAACCATCATTTATTTTATCAGTAAAATTATCTTTCATCTGGTACATGAAAACAACTGGATGTATATTGCTCTCCCCTGAAAATGTTTTTATGTTAACATTATTCCACAATGGACTGTAACTACAAAAATATTTCATGGCAACAAAATCTTCGATTTCTTGAAATTTAGATTTGAAATCCGAAATATCGCTTAACAAGTGCCTCCATCTTCTTTTAACTCTGCAAAATTCTCATTTGCAATTTTAGTGAAATTTGGTATATTTTGGTCTGTTTCTGTGAATTTCTTTACGAAATCTTTGTTGAGCTTTTTTAATTGTAAAACTTCAACAGCAGCAACTTTTTCGAAATTTCCCATGGAATCTAGCTTCTCTTTGAATTTTTGGTATTCCTGTTTTAAGGTAACAATTTCCCCTTCTATAGTCGACACATTTTTGGTAATCTAATCTACTTTCTTCCAACATTTATCTAAACTCTCCTTTGTCTTGCAAATTTGGGTTCCATGGTTGTCTAACTTTCTACTGATAGAATCAAGCTTCTGATCAAAAAAAGTTTTATGTTCATCAAACAATTTTTCAATTGTCTTTTTCTGTTCTTCCATAAGTTGAACTAACCTATTCAAGGCTGATACATTAGGTTCAAATCCATGAAAGGGTGAACATACACTACTGTGATCACTGTCCTCTCTGATTTCATTGTCTTGATTAACTACACTATTATCAGTAATATCTACGCTGTTTTGCAAGTTTCCATTAACTTCCCCATTATCGTCAACTTCCCTATTGTTGTTAACCTCCCTATTATCCTCCATAGTGACAATACAGACAAAAAACAATTTCCAAAAGTGAAGATTCCAATAAATTTTGTACTTACAATTGGTTCTCCAAGTTGCGTTTTCACGTATCATTACATCCTTTTTAGTGTCACTCACTTTCTTCTCTGTCCTGTTCTAAAAAAAATGGAATATTATTTCAACAAGCAGGTTACAAACAAAATACGAGATTAGTTAACAGAATTACACTGTATCCCAGCTCCAAACATGAATTATAAATTGTCTTAACTTATCGTAATTATGGGGTTGTTCATAGTTACTCATGACCTGCCACAGTCGTCATCCTGAGTATATTTACAGCCACTGTAAATTAACCACTGGAGATTTAATTTAGTTTAATCTTGCAGTAAGTTTCATAATTTTCATTATAGTTTCAAAACAAAATTAAAGTATTATTACAAAGGCAAACAATACTTACAATACAAAAGGAGCAGCTACATGCTTACTGCTCAAAACCCAAAACTAGACTGACTCACTTTGCCAACATGGTTGTAACTATTTATGCTTTCTTAACAATCCCAAACAATCCTTGGCATTGTTTAAAATTAATATTGATTAATTAACAATTAAAATGGATACAAAGAAATTGAAAGTAAATATATGATTGTATACTTACTCCTGAACAGATAGTACACTACGATAGTAGTAGATGTCTGTTATTTTATTTGAGAATAAATTCTCAAATAAGAAATTACAATAATACATTTACATTTTTTATTTATTACTAGAGGCTCTCTTCATGGGAATTGTTCCCTTCATTTACATAGCGCCTACACTTTTAAGTGAAAGAGATTAAACATTTATTTTCTCAGTTATAATTTTTTCTAGACAAGTTGCATTTTGTTTAAATGTGTGATCCTGAATTAGACTGGAAAATGTTCGTTTTAAGTGGGTCTTAATGGGCTGGTATGTTTCAATGTCTAACAACAGATACAAGATATGCACAGTAAACAGTTTTGTTAACAGCTGTGTCATTTACTTCGTTTATGATTCTTGTTATATAAACAAAATCATTTAACTGCTTCACTAAGCAATCATTATGATCAGTCCACCAAGTGAGGTGGTGCAGTGGTTAGTTTGCTGGACTTGCACTCAAGAGGATGATCGTTCAAACCTGCATCCAGCCATCCTGATTTAGGTTTTCCATGATTTCCCTAGATGGCTTAATGCAAATACCAGGATAGTTTCTTTCAAAGGGCATGGCCAATTTCTGTCCCTATCCTTTCCTAACCCAAACTTGTTCTCTATCGTTAATGACCTCTTTGTTGATGGAATGTGAAATACTTATCTCCTCCTCCTCCTTTGCTATGATCAGACCATGTCAAGCCTTTGTTTATAATAACTCCAAGAAAATGCTGGCCACTTCCTAACAGGATACAACAGTAAATTTAATTTTTTCAGGTCTGCATTGCATTTTACTGGAATTTATGTGAGGAGCAGAGAAGTCATCCATTTAACTTGGACTTATAAAGCAGCTCTTACATTCTTCATATCTCTGTCTGAAGTTTGTAAGAGTTTTCCCGTCAGTTTCTACTTATCAGTTCAAATGATAAGTTTTCTCTGAACTTATATCATTCTTGACAATCTGCCATATAGCTTTTGATTTGTTTATTTCATTTGAGGTGAATTTACTTTCTTCCCCTTATTTTGCCTGTTTAACTATGCTGTGAGATTTTTGTTTTGTATTTGTTTATGTACATGAGAAACTCCACATCATTGTTGTTTTTTGCTTCTGTGTGCACTTTCTTCTTTCTAGTGCTAGAGATTCTGTATATATGTCACATAATGTTATGAAGGGAAAATATTCATTGAAAACAGTCATGAATTCTGATTTAGAAGCAATTTAGTTAATGTTTACTACACTGGTTACTGAATGACAAATTTCATTCAGTTTTGAGATAACTGATATGGCAAGGCTGCTTTCACAGGTGGTCCTGTCTGTAACTTGATACGATAATCCTGTGTCAGAATTGGAATAGGATGTGCCGACTGAGTGAATCAGGCAGGTCTGGCACCTTGATCTTCCACAGGGTTATGAATGCTGTGCCATGGATTCAGGAGTGGGAATGGAGTAATAATGGACCAGAATGTTCTGCAGGCTGGGTAGATGACAGAAATCCATTTTAAGAGTGGGGGGAATGATGGTGGGTAGGATGCCCCTCATTCCTGGGCATGATGATCGATTGTCAAAGCCCTGGCAATGGACATGGTTCAGTTGCTCCAGTCTAATGCAGTATTGGGTGATATTCATGTTTCAGAAACTCATACCTTCTACTATTTGGAGAGTGATCTCCTTTACCCCTAAGTTATTTGCATTCTATCAGAACTTCCCTTGCTGTAATTATATTTTATTTGCTCATACATTTATTTTACTTACATGTGTGTCTGAAACTGAAGTCATTTTATAGCCAAGTCCCAAAAAATTGGCTTCCAGTGGTAGCATAACTGTGCTGGAGTTTATTGTCACGCCAATGTTTAATATATCTCTTTTAAAACAGAAATCTGGGATGCCATGGATGGAGTGTTACCACCATAAAAAAAGTCAGAGTATCAGAGTGACTGACTGTGTCACAGAATGAAACCAATTTCAAAATTGGGAACCATAATCTATTTGTCCTCAAAAGGTTGGGTATCTGGTCCACTCTTTTATTTTATTCCATTTGAACAATTTCAAGATGTTCCAAAAACTGTAATGGTTGCTGATGACACTAACATACTAAATGAGTGCCAAGACTCACTCCTACTTTACAGATCTCAAATGGTAGCTAAACAGGCTAACATTTAGTTCAAACATAGAATTCAAACATACAGTTTAATTCTATGTCTCACAAAGACATGGAAAAATGACCTGCATGTACTAAAAATGGAAGTTATTGTCATACACTAAGAGAAACATTGTAAGTAAAATTCCTTAGGAGTCTAGATGTTTAAGAAGTTAAATTAGATTCAACACATAAATAAGGTAATTATTAATTTTTTGCTTAGTGGTGTTCCTCATTGTGTTGACCCAAAGAAAAAGCTGTTGGCTTATTCTGGATCTTTGAGTCCATTGTTCTGATTAAATTACCATGTGGGACAGTACACTTTGGGAAAGTAAGATATTTATTCACCAAATGTGGAAAGTAAGAATATTGTGTCAATCATATAGTTGCACATTTTGCAGAGGTATTTTTAAAGGCCTTGGAATTCATACACTCACCCCCAAGCATATTTACATATTAATGGTGTTAGTACTGATAGTAAAAATCAGTTACAGCTGAACTGTGAGTTGCACAGTCACAATGAGAAATTAAAACATGTTTGTGTAGATTTTGCCTCCTTACACAGGGTCCAAGTTGAAGTTGCCAGCACTGATATTGGTTCAGAAATCTTCATCAATCTACCATGTAATATAAACCAAACAACAAATTCCTATCAGTTCAAAAGAAAACTGAAAACCACCTCATTGAGCATTCTTTCTACAAAATGACAGATTATGTAAATTCAAAGATTCAGAATTCATGAATACTGTATGACTGGTAGCATTGTTTGTTGTGAAGCTGGGTAACAACTGATAACTTGTAAATAAGTGTCTTTAGTTGCAGATGGAGAAGAATATTACTTTGAAAAGTACAAATTTTTATGTAATTTTTTTAATTTAATTCATAATTTAATCTAATTTAACACTTTGATTGCTGAGCCATTGCTCAGGGGTGTCTACCATAAAGACTGGCTGATTTTAGCGTATTTTAAACTACTACAACTCATGAAAGGTTTCAGTTATAGCAATAAAATTACTCTTATTGAAAATCCTAAACTTTCTTGTTTAAAACCATATATAATACCTTTCTCTTGAATTAATACATACTTTTGACAAGCATTATTATTATAACATTGTTTTTGAGAAAAGGAAAAATTGGTCGAAGGTATATTCACTGTATTTTCTAGAAGGAAATTTTTTTTTATTTTACACAAAAATTGTAATTATGATGGATACAGTATGTCTTATCTACAGTAACATCCTGTAACTATTTTAGGATGCAATTTTCTCTGTATGTGGTAAATTTGAAGGACGGCATTTTGCACAATGCTACTTTACATTCACTACACTGGTAGCTTGTGTCTTTTCACCACACTTTTCCAGTCAGTTTTTTTCCTCTCAGAGAATGCACTACACACTGTTTTTGTTTCTGTTTCTTACCTACTTCTGTCTCAATCTTTTCCAGGAAATGATTTCCAGTTGATAGTCTTGAGAGTCCAGATGGACCAGTTCGGGGTTCAAGATCTTTGCTTTGTGCAAGATTTGCACAGATACTGTCATGAAGTGAGATGTTGTGAGGTTGCAGTATCCTTATTGTATAATATGCAGGAATTTACAATCGCCATTAGTATAACATGGAATGCCAACTTTCTCCACTACTTCACAATTCAATGTTCAAATGCGCCATATGACAATTGCTGATCTGATAAGTCAACACCAAACTTGTTTTTATTATAGTCCACTACACAGGCTGGCTTTGACTTCTCTCTTCCTCTCTGATCAGTGAAAGTGACCATCTCAGCAGTGTGCCTTGTACTTATCATATGCACATTTCTTTTGTCCTTCCAACACAGTGCTAACATATTTCCTTTACGCCTGAAAATAACTTCACCTCACTGAAGGTTCGGATCTTTTATAGCACAAGGCAATCCCCAACGATATTTTCTTGTTGTTCCCACAAGAGCAGATTTTGCAGCTTCCAGTTCTGAAGCAAGTATTGGACTTGTGTAGAATCTGTCTGTAAACAAAGTGTAGCCTTTTCCTGACAGATTTGCAAGCAATGTCTTTACCAGAGTCACTGTATCAGACCTTTCATCCGCATAAACAGAGAAATTCCAGTTGTAACCTGTGTCAGATTTGGATAACATGTAGAGTTGCATACCATATTTATTTGGTTTTTGTGGCATGTACTGTTTGAAATACACATGACCTTGAAATTTACACATGCCTTCGTCTATTGTAATTTTTTGAGATGGTGTATACGCGGGCAAGCTGGAAATTAGCACACACATTATCTAGGAGGGGTCCCACCTTGTGCAGTCGGTCATAGCCAGTTTCTCTTTTCCTCTTAGCTAAGGAATTATCACTAATGTGGAAGTTTCTCAAAAAATGGTTCAAGTGGCTCTGAGCACTATGGGACTTAACATCTGAGGTCATCAGTCCTCTAGAACTTAGAACTACTTAAACCTAACTAACCTAAGGACATCACACACATCCATGCCCGAGGCAGGATTCGAACCTGCAACCGTAGCAGTCGCGCGGTTCCGGACTGAAGCGCCTAGAACCGCTCGGCCACCTCAGCCAGCGTGGAAGTTTCTCAAAATAGAAAGAAATCTGTCAGGCTCAAGATGTTTGGACAGAAATTACACGACACAACAGGGTTCTTGGACCAGTGCTCTCGTAGACGTGACCTCACACTTACACACATATGGACTACAATTGCCAGAAACTTCCTTACTTCCATAAGTGTAACTCCTTTCCACTTTGATAATGAGCAGGTGGGTGAAAGGGAATTTGTGCTTTGTAATTTCCTGATGCATTGTTGAGCATACAGATTAGTTTGTTCCTTTATATGTTTTATCATACTGTCTGTCAGGAAATACGAAAAAAATTCTAGAGGTGCACTGTTCTGGTCTAGACTGACAACATTGTAGATTTCAGATTGTCCTGAGAATAGATCGATATCTGGTGCACGATCAGTAGTCGTCCAACCTTCCTTAGAATCGGTGCAGTGAGGAGGTCTCGGCTTCCCCCTCACCGTCAGTCTCTCTCGTTCTTCAGGCACAGTATTACTTGCTGCTGAAGTGCTTGGACACCTGCTCTCCTCTTCTGAATCTATCAGAAGAGTAGTATTTGCAAATAAAATCGTAATTACATACTGAGAGTTTTTTCAGTGAAAATCTGAACAAAAATTATACATGTTTTGTTGTCAGAATTCTTTACCTGAACTGCCAGAAACTTCTTCTTGAACATAGTCCACATCATCATCAGCGTCATCTACAATATCTTCCTCTGACAAATCAATGTCACTTTCTTCTAAATCACGATATAACTCGCAAGCAATTTCTTCATCCGTCAAGCCACACTTCACCATGCCAACGCTACTGAGACTGTGCGAGAAAAAATCGCCACTCACAAAACCCGGCAAATAAAAAGGGAAGCACACCCTTCCACAGCATGCCTGCACCATCTAGTGACCACACCCGTATTTTCACGGCACCTAAGTGTTAATATTTAATTTAATTTATAATTTAATTAATTAATATAATATGTTAATTAAAATTGGGGAAGTGTGAGCGTTTTTTGAATTAACTTTTCTAGGCTGAATTTGGATGATGGGAGGGAAAAAGTCCATAATCCAGTAGTTACAGCGTTGTGATTGTACTATGTACATATACAGTTTCAGAGAGTTGCTTCTGATTTGTTAAATCGTGTCCATGGCCCGTTGCACATCACAGGAGGCTGTCCATGTCAGTGAAATCTATGGAATGTAATACAACAATAAATGCAAAATGATTTACAAAAACTTATAATCTGACATTATTTTCACCAATGTAGTGCATTCCAATTTGGAACTGTGTTTCTCTTACACACAGGACTCATTTGGAATATTAATTTATTTTTTCTTTCTTTCATTTTTAAAAATATTTTTCATCTCTGAACTTGTTTGTCACAAAACAGAATTGACAAAAGAACAACAATTTGTTACAGGTTTGCAGCTCTGGAGCAGCCATTTGGAATCATTATTGAGAGCTTAGACAGTGTTTTCCTTTGTCCTGAAACTACTGTTTTGTCTGCTGTTTTCCAAGCTGTTGGTAATCTGAAATTTCTTCATTGTGTAATACTGTATGATTCTTTTCCAAGATATTTTGAAAGAAAAGAAGCAGAAGGTAATTATACATTTATTAATATTCAGAGTACTCCCAGTGTAATGTTATAAGAGTGCTAGGGATTAGTAGCAAATGTAAAGTCCACTGTCAACGTGAGTGTTAAATTTTCAAAATGGCAGTACATTTTTTAGTGTTCATTCATTACTGACCCAATATGACACCAGAATGATTCTTGTGGAGGTAGTAAGGTTATAATGATCTGTCTCTAGTTTGAGAGTTTACAGGATCTCTGACAAAACTTTCCATTCCTAATGGAGAAGGCCCTACAAATCAATACTTGTTTCTCATCCACCATCAATTTCCTCACTAGGATGAAGAATATCCAAAATTCCTTGCCATGAATAGAAGAATATTGGAAATCAGAAACAAGCATTTTTTGCAAATAAATGTTCTTTATATCACATTAAATTTGGCATACCATAAAGTAAACCACTTTTTACGTGAAGGAAAACTAAGTTTCTTGTTTACCTGAATAGTGCTTTCTCAGTACTGTATGCATTTCTTCAGTGCTTCTAATTCTGCTTATGTCACGATGATCATATTTAGACTTTTTTCAAAATCATAACTGTATTATGCAGCATCTAAAACAGTTCTATGAAGGCACATCACTGAATATCATATAGATTTATATGATCAGATCTGTCTGTTATTCTGTAATTGTGATTTGTTTGTCCCTCAATTGAACAAGTTTATTGACTAACTTTCACCTGCTTTACCATTGTCTCTTCAACATCTCCAGCCCCTTTATGCAGAGCTATTTTATTAATTTCCTTTTTGGGCAAAACAGTGTAGAAAAAGTCACAGTTTCGTTTAAAGTAAATGGAAAATCAAAACACTGTCCCTTCTCCTCTGACTTTATATACAATTGAAAATCAAGTCATAATTATAATGATTCATTTTCCGATTATAAACAAGGAGGTATGAAGTTCTTGTTTCTGAATACCAACCCATCCAACATCTATGTATTAGTGACTCAGTCAATTAACATATTACTGCAGCTTGAACTTTCTTGACAGACAGTGCTATAGCAGCCAGAGATAGTGGTCATGTTTGTGTGAGCTGTGTTCCCATGTGTGTGTGCATATTGTCTAATTTGGAAGAAGGACTTTTGGCCAAAAGCTAACATGTTAACAGTTCCTTTGTTGGGCCCAACACTGATTCAGTGTCCTGTATGGTGAACAGCAACCTACACTTTCATAATATTGTCATCTCTACATATTAATTCTTGTGAAAGTCATCCTGGTCATGGACACAGTTCTTCCAATGAGAAACCAGTATGTCAATATCATCACTGCAGAATGTTGACTTTGTTGATGGAATCACAGTCTCACCTCTGCTTACTTCACTTTATTGCTATTGAAGTGAAGCCATTCAAAGTGTTCTTTAAGTTTTTGAAAGGGATGAAAATCAGATGGGTCTAGCTCAGAACTGTATGAAGTGTGGTCGACGACAGTGAACCTAAGGCTGAAGGAGAGATTAATCCATGTGTTTATGAAACTTATGATGTTATAAGCTTGGTATGCTGTTTCTCGCACTCTTACATAGTTACATTACACACCATCATGTTACACACTACAATTCGCTCATTTAGGATCAAAGAAACATAACTCAAAAAAACAGTGTTTTGAGATAATTCAATTTAAAGGTTTTGTCCAAACAACTGAGTATTTTTAAAAGTTTTTCACAAACATTTCTATGGTAAATAAAAGGTACACTTCATTGACTGTTGTTTTCTACTAGATGTTACATATTCTAATCACTCGGTGGACACTAATGAAATATTTTATGAAATTATGCATGTAGTTACATTTGTCCAATACATAACTTAATGGCTGTGGCTGTATAATATATGAACATCAAACAAATAATATGCTGCTTTAAGCAATATTATCATATGAAAGATTACTGCAGTTCTTTTAGTAATGTCTTTATAAATACGGATTACACAGAACAAGCAATGGGAATGTGTAAGCTATTATTATTTTCACCTTGCATTATTTGTCTGTAGTAATGTTGAACTTACAATAAATAATTTACAGGTAACAGGAATAATATTCTTGTTTCTTAATCTTCACATAACAACCATAGGAAAAATCATTTTAACGGAGCATAGTACTCCCTCACACCTGTTTTTCTGTTTGTGGATTACTGTATCAAAAATAAAACAACACAGATATTTAAACAAGCCAAAATTAGTGGTTTACATGAAATAGCTAAGGTGATGAACTATCAACATTAATAAAGGAGACAAAAAACAGAAAATAAACAAGAAATCTATTCCTGGGATTCTTCCATGTTTTCCTCATTTTCTAAATTGTTAGTAGCATGGAGTCCTTGATATAATGTGTGATATAATACCCTTATCACATGAATCTACAAGATCTTTTTTCTTTTCTTTATTTATTCAAAGAAGGCTGCCATATGATGGACACAGAGTATTGTCTTTAGGTCCTGAATTTGAAGAATTTCATAGGCCAGTCCTTTTCTCGGTGTGCAAAACTTTAAAGTCACGATCATCATAGGAATACTTAAAAAACATCATGTCAGGCTGATCTTTCCTATATTGCATCCAAACAATCTTAAGCTATTTCACAGTTTCTCCATTCCCAGCAGTTTTCCTATTCTGAATTATTTTCTTCTGAAGCTGGTTGAAATCTAAAATTTTAGTGTTATCCATTTCCGTCACTCTGTACAATTGTATATCAGCCAATGGTATCAAAAACATCCACATGTTTACTTTTTATTTCGATGCTCACATGCACTGAGTCTACTTCCATTTGTGAATGTCCATGCTAAAAAAAGCTAAAAAAACAAAACAAGGTTATCGGTTTTCCTTGTGCATGATTTTTCAAAAAATCCCACAGACATGAAGCCACCTCTATGGGCCCCCTTTTTGCTGTTGTCTCATCCCACATGTAGCAATCGATTTTGTTTTCTCCTACATTAAGAACTGTGAGATTGTACATGAAGAGCCTTCTTTTATACAATACCGCCTTTGCATTCACTTTTGGGGCAGTAAAACACAGTTTGTAAGTCAGATTCAGCTAGCAAATACTCACCTTTTCTTGCACTTTATTTCTTAATGTTCTTAAATTTCCTTGTCATTTCTTTCGTTTTGAAATGCTCTACCTGTACCCTATCAAAATATTTCTCTTATTTTTCCTCAGCTGAAAGCTATGAAAAATTTAAATATTTATCACACATATCTTTTTGTGACCTGTGGAATTTCAGATTAAATTCCTTTGTGAATATCTCCCTATATAGACATAATTTATTGACTGTCTTTCCTTCCTCATAGCATTGTTCCTGAAATAACTCATACATTATCTTAATACTCACATAGGCAGGTAAATAATCCGTTGTACATTTTTTCCTCTTGTAATGAGAAGCAAGAGTAGGAAAACTATTAATGTGTTTCCTTATAGCCTCTTTACTTCTTCTGGTCTCATTATACCTGGATCAGGACATCCTCTTTGCTCTTTCTCATTTACATGATGTTCATCTATTTTTTTACCAGTATTTCTTACAAAGGTTTCAGAAATGTCAAATGTCTTGAGAAAAAAATGCATACACACTTGAATCTTTTCAAATCCCTTTATTAGTTAGAATTTCTTGGTCCTCATCCTTCGTGAGTTATCCGATTTTGTCCTCATACTTTGTTTCTTTTCTTCTTCCACCAACTTACTTAGGTTCTGCCTTTGTAGCTCAACTGATCCAAGATCACAGTAGGCTCTATGGACATTTTGGTTCAGTAAACTGGTGTGGACATTTAGGTCAATCTTCTGGCTTCACATTTCTTGCAGGAACTTCGGAATTCCTCATAGAAATGTATGTACTAACATGCTGTCAATTGATTTTGCTTTGATTTCTTTTCCATTCTTCTTTAACCACTACCCTTTTTCGTTTTCTTGTTTTGTTGCTATTCTCAATATCAGCATTATCAGATGCAATTTGCCCATCCTGACTGTCATAATTAAATTGTGCACTAGTTGCATCCTCAGCAGTTTTGTGAGATTCTTTACAAGGGACTTCCATGTTCAACAGTGTTATCTGTAGCAATAACATGGCAGGTATTCAAAGGAAGGGAAAAGAAAATTAACTGGAACTGCTATAGTATCTAGTAATTGTTTGGTTACTCACCAGAATCTGTCATATTATCCAGTTTATAGGAAGAAACATCATCTGTATCTGAACAAATGAATGACCTGCGCATTTCCACATCATGTTCTTTCTCAGTTATGAATATAAACAATAATAATAATAATAATGATAACAGCAGTAATAGCAATAATAATAATTATTATTTTTATAGTACTTACTACCAAAATATATATACTAAGAAACATGTTCTAATGCTTACAAGATTCCATTAAATTCTGTTTGTCCTCCAGGCACATTTTCATGAGCCTTCTTCCTCTGGACTCCATAGTGCTCCTACTTGCTGTAGACCCATTCACAACTGAAACAATAATTATCTTCCTTGCGAGGAAGTCGCATTTCAATGTTGTCACAGCGTGACGACAACAATGTGGCTAAAGAGAAGTAGTGGCGAAAGCAACTTCTAACAGTTGTGTTAGGATCAGAGAAATGTAAGAGCTGTTCTGTTTCTTAAATTAACACTGTGTCCTGTGGTCTAAAAACGGACCAGTTCTTCTGTCTATCTGATCCTTACTATTTTTCATAAAATGAAGATACATTGACAACTAAAACGCAAACCACATAAGACAGAGTTATGCTTGTTTGATCATAACATAAGTCCTGATTCCATGTACCTTATGGTACTAACAACTAAAAAGTGGCAAAAATGTAGTTACTTCTGTCTGATCCTAAATGGGCAAATTTGGAGCCCTGTATAGGTAGAGAATTGCAACTTGCATCAGTGAAGCAGGAAAGTTGACCAAATAACATGAATAACATGTAATAACTCAACTGACATTGAGAACAGAATAAAAAATTCTGAGGCATTACTTTTCAGCGTCCCCTCATATTTAAACACTGACGGACAAGTAGTGCCACCATTACTATAGTTGGAAATATCACCAAATTGTAGAAAATGTACAGTCAGAAATAGATAACATCATTTGTATTTCCTGTGTTGTAACCTTGGGATGTGTAGATGCCAAGCCATTGAATGAGTGGTTCAGTGGTTAGCACAGTAGACATGCATAAGAGAGTACAATGTTTCAAATTTCAAATCCTTGTCTGTTTGTTCAGCTTTAGCTAATTCATGGTTTCCCTAAATGCCAGTCTGGTTCCTTTGAAAAGGATATCTCAGCTTTGCATCCCAGAACTTTTCCTTCATGTGAGCTTTTCTTGTATGTCTAATGACTTGTTGTCAATGGGCTTTCCTAGCTCTTTGCCTTGAGATCATTTCAATTGTTTCAACCAGTGCTTGATTTGTGACAATATGCACTGTTGCAACTGTACTGGTGCCTCTCATGAAAAACTATTAGAACTATTAGATGCGTACAATAGAAGTTTATTTTCCACCAGTACAGACGTTGTATTTTCACTTTGAAATGTGCATACAAGTGTTAAAATATGGTTTTAAGAATCCTAAATTTGACAAAAAGCCCCTCCTTTGGAAGTCACAGTGCTGGAACCTCCTTTTTTCAAATTAATCACTAGTTTCAACTACACTCCTGGAAATGGAAAAAAGAACACATTGACACCGGTGTGTCAGACCCACCATACTTGATCCGGACACTGCGAGAGGGCTGTACAAGCAATGATCACACGCACGGCACAGCGGACACACCAGGAACCGCGGTGTTGGCCGTCGAATGGCGCTAGCTGCGCAGCATTTGTGCACCGCCGCCGTCAGTGTCAGCCAGTTTGCCGTGGCATACGGAGCTCCATCGCAGTCTTTAACACTGGTAGCATGCCGCGACAGTGTGGACGTGAACCGTATGTGCAGTTGACGGACTTTGAGCGAGGGCGTATAGTGGGCATGCGGGAGGCCGGGTGGACGAACCGCCGAATTGCTCAACACGTGGGGCGTGAGGTCTCCACAGTACATCGATGTTGACGCCAGTGGTCGGCGGAAGGTGCACGTGCCCGTCGACCTGGGACCGGACCGCAGCGACGCACGGATGCATGCCAAGACCGTAGGATCCTACGCAGTGCCGTAGGGGACCGCACCGCCACTTCCCAGCAAATTAGGGACACTGTTGGTCCTGGGGTATCGGCGAGGACCATTCGCAACCGTCTCCATGAAGCTGGGCTACGGTCCCGCACACCGTTAGGCCGTCTTCCGCTCACGCCCCAACATCGTGCAGCCCGCCTCCAGTGGTGTCGCGACAGGCGTGAATGGAGGGACGAATGGAGACGTGTCGTCTTCAGCGATGAGAGTCGCTTCTGCCTTGGTGCCAATGATGGTCGTATGTGTGTTTGGCGCCGTGCAGGTGAGCGCCACAATCAGGACTGCATACGACCGAGGCACACAGGGCCAACACCTGGCATCATGGTGTGGGGAGCGATCTCCTACATTGGCCGTACACCACCGGTGATCGTCGAGGGGACACTGAATAGTGCACGGTACATCCAAACCATCATCGAACCCATTGTTCTACCATTCCTAGACCGGCAAGGGAACTTGCTGTTCCAACAGGACAATGCACGTCCGCATGTATCCCGTGCCTCCCAACGTGCTCTAGAAGGTGTGAGTCAACTACCCTGGCCAGCAAGATCTCCGGATCTGTCCCCCATTGAGCATGTTTGGGACTGGATGAAGCGTCGTCTCACGCGGTCTGCACGTCCAGCACGAACGCTGGTCCAACTGAGGCGCCAGGTGGAAATGGCATGGCAAGCCGTTCCACAGAACTACATCCAGCATCTCTACGATCGTCTCCATGGGAGAATAGCAGCCTGCATTGCTGCGAAAGGTGGATATACACTGTACTAGTGCCGACATTGTGCATGCTCTGTTGCCTGTGTCTATGTGCCTGTGGTTCTGTCAGTGTGATCATGTGAAGTATCTGACCCCAGGAATGTGTCAATAAAGTTTCCCCTTCCTGGGACAATGAATTCACGGTGTTCTTATTTCAATTTCCAGGAGTGTATTTGTATGGCACTCCATATTGTATGTAAATGGGCAAATGAAGGATGTATTAGCCATACATTCCAACACACTTATCTCAGAAATTCAAATAATTGAGCTTTTATATTGTATGTCATCAGATTAACTGATTATCACATATTCTACAGATTTCTGACCCAATGCATGTACTACACTTGTAGCCTACTTGTATTATGCTAGACTATAAGCAATATCTTTTGTTTTATGAAATAGAAAATCACAAAAAAGAAGAAGAACAGAATAAAATAAAGCATCTTGAGCAAATGACTGTTGAGGAAATAAGTGACTTGTCAGATGATGATGTGATGCTGTACAATAACCTGCAGTTGGAGAAACGGAGAGAGAAATTTAAACTGAAGAAGGAGGAAAGAGCAAACAGAAAAGAAATGAGATTACTACAAGAAGCCCTTAAAAAGAAGGTGATTTTTCTCTGTACATATTTGTATTGATTTTAAGGCACAGTGTGAGAATCTCACTAATGTTGTCTATTGTATAACTCTTTTGTATTCATCACTAAAGCTGGTATTCATAACATGTTGGATATAACTGAATTTAAGCATTTAATTTTGTTAACATTTGTTTAAGAGGATAATGAGGAATTCCCATAGTTTAGTGGCACAGTCTTTGAAAGTGTTGTTTTTTTGAAGCTTCTTATTTGCTAACTATCACCATTGTTATCTGCCAGTTTCATAAATGTCTCTTGAGACACATCACAATATTATCCATGACTTAATTAATTCCAAGAAATAATTCATTTTAGATTTTAGAAATAAATATCTATTAATCTACTTTTAGAGTCATTGCACTTCATAATAACAAAAATACTGAAACCATATCTGCTAATTTTATTGTTCAGTTATCTAATTTTGTAGACTGTTCTCATAAACACACTTAAAAACATTTTGTATTAATTTCAAGATATGTCTTCTAGCTAATGCAAGATTCATTAACATAAAAAAGTTGTTGTTAGATATAAACTTCCCAGAAATGTTTTACACCACCATATCTGCAAAACTATGTGGCCCTAATTTCCAGGGAACTAGTGAATGAAAAAATGATCCTTAAGAAACCAAAAAAAGACAACTTTACTATCAAATGAAATAAAAAATAAACCAAAGTAAAGGCACTGTTTTCGAAAGTGCATATAATGAGTAATATTCTCTACCAGGTTGCTCCACCCCATGCATTATAACATCTTTGAATCATCATGGATATTCTGTGTAAGGTAGTGGATGTGTTGCTGATCAAATCTTTGGCATTCTTTGAAGGCAGCTGAGGTCATGAAGTGCATGAGGAAGGGTTTCTGGAAGTTTCAACTGGTTCCAAGCATACTCAGTTGGCTTCAGGGCAGCAGATCCTACAGCCATTCCATTTTATTGATTCATTCCTCCTGAAGGATGCTGTTACTAAGATAGTTGTGGTGTGCATGTGTGTTATTGTTTAGAAAGCCAAACCCACTGTGGAAATGTTGAGTGTAATACTGCACCACATATAGGAGGACCCTATCCCAATACTGCACAGGCCTCAGATTGCTCTTAGTAGTGGACTGATGATTGACATTTGTGCATGATTCTGGCCTTAAGCATGAAAAATCCTCTCACTGCTGCATTCATCGGACTGAATGTCTAAGATGCGTTGGTTACTGGCCACCTCCATACTGTTTCTGTGATTATGAATAACCGTCAGAGAAAGCCTGCACTCATTGGTCATCATTCCAGATGTTTCGTTGGCCATCTCTTTTTGGTGCTCAATGGTGATCAGGTATGTCCGTTGTTCTTAATTGATGCCAATAGGACAATTCATAGTGTGGCAAATGCTTGCATATTATCTATGCTGCCACATACTGCTATTTTCCGCTACCATTTTCATAGATCTGTACGTAGTATATTATTATAATACTAGCTGACAAATCCAACATTGCCCTCATATTCATTTTGCCAATTTTCTATTGAAACTGAAACCTTATACGTACTCATGGGAGTGTCTTAGTTGTAAAGATAAATGCCTTACTACTTCATGCATGATGCAACATTTTTTCATGCTTCTCAGTGTTTATGACCTCATATCTCTTGAACTCTGTGTTTTACAAAGATATATTCGTGTAGGCACATTCAGCAGCATATGTGGGTACTGTATATGAAATACTTTTCACATAGAGTTACTAGCAAAGAAGTAATAACTTTCACCATCATACACAATGTGTCAGTTTTTCACAGATTTCAGTGTTTATGACATCATATTTCCTGAACTATGTGTGGTATCATGATTAATTCTGTAGGTGCATTTATGGTTGTAGCATATGTGAACACTGTCTGTAAAATTTATTGCAAACAGAGATATTAGCCCAGAAGCAATAAATTTAAATTGTTACCTGACAGTAAGGGATATGTGTACCAAGTTCGGTAGAAATCGGTCACATGGTTTAGGAGAAGATGTGGAACACCCCCATTCGACACATACAGACAAACACATCCATATTTTAATATGTGTGGATTTATGCATAGATCAGTTTGTACAGTCACACAGGCATGTCATGTTATTAAAAAGTACACATTTATGATGTTACAGCCATGACTGAATTTTGTGGCTATGGAGTATTGCGACAGTTGTTTGACTAGATCATGATTTCCTATGTCCAGCTTTCCACAAGGAAATGTTACAGGCTCTCTGCTGTTCCGAATCTGCATAAATGAATTAGGAGACAATCTGAGAAGCCCTCTCAGATTGTTTGCAGATGACTGATTCATTCATCATCTAATAAATGACAAACGGAAAGGCTGTCAATTCAACCAAATACTTAGGAATTATAGTTATGAACAACTTAAATACAAATGCTGACACAGATAATATTGTGGGGAAGGCAAACCAAAGATCAAGTTTTATTGGCAGAACACATGGAAGAAGCAACAGGTCTACTAAAGATACTGCCTACACTAAACTTGTTCATCCTCTGCTAGAGTATTGCTGTGTGATATGGCATACTTACCAGATAGAATTGACAGATTTTTAAGCAGTGATGAATTAAGTGCAGATGAAGACCTGTCCGGTCAAGAAGAATCATTTAACCTTTCATAAATTCATTGTTAAAAAACATTCAGTAACTAACTTCAACCATTGCATTAATGTTGATGATGCTATAGTTGAAATGAAAGGAAGTTATGATGTTCAGGATGTAATTGATGAGAATGATAGTGGCTAAAACCTGTTCACAATTGATGACTGTGCTGATTTAACTGACAGTTTTGATGTTGAAAATGATGACTGGCTTGTGGTGAATCTTCTGGAAACCAAAAACATTCACCGGTATACTTAGGAAGGCAGGGGAACAAGATCTGTCATTGATTATATAATAACAGATCAGGAATTCAGGAAGGCTGTGAGGGACACACGTGTATTCAGGGGATTCTTTGATGACACTGATCATTATTTAATCTGCAGCGAAATTGGTATTGTCAGGCCGAAAGTGCAAGAGGTCAGGTCCATATGTAGGAGGATAAGAGTGGAGAAACTTCAGGATAAGGAAATCAGGCACAAGTACATAACAATGATCTCAGAAAGGTACCAGTTAGTTGAATGTAGTCAGTTACAGAAGGAATGGACAAGGTACAGGGACACAGTACTAGAAGTGGCTAAAGAATGTCTTGGAACAGTAGTGTGTAAAGGTAGGATGAAGCAAACAGCTTGGTGAAATGACACAGTCAAGGCAGCCTGTAAAAGGAAAAAGAAGGCGTATCAAAAATAGCTACATACTAGATCTCAGGTAGACAGAGAAAGTTATGTTGAAGAAAGAAACAAAGCCAAACAGATAATTGCAGCATCCAAGAAGAAATCTTGGGAAGACTTTGGAAACAGGTTGGAGACTTTGGGTCAAGCTGCTGGAAAACGATTCTGGAGTGTAATTAGCAGTCTTCGAAACGGAGGTAAGAAGGAAATGACAAGTATTTTGGACAGGTCACGAAAACTGCTTGTGAATCCTGTGAATTCCTTGGGCAGATGGAGGGAATATTTTGAAGAGTTGCTCAATGTAGGTGAAAATCCGATCAGTAATGTTTCAGATTTCGATGTACAATGGGATAGGAATGAGGATGGAAATTGGATCAGATTTGAGGAAGTGGTGAAAATGGTCAATAGATTGCAGTGCAATAAAGCAGCTGGGGTGGATGAAATTAAGTCAGAACTCATCAAATACAGTGGAATGTCAGGTCTTAAATGGCTACACAGGATAATTGAAATGGCCTGGGAGTCGGGACAGGTTCCATCAGACTGGACAAAAGCAGTAATCACACCAATCTTTAAACATGGAAACAGAAAAAATTGTAACAACTACAGAGGTATCTCTTTAATCAGCGTTGTGGGTAAAATCTTCTCAAGTATTGTTGAAAGGAAAGTGCGAGTATTAGTTGAGGACCAATTGGAGGAAAATCAGTGTGGGTTTAGGCCTCTTAGAGGTTGTCAGGACCAGATCTTTAGCTTACGACAAATAATAGAGAAGTGTTATGAATGGAACAGAGAATTGTCTCTATGCTTTATAGATCTAGAAAAGGCATATGACCGGGTTCCTAGGAGGAAGTTATTGTCTGTTCTATGAGATTATGGAATAGGAGGCAAACTTTTGCAAGCAATTAAAGGTCTTTACATGGATAGTCAGGCAGCAGTTAGAGTTGATGGTAAATTGAGTTCATGGTTCAGAGTTGTTTCAGGGGTAAGACTAGGCTGCAACCTGTCCACTGTTGTTCATATTATATATGGATCATATGTTGAAAACAATAGACTGGCTGGGTGAGATTAAGATATGTGAACACAAAATAAGCAGTCTTGCATGTGCGGATGACTTAGTTGTGATGGCAGATTCGATTGAAAGTTTGCAAAGTAATATTTCAGAACTAGATCAGAAATGTAAGGACTATGGTATGAAGATTAGCATCTCCAAAACGAAAGTAATGTCAGTGGGAAAGAGATATAAACGGATTGAGTGCCAAATAGGAGGAACAAAGTTAGAACAGGTGGACAGTTTCAAGTACTTAGGATGCATATTCTCACAGGATGGCAACATAGTGAGAGAACTGGAAGCGAGGTGTAGCAAAGCTAATGCAGTGAGTGCTCAGCTACGATCTACTCTCTTCTGCAAGAAGGAAGTCAGTACCAAGACTAAGTTATCTGTGCACCTTTCAATCTTTCGACCAACTTTGTTGTATGGGAGCGAAAGCTGGGTGGATTCAGGGTAGCTTATCAATAAGGTTGAGGTAATGGATATGAAAGTAGCTAGAATGATTGCAGGTACTAGTAGATGGCAACAATGGCAGGAGGGTGTCCACAATGAGGAAATCAAAGAAAAACTGGGAATGAACTCTATAGATGCAGCATTCAGGGTGAACAGTCTTAGATGGTGGGGCCATGTTACGTGCATGGGAGAAGCAAGGTTACCCAAGTGTCTCATGGGTTCAGCAGTAGAGGATAGGAGTCGGGGCAGACCAAGGAGAAGGTACCTGGATTCGGTTAAGAATGATTTTTAAGTAATATGCTTAACATCAGAAGAGGCACCAATGTTAGCACGGAATAGGGGATCATGGAGGAATTTTATAAAGGGGACTACGCTCTAGACTGAACGCTGAAAGGCAGAATCAGTCTTAAATGATGATGATGATGATGATGTTGATGATATTTTCTTTAAATTCGACTAGATTAGATATACGCTTCATACCCTGGATTGATAATGATGAGATGTTCGAGGATGTAGAACATGTCAGAAAAACAAAATTACGTACCAGATATTTACAAAAAAAAGAGATATTCTATTGCTCCTCCCACAGGTCCAAAGTGAAATAATGTTCATGCATATGGAACAAATAAAAAATGTGAAACATATTTTCATTTAATAGATAATGTCATGTCGCAAATATACTTCCTAGCAAAAAAAATTGAAGCATCCAGAGGACATGGTAATTGCATACATCTACAGACCATCAATGGGATTGGAGTTGCTGTTCTCTGTGACAAATGGCCACCAGCATGCATTTGCTTTGGGCATTTTTAGGTTTGTTATGAGGCATCATGGGGCATATATGATCACTGTGAAGGGCTTGGAAATGCTGAATACTCATGTGACATAGGTTTATCAACACTTGACCAATTTGAAAGTGGTCTAGTGTGGGTCTCCAGTTGGGCACCTTGTTGAATCCACCTGATAATAAAGAAAAAGTAGTGGATGCTCTGCAACATTCTGTGTCACCCTGTGAGTAGTTGCAAGACTAGGGGGTGTGCATCAAATGTAATATATAAAGGAAACCGATTAATAATTGCTGCTTCTGTAATTTTAAAAAATTTGGAAAAAATAATTGAAAGAAATTGGAAGGTACACATATCCTGAGTGAACTTTAACTGCCACTAATATCAACAGACCTTTAAAGTCAATACATTTTTCCATTCATATTCATCATCTAAATGTTCATACTTCTTTTTCCTGTTACCACTATTGTGCATAGAGCTTGGTATGACAATACTGATTCAAGATCACCTCTTCTCTGCTCAGGCAAATTCTTCTCATCTGCTCTGATCCTCTTGATGCAGGATTCTTGCCATACTGATTCCACATCACCCCTCCTCTGTTCAAGCAAATTCTTCTTGTTGTCATGGATGTACGAATAAACTTTGCTTTCCTAATAACTTTTTATGACACTTCTTTAATGTACGGCTGGAATACACATTATTTTAGTAGTATTAACTCGGTGGAACTCATCATATGTCCACCCATTAACACTTACACAAACAGGTGAAATGCAGAAATTAAACTGTTTCTATCCCAGCATCATCGCTGGTAGAAAATAACTTATTATTTTAGATATATGTATCTGACATGTATAAAAAGAAAAGAATGAGAAGAGAAAATAATAATAATATGATTCATTACCATTGTCCCCCCCTGAGCACTGACTTCATACAGAGGTGCACAGTGTTTGACCTTATTTCTCTTTTTGATGTTGATAATCCTGACCAGTATGGGCATAGCCTTCATTTTTCAGCCTTTGGAGTTATCCTATATGGCTATCAATTTATATGGACATGTCAGGTCCCTTACCATATACGTGCATAAGTTTTCTTTCATAACAAAGTGCTTGCTGTAACTGCTTAGTCCCATTATTGTCAGTCAGCATCTAACCAGTGTTTACCTTGCAAAGCATGTGCACACAGCTTAACATCTGTTACTGTCCCTGCTAATGTCTGCATAGTCTCTACTGCAAAAATTTGTGAAGCTTGTGTTCAGAGGCGGGATCCTTTGTGAAATCTTTGATGCAGTGACAACTGGTTCCATATCAGCAGCCCGAGGAATTTATTCCACCTTGCTGCTCTCACTTATTGTGGGTTCACCAGCTGTACATCCAACATACATCAACAAGGTAAGTTTCTTGCCGCTTTTACAATGTTGTCGAGCACAGAAAATTCATGGTACAGGAAGTATTGTCACCTTTAGTTTATGATGAGCACACCCAGATATCTCACATGCACACTTAACACTTTGCAGGCAGGTTTCATATGTTTTTGCACTTTGTTTTTCAGTATCTTTCATATTGTGGCATTACACAAAGTTCCTGTAGTGTCCTTTCCACATACTACACACACACAACAACTTAATACTAACTTAAAACTAAATCTTCGCAGATAAGTGTACAGTGGCTTGACGGCTACTAATACCTCTTTCATATATTTAACCATGTATTCATTTACTTCACTGTTCAATCATGTATCACAAACTCAGTTAATGTTAGGTGTGCATCTCTACTTACCTTATAAATCTATATATAAAAACAAAGATGAGGTGACTTACCGAACAAAAGCGCTGGCAGGTCGATAGACACACAAACAAACACAAACATACACACAAAATTCAAGCTTTCGCAACAAACTGTTGCCTCATCAGGAAAGAGGGAAGGAGAGGGGAAGACGAAAGGAAGTGGGTTTTAAGGGAGAGGGTAAGGAGTCATTCCAATCCCGGGAGCGGAAAGACTTACCTTAGGGGGAAAAAAGGACAGGTATACACTCGCACACATGCACATATCCATCCACACATACAGACACAAGCAGACATATTTAAAGACAAAGAGTTTGGGCAGAGATGTCAGTCGAGGCAGAAGTGTAGAGGCAAAGAAGTTGTTGAAAGACAGGTGAGGTATGAGTGGCGGCAACTTGAAATTAGCGGAGATTGAGGCCTGGCGGATGACGAGAAGAGAGGATATACTGAAGGGCAAGTTCCCATCTCCGGAGTTCGGATAGGTTGGTGTTGGTGGGAAGTATCCAGATAACCCGGACGGTGTAACACTGAGCCAAGATGTGCTGGCCGTGCACCAAGGCATGTTTAGCCACAGGGTGATCCTCATTACCAACAAACACTGTCTGCCTGTGTCCATTCATGCGAATGGACAGTTTGTTGCTGGTCATTCCCACATAGAATGCATCACAGTGTAGGCAGGTCAGTTGGTAAATCACGTGGGTGCTTTCACACGTGGCTCTGCCTCTGATCGTGTACACCTTCCGGGTTACAGGACTAGAGTAGGTGGTGGTGGGAGGGTGCATGGGACAGGTTTTGCATCGGGGGCGGTTACAAGGATAGGAGCCAGAGGGTAGGGAAGGTGGTTTGGTGATTTCATAGGGATGAACTAACAGGTTACGAAGGTTAGGTGGACGGCGGAAAGACACTCTTGGCGGAGTGGGGAGGATTTCAAGAAGGATGGATCTCATTTCAGGGCAGGATTTGAGGAAATCGTATCCCTGCTGGAGAGCCACATTCAGAGTCTGGTCCAGTCCCGGAAAGTATCCTGTCACAAGTGGGGCACTTTTGTGGTTCTTCTGTGGGGGATTCTGGGTTTGAGGGGACGAGGAAGTGGCCCTGGTTATTTGCTTCTGTACCAGGTCGGGAGGGTAGTTGCGGGATGCGAAAGCTGTTTTCAGGTTGTTGGTGTAATGATTCAGGGATTCCGGATTGGAGCAGATTCGTTTGCCACGAAGACCTAGGCTGTAGGGAAGGGACCGTTTGATGTGGAATGGGTGGCAGCTGTCATAATGGAGGTACTGTTGCTTGTTGGTGGGTTTGATGTGGACGGACGTGTGAAGTTGGCCATTGGACAGGTGGAGGTCAACGTCAAGGAAAGTGGCATGGGATTTGGAGTAGGACCAGGTGAAACTGATGGAACCAAAGGAGTTGAGGTTGGAGAGGAAATTCTGGAGTTCTTCTTCACTGTGAGTCCAGATCATGAAGATGTCATCAATAAATCTGTACCAAACTTTGGGTTGGCAGACTTGGGTAACCAAGAAGGCTTCCTCTAAGCGACCCATGAATAGGTTGGCGTACGAGGGGGCCATCCTGGTGCCCATGGCTGTTCCCTTTAATTGTTGGTATGTCTGGCCCTCAAAAGTGAAGAAGTTGTGGGTCAGGATGAAGCTGGCTAAGGTGATGAGGAAAGAGGTTTTAGGTAGGGTGGCAGGTGATCGGCGTGAAAGGAAATGCTCCATCGCAGCGAGGCCCTGGACGTGCGGAATATTTGTGTATAAGGATGTGGCATCAATGGTTACAAGGATGGTTTCCGGGGGTAACAGATTGGGTAAGGATTCCAGGCGTTCAAGGAAGTGGTTGGTGTCCTTGATGAAGGATGGGAGACTGCATGTAATGGGTTGAAGGTGTTGATCTACGTAGGCAGAGATACGTTCTGTGGGGGCTTGGTAACCAGCTACAATGGGGCGGCCGGGATGATTGGGTTTGTGGATTTTAGGAAGAAGGTAGAAGGTAGGGGTGCGGGGTGTCGGTGGGGTCAGGAGGTTGATGGAGTCAGGTGAAAGGTTTTGCAGGGGGCCTAAGGTTCTGAGGATTCCTTGAAGCTCCGCCTGGACATCGGGAATGGGGTTACCTTGGCAAACTTTGTATGTGGTGTTGTCTGAAAGCTGACGCAGTCCCTCAGCCACATACTCCCGACGATCAAGTACCACGGTCGTGGAACCCTTGTCCGCCGGAAGAATGACGATGGATCGGTCAGCCTTCAGATCACGGATAGCCTGGGCTTCAGCAGTGGTGATGTTGGGTGTAGGATTAAGGTTTTTTAAGAAGGATTGAGATGCAAGGCTGGAAGTCAGAAATTCCTGGAAGGTTTGGAGAGGGTGATTTTGAGGAAAAGGAGGTGGGTCCCGCTGTGACGGAGGACGGAACTGTTCCAGGCAGGGTTCAATTTGGATGGTGTCTTGTGGAGTCGGATCATTAGGAGTAGGATTAGGATCATTTTTCTTCGTGGCAAAGTGATACTTCCAGCAGAGAGTACGAGTGTAGGACAGTAAATCTTTGATGAGGGCTGTTTGGTTGAATCTGGGAGTGGGGCTGAAGGTGAGGCCTTTGGATAGGACAGAGGTTTCGGATTGGGAGAGAGGTTTGGAGGAAAGGTTAACTACTGAATTAGGGTGTTGTGGTTCCAGATTGTGTTGATTGGAATTTTGAGGTTTTGGGGGGAGTGGAGCTGGAAGTGGGAGATTGAGTAGATGGGAGAGACTGGGTTTGTGTGCAATGAGAGGAGGTTGAGGTTTGCTGGAAAGGTTGTGAAGGGTGAGTGAGTTGCCTTTCCGGAGGTGGGAAACCAGGAGATTGGATAGTTTGTTGAGGTGGAGGGTGGCATGCTGTTCTAATTTACGGTTGGCCTGTAGGAGGATGCTCTGAACAGCCGGTGTGGATGTGGGAGAGGAAAGATTAAGGACTTTTATTAAGGATAGGAGTTGACGGGTGTGTTCATTGGCTGAGTTGATGTGTAGGTGAAGGATTAGGTGGGTGAGGGCAATGGATTGTTCAGTTTGGAACTGGTATAGGGACTGATGGAAGGAAGGGTTGCAGCCAGAGATGGGAACTTTGAGTGTGAGGCCTTTGGGGGTAATGCCAAATGTCAGACAAGCCTGAGAAAATAAAATATGCGAGCGTAATCTGGCTAGGGCGAAGGCATGTTTGCGGAGGGAATGTAAATAAAACTTAATGGGGTCATTGTGGGGGTGTTGTGAGGGTGACATGGTATTAGAAGGTGGAAAGTGTAACATGAGGTGAAATGAAAATGAAAATAAAAATATATGGGGAGAGATAAAGGTGAACCGGAAAGAAACTGGAGATCTGGAATGAAAAAAGGCGAAAAGGTGTTGGTTACAGCTGGGCTATGTTGGACTTGGGTTGGTAGACAACGATGTGCATAAAGGTTAGGTGGTTGTGTTGCCGCCAAAACACGTTAAAGGACGGAGAAATTCGGGAAAATTTCGAAAAAACTGCGTGTAGTATATTAAAAGGAGTGGTATTGTGGTGGCAGATAATCAAAATGAGGCTAACAATTGTTTGACGAAGAAATAATGGCGTTAAAACCCGTGGGAAGCGGCTAAAAATGATCAGTGATGTGGGAAAAACGGAAATGGAAATAAAGCGAAAGTTATTAGAACTGGCCGAAATGGTTGTTTAAAAGGTGAAAGGAGCTGTTTGTGAACTAGAAACGGTGGATATTATAGCGGCGGTAGTGCTGAAAGCGGCAAAAAAAAAAAAATATTTTTTTGGTTATGGTTTGGAAGTGGGTTACGTATTATTGAGTATATATATAGGCGGGATAAAATAGTATAGCAGATTACGGTAAAAAGGAGAAGGTGAATACAAAGTGAAACTACTGGCAAAAACAGAAAGAGGAAAATAAGACGACAGAAAAGATTTCGAAAGATAAAGTGTGTTATGGACATGGTGTGACCTCTTATTCAGTTTGCCACTTATCTGGTACTCACTTCTTTATCTGCAGCAAGAGTTTTCTGGTCTCTCAATTATAATTAGTGCATATGCTTTCAATACTTAAATTTGTAAATGTATAGATGTAATGTATACAGCAGCATAACTTCAGTAAATATCTGGTAGTTAAGATCCCTTTTCATGTATTTAATCCCTTTGCTTATGTGCATTGTGTAGATAGTCATAGTTGTTTACAGACTCTCCCTTAATTTTCTATGTCCCTGTTTACACAATAGGCTTTAAAAATGCTCGTGTAGGCTGTAGCTGATAGGGTTTATTTGTTTTGGCTGCTCCAACGCTTTCAGCTGCATCTGGCATGCACACACTTGCAATTTGTTGACTTGCTTTCTCTCCAAAGTGCATGCGCTGCATCGCTCTGGTACCACTAACATCAAGGCAAGTTGTATATTGCATTACGCAAAACCACGCATTTCACAATTTCATTTATTCATTTACAAAACATCTTTTCTAACACTGCCAACATTCTTACACCGTCAGAAACACTTTCGCAAATATCTCATCCTGTTATAGGTGTACTCATATTTACTGATAAACCACTGTCATTAACACCAAATTCTGTATCATTCTCCATGATAAACTAAAAAATTTTGGAATGTAAGCACTTATCTCTGTGTCATTGGTCATTGGTGTCCGTGTTTTCAAAATTCTTTCAATTCCAGAATGGTTTGATAGGTAGTTTCACTCTTTTTCTCCTCCCAAAATAGACGTATTTTCTTCTGGAGAATTCACTGGTACATCATAAATCCTCTGATCCTCCACCATTTCAAACATAGCCAGGTCTGGAAGTCCAGCTCTAATGTCAAATCTAACATAACTTCTCATACCAGCTCCATTCACCAAATCTAGCTGCAGAAAGTCTTGGGTCACTACCGGATGTACACCAATTAATCTGCTGACAACACTTGTTTATTTGTCACAACTTTACAGGCACCAGAACACACCAGCTAGTACTCCAACCGCACTCCGCCCTCCTCGAAGGCTTTGGACTAGGTGTATTTATACATCTTTTAACAATTATGTTCTTTTACATTATTATGTTATTTCATGTTTGATGTTACAATTGCAATAAGTTAATCCAGCAAAAACTGACATTACAGAGCTTTAGCAGAAATTAAAACAAGTGCAATGATTATGCATATTTCCAAAATTAACGACCATCTGCAAGTGTAATTTTGAAACATACATACAGTTAACAGTTAAGTTGTCATTGTTCAGTCCAGAACATTCTTGAATATCTTTATGTAATTTAATTAATTATGCTATTTTATGAGCTGGTAATATTTCTACAACATCAAAATTACAATTCAAATGTTCAAAAGGACTTTTTTACAACATTTAATGGCTAAAATATGGAATAATTATGTACACCACAAAATCTTTAAATCATGTTATGAAAGATTAATGAATTGCTCTTCTAACATTATTTGTGATACAAATTATCTTTCTGAGGTTATGTCTTCAGTTTAAACAAATTTTCTCTAGTTTTCATAATATGTGGACATTACACTGAATTTCTCTATACAATGTCCCAGAAACATTAATTATGAGTTTAATTACAGATTTTTAATTGATGATTTTCATAATAATATGTTGTACTGACTTGCAAAGGTACATAAATGTTAAGCTTTTAATGGTTTACACAGTTAATTTGCATTATCATAAACAGTGAATTTTAATAATTGAATTATAATTACAAGACAATGAAAAAGGATACTAACATTTATACACTATTAACACTGTTTCCACAACTTGTTCTTTCTCTTCAAAACATCCCAAAAATCATATCAAAGTGATAATGATTTATTCTGACTGTACATTAATTTACCTGATTAACAACATACATTAATTTGTCTGTGATACAGTTTAACATTTTCGTTGCAACATCTGTTTTAGCATGTATCACATGCTACAAAACCCACTGCATTGGGTACTCCACATGACGAAATTAAGCCTGTTTTGTTACATGACTCCCCTCCTCCCCCATCATCACTTCTACATGAAACATGATGATGTCCCTACTTTAAAAACCTGCACAATAATAATAATAATTTTTTTACATGACTTTGGTGTCTCTTTCCTTGAGGAATGGTGTTTCCTTTCTTGAAGAATTTTCAGTCCCTATCTGATACTTGGCATGGCTACATTGAACACTGCTGGCTACCATAGGCTGCAATAGCACAGTCTGCTATGAGTACACAGTATACAGTGGTCAAATTCAGTTAGGAAAGAGTGAAGGAGGGCTCAGTACTTTTGTGGACAGATTCTCGAGGACAAAACAGGTTCACAGAAATTTTTACATGTAATTATACAATACTTGTATATAAGCAAGTATCAGTTCTCTTAAGTTCCACTTGCTGTTCTTGAGACAAGCACTTTGATTCGCCCACCTTTGTACTTATTGTGTCAACGTTTACTTCTTCTGCTGCCAACTGTTCATTATTGTATATATGTTGACAAACATAACTATGGTATTTACCAATTGAACTTCAAAGTCATGAGTAACTTCAGTTTTACCTCTGTTAGTACTTCTGCTGTTTAGGTCTGTTACAAATAATTGGTTACTTACAGTGAAATGACATTGGCCTTTTCGTATATCAATTTGTTCTTGGTGTGGCCTAAATGTATCCATACCAATTAAACAATCAACTATTAATTTCTCTACTATCAAAAAATTGCACCATACAAATTGTATGGGAATTAAGGCTTGTATCTTGACCCCTTTCAATTTCTGATCAGTGGCAGTTCGCACCTTGTGATTTTGCACAGACAGTGTGGGTATACGTCCACATTTCTTCAGTTCTTGAAGGCATTCCTGTGACATCAAATTAGTTGAAGCACCTGTTTCAAGTACAATAGGTACATCAAGGTCAAATACTCTGGCTTTAATAGTAGCTTGTACCTTGCCCTCTGTCAACTTTTTCTGTGTACCCTCATTTCCTTGATACAGATCATCTCTCACATCATTACCATGATTGTATCTGGTATCTGATAAAGCAAGTCTCAATCAAGCTCGTGCCACCACTGTCCTCCAAGGTCAGAGAACATGGGCCTACCGTGACTGGTTCAAGTTTTCTGGCATCACTGAGACATCAGTCTCTCGGTTAGGTGTAACTTGCACTATGTGGACTGTTGCTGTTCGATTAACCAATTAGTGTCCTGTGAGACGCTCAACTGAAATTATCTTTCCCTCTGTGCATTATTCGGCATATATGTGTTATTTTGCCAGCTGAATTGTGCAGTCTGTGGGTTATTTGGTTGTCTGTTATTGTTTTGCATTTGGCAAGCGATCAGCTGACTATTGCCAGTAGCTTGTGGCAGTATATATTGTACAGGATGGCCATATGCTGCTCACCCATTGTAGTCATTTTTGCTAAATTTTTGCCCATTTCTTTTATATCCAGCTCTGAATTTACAGCTTTCTCCATTTTCATTGTGATTACTGTCACCATTACCATATATCTGTGTGGGATAAGGTTCCCATCTGTGTTGTACTATGAATCCATTATTTCCTTTTTGGCCTGCAAATCTCTGTGGCGCTGTTGGCATATTTACATGCTTGGGCGTTACTGCTCTCTCTTTGAATATCGAATCTATTGAGTCCAATACTGATGGAAAGTATTCAGTGTCATGTTCCGGAATGCTAATGAGTTTTTCCCTAATGTGGGCTGAAAGATGGCCCTTTAAAATTTTCAGCACATCTACTTGAGATACTGGGTTAGTCCAGTACCTGGTTTTATTCAAATATTTTTCAAAATAGCCCTTTGAGCTTCCATATTTGCTATTGAATGGAGCTGGGTTGAATACCTCATGTTTGAGCCTCTCTTGTATGGCATCATACCAATATTTATCCAGAAAAGCTCTCTCAGTCTGTTCATAGTAGTAGCAAAGTTCAGCAGAACATCACCCTGCCTGTATGCAACAGCAAATCTGATTTTCTGGGCTTTGGTCCAGGTACGAGGTAAAACATTTTGAAATGCTCTAATAAAGGTCACAGGGTGTGTTCTTTTCCCTTCAGAGTTAAATATCAGAAATTTTCGATGCCCAAGTAATCCCTCAACTGCAAGGATTGTTGACAAACATGCCACGCTGTCAGTGACAGGTGTGTTTATGTTCACCTGTGGTGTACGCATGGCAACTGCACTTGCTCATCACTTAGAGCTGCCGGCAAGTGTTGCTGCATTCTGTAACCTTTGCTATTTTCCTTTGCCGGGCTAGTCCCATATTGAGGGTAACCAGTAAAGGTATCTAACTTTTCTAAAAGCATCTGTTTGTTTTCTGTCATAGGTTGTTTCGGAATGTCAGCAGTTTTAGCAACACTGCCTCATAACCTTTCCTCTGCTTCCTTTAGACCTGTATCTATTTTAGCTAGAAGTTGGCTTTCTTTCTCTTTTAGAGCTTCTTCTGCAGTATCTTCATAAATTTTACTCTGACACTACCTTTTCAGCAAGGCTGCTGCCCTTATCCAGCAACCCGGCTTCAGCATTTTCAGTTATTTCCTTTACATCTGCACATAACTTATCTCTCTGTTTTTTTGGCAAATTTTGACTCTAAACATAACCAGTCCACTCTTAGACTCAACTTGTGTATTTCTGTAGGTAAGTTTTTGCATACGTCTTGCATCTCACTGACTGTATCCGTAACATTTTTTACCAACACATCCACTTGGTATTGCGTCTCCTGAATTTGAGAATATGCTTCACTAAGGTTTTGTAACCCAGCTGTTAGTTATTGCTGTTTATAGTCTATGGATGTTACATTTTCCTTTAATGTATTTATATTGAAGGACATGTTGGTAGTTATTTCTAGTTTTAGTTGTTTTCTGAGCTCTGTGAACTTACTGGATAATTTGACAGATAATTCAGTGTGTATAGTTTTGCTCACCTCACTGAACTGTTGACCAATACTGTTCTTCAAATCGTTAAATGCCTGATTTTGCTGTGCAAACTGTTGTCCTATATTTTCCTTATATCTTGTGAACTGCTGTGTAAACTGTTGTTATTAGTTGCATCAGCTGTGTCAAATTGTGTGTCTTGCTAGTATTTGCATTTTTTTCATGAACTGTTTCCAGTTCTTGTGTTTGAAATGTCGTGAGCAAATAATCAAAGGAATTTTCACTGTCGTGTACTTCAGTTTCACTATTTGAAAAATGTTGCCCATCGAAAAATGAGAAATTGTCTCATTGAGCATCATAAAAGTGACATCATAATTAGTCATATTATCATTTTTTAACCCTGCGGCAGGCGTGTGGCGGCATACAGTGCCGCCAATTTCGTTTTCTTTCAATAATTACATCAGCTCGCTGAGCACATGACAGTGGTGCTAGATATGCTTTGATTGTTTAGTCATGCACCAAACTGCACTGCTGCGCCATTATTATACCCACCATAACAGCTGTGACTCACCTGTGAAGTGGACGACTGCACCGAGACGGCACTGCGTACCGCAGGTGCCTGGTAATGTAGGTACATATAGCTGTATCACTGTAAGTACATATAGCTGTATCACTGATGATTAGAAGCTTTGTTTTACAACTCTGTAGGTGAATGATAATTTAGTTATTGACATTGCTTTGGTATTAGAATTATTTTATTGCCTCCCAGGCCCGCACAAAGGAAAGGACTAACACCAGAAGAAATTGAGCGACTTCTTCTGCAATCATCTGTCAAAGAAAGCTACGCAGATTTCTCTGACAGCAATGAGGAAGCAGAAATAATTGAAACTGCAGTGAATCTGAGCAGTCATGCGCTGACAGAAATGAAGTGAAAGGAATGCCATGTGATGACAGCCATTTTTATATTGATAAGGACCAAGAAACTTTGTGGATAAATAATCCGTTAGCACTACCAGGGAAACCAAAACGTAAGAATATAATGAAAGTCCTACCTGGCCTGAAACACATTGGTAGAGAAGCTAAAACTGAAATTGAAAATTTTCTCAAATTGTTTGAACCTGAGAACTAGGGCCGTTAGGTCGAATCTGGGAGTGGGGCCTTTGGATAGGACAGAGGTTTTGGATTGGGAGAGAGGTTTGGAGGAAAGTTTAACTACTGAATTAGGGTGTTGTGGTTCCAGATTGTGTTGATTGGAATTTTGAGGTTTTGGGGGGAGTGGAGCTGGAAGTGGGAGATTGAGTAGATGGGAGAGACTGGGTCTGTGTGCAATGAGAGGAGGTTGAGGTTTGCTGGAAAGGTTGTGAAGGGTGAGTGAGTTGCCTTTCCGGAGGTGGGAAACCAGGAGATTGGATAGTTTTTTGAGGTGGAGGGTGGCATGCTGTTCTAATTTGCGGTTGGCCTGTAGGAGGATGCTTTGAACAGCCGGTGTGGATGTGGGAGACGAAAGATTGAAGACTTTTATTAAGGATAGGGGTTGACAGGTGTGTTCATTGGCTGAGTTGATGTGTAGGTGAAGGATTAGGTGGGTGAGGGCAATGGATTGTTCAGTTTGGAACTGGTATAGGGACTGATGGAAAGAAGGGTTACAGCCAGAGATGGGGACTTTAAGTGTGAGGCCTTTGGGAGTAATGACAAATGTCAGACAAGCCTGAGAAAATAAAATATGGGAGCGCAATCTGGCTAGGGCTAAGGCATGTTTGCGGAGGGAATGTAGATAAAACTTAATGGGGTCGTTGTGGGGGTGTTGTGAGGGTGACATGGTATTAGAAGGTGGAAAGTGTAACATGAGGCTGAAATGAAAATGAAAATAAAAATATATGTGGAGAGATAAAGGTGAACTAGAAAGCAACTGGAGATCTGGTGTGAAAAAAGGCGAAAAAGTGTTGGTTAATCTGGGCTATGTTGATCCTGTGGTGAACTTGGGTTGGTAGACAACGATGTGCACAAAGGTTAAGTGGTTGTGTTGCCGCCACAACACGTTAAAGGGTGGAGAAATTCGGGAAAATTTCGAAAAAACTGCGTGTAAGTGTATTAAAAGGAGTGTTTTTGTGGTGACAGATTATGAAAATGAGCCTAACAATTGTCTGACGAAGAAATAATGACGTTAAAACCTGTGGGAAGCGGCTAAAAATGATCAGTGATGGGGGAAAACGGAAATGGAAATAAAGCGAAAGTTATTAGAACTAGCCGAAATGGTTGTTTAATAGGTGAAAGGAACTGTTTGTGAACTAGAAACGGTGGATTTTATAGCAGTAGTAGTGTTGAAAGAGGAAAAAAAAATTTTTTTTGGTTATGGTTTGGAAGTGGGTTACGTATTATTGAGTATATATAGGAGGGATAAAATTGTATGGTAGATTATGGTAAAAAGGAGAAGGTGAATACAAAGTGAAACTACTTGCAAAAACGGAAAGAGAAAATAAGATGACAGAAAAGATTTCGAAATGCAACAGTGACAGTAACAAACGCAATTGTTGGGTTCAAATTAATGATATGAATATAATAGAGGGAAACGTTCCACTTGTGAAATATATATCTAAAAACAAAGATGATGTGACTTACCAAACGAAAGCGCTGGCAGGTCGAAAGACACACAAACAAACACAAACATACACACAAAATTCAAGCTTTTGCAACCAATAGTTGTTTCATTAGGAAAGAGGGAAGGAGAGGGACAGACGAAAGGATGTGGGTCTTAAGGGAGAGGGTAAGGAGTCATTCCAATCCCAGGAGCGGAAAGACTTACCTTAGGGGGAAAAAAGGGCAGGTATACACTCGCACACACACACATATCCATCCGCACATACACAGACACAAGCAGGCATTTGTAAAGGCAAAGAGTTTGGGCAGAGATGTCAGTCGAGGCGGAAGTACAGAGGCAAAGATGTTGTTGAAAGACAGGTGAGGTATGAGCGGCGGCAACTTGAAATTAGCGGAGGTTGAGGCCTGGCGGATAATGCGAAGAGAGGATATACTGAAGGGCAAGTTGCCATCTATGGAGTTCTGACAGGTTGATGTTAGTGGGAAGTATCCAGATAACCCGGACGGTGTAACACTGTGCCAAAATGTGCTGGCCGCGCACCAAGGCATGTTTAGCCACTGGGTGATCCTCATTACCAACAAACACTGTCTGCCTGTGTCCATTCATGTGAATGGATAGTTTGTTGCTGGTCATTCCCACATAGAAAGCTTCACAGTGTAGGCAGGTCAGTTGGTAAATCACATGGTTGCTTTCACATGTGGCTCTGCCTTTGATCGTGTACACCTTCCTGGTTACAGGACTGGAGTAGGTAGTTGTGGGAGGGTGCATGGGGCAGGTCTTACACCAGGGGTGGTTACAAGGGTAAGAGCCAGAGGGTAGGGAAGGCGGTTTGGGGATTTCATAGGGATGAACTAACAGGTTACGAAGGTTAGGTGGATGGCTGAAAGACACTCTTGGTGGAGTGGGGAGGATTTCAAGAAGGATGGATCTCATTTCAGGGCAGGATTTGAGGAAGTCGTATCCTTGCTGGAGAGCCACATTCAGAGTCTTATCCAGTCCCGGAAAGTATCCTGTGCCAAGTGGGGCACTTTTGGGGTTCTTCTGTGGGAGGTTCTGGGTTTGAGGGGGTGAGGAAGTGACTCTGGTTATTTGCTTCTGTACCAGGTCGGGAGGGTAGTTGCGGGATGCGAATGCTCTTTTCAGGTTGTTGGTGTAATGGTTCAGGGATTCCGGACTGGAGCAGATTCGTTTGCCACAAAGACCTAGGCTGTAGGGAAGGGACCATTTGATGTGGAATGGGTGGCAGCTGTCATAATGGAGGTACTGTTGCTTGTTGGTGGTTGTGATGTGGACGGACGTGTGAAGCTGGCCATTGGACAGATGGAGGTCAACGTCAAGGAAAGTGGCATGGGATTTGGAGTAGGACCAGGTGAATCTGATGGAACCAAAGGAGTTGAGGTTGGAGAGGAAATTCTGGAGTATTGTATTCATGGTAGCACAATTAACCCCTGTAGTAAAAATTTTAAAAAAATCATAAAATTACTGTACTACAAAAAGATTTATTTTTTTGAATGTATGTTATCATAATTTATCAATTGTGATCTTGAGTAAATTATATTTTTGTAAATTAATTTTGATCTAATGTTATATGCTCCAATCTTAGTATGGTGATATCTTTACTGATGTACTATGGAATGATGTTAACTGGGTGTGGTTTGCTGGTTGTTGCGTGATGGGAAGGAAGGAAGGAGAAATGTAAAGTTTTCTGGTGTTGCATACAAGTGGAATGTATTTCACTGAGTGAACATTGTAAATTCATGGCAGCAAGGCATCTAGTGCTATTAAATATGATAATTACAACAAAAAAAAACAGTTTGTTGTCTATGCTATATCAAGAAACACGTCAACCTATATGGTTTCCAGACCTACAAGAGAACCTGGCTTCCAGACTGAAGAAATTCAAGCAACAGATTTAAGGAGATCCTCAAAAAACAAGACGAGTGCCTTTTCTTTAAAACTACAAGTAGATCCAGCCAACAATATTTTTAACTCCATGAAAATTTATTACAATTAACGATCTTCCAACTGTGTGTAACAAAGATGATCGTTAAAGTGGTGCCTTTGTGACCAGGATAATTGTATGTTTGGATTTTTGGTGGTATTTATGATTCAGGTGACCGAAAAGCATAAAATTGTGTTGCAAAGTGAATTGATTTTAAACCAAATATAATTTTGCATAGTACATGTGGAGAAGTTTCAGGACGTAACACTATGAACATACATGGTTGTAAAAGGTTGAAGCATTGTTACCAATGTTGACGCCACATACCAAATCGAGGATAATAATAAGCTAAGTACTAATTAAAACATTTATTTTTGTATTTTATCAGCGCAGTGCAGTGTTGATTGGTTTTTTTCTTGCACTGATAATTTATGGACAAATTTACAAAAAATGAAATGTGATCAGAGCAAAGAAATAAATATACCAAACCTACCTGCTTCAACTAATGAATTTAAACAGGACATAGCTGATAAAGGCATGTTTCAGGATGTGTTAGAAAATAGTTAACCTAAACAGTTGAATGACTCTGGATTTTTAGACAGTATCATATTAGATTCGAGTCCAGACCATGAGAAACAAGTACAGTTGCACGTAAGTGAAACAATGCTGAGTGAAAAACCTAAACATTTAAATCTCCAAAATATGTTTACTGCAGTAGTGTCATGATGGAAAAAAATTGTGAAAAACTTGAAAAAAGAAAGTCATCAATGGAAAAAAATAGTGAAAAACTTGAAAATGCGATAGTCTCAGAATGTAATCTCATCACAGCAGAGCTTAATTCACAAATTTTAATTGTTAAAAAAGACTTAATCGGTACATTTCTCAAGTGAAAGCTACAGATAAATGTGTGAAAAAAGTAGAGGGGAGGGTAAAGGCTTCACAATCCAAAATACAATCATTAGAGACAAAAATAGGGGAAGTAGACAAGGATCTCAGATCTGAGATAGGTGCTGTTGAAGGTAGATGGAAAGATGCTGCTGGAGACAATAATAAACAAGCTGTAACCTTTATAAATAAGCTAAAAGAAGAAACAGACAGTGTTGTGTCAGATATAGTTGAAAAAGTTCAGGTGATACCTGAGATGACAGACTCAAATGTGTCAGACTTAAATAGTGATCTCATATTTATCAAAAAACAAGTATAACAGTTACAAGATGGGCCTCCTCTAAAAACATTCTCTAATGTAGGACACCCAAGTGTCCCTACTATGCCGCTTAAGTGTTTCCCCAGTGACAAGCATTTTCATCCAGTTGATTTTATACATTGTTGCTGTGATAGTTTTCTCCCTGGTATGAGTAATGAATTAAAAATTAAGTTTATTTAAAGATCATTAGAAGGGGAATCCTTGTCATAGGCAAACCAACTGGACTGTAGCAATTTATCCATAGATGAATTTGAAAAGTGTTTCTTGAAAAAGTTTTGGTCTGACACAGAACAGGCAAGGATAAAGAGCGAGTTTTTAAATGGTCTGATGTACAGGGAGCAGAGAGGGGGAATGAAAGAGTTTTGCAAAGACCACATCATGAAACTTGCACTCTTAGACCAGCCCTTTGATGAACTAATTCAAATAGATGCACTTAAAAGAAGGCTACCAGAAAGAATTGATATGGGGTTAGTTTATGGGCCAGATGATTCTGTAGACCAGTTCCTAAAATATGTAGAAAAATTGGACAGGCCATACAACAGGTTTGGCCAACATAGTTCCGATTTCAGGAGGCCAAACTGGAGTAACCAGACTCATAATAGAAATACCAATAAAAGTGACAATTTTAACCAAGGTCATAACAACAATACCCTGCGGAGAAATGACAGGAATACAAAAAATTTTAGAAATTATCAGGATGTAGGACCAAACCATGGGGACCAACAGTTCTATGAGAATAGAAATCGTGAGAACAGAAATGGTGATAGGCATTTTGAAAATAGAGGTAGACAGTGGACAAATAATAACCAGTCCCCCCCCCCACAAATGACATTTAATGATAATAGAGATGATAGTGTAGTGCTTCAAGAATTTCTGAGTAAATTCTAGAACCACTCGCCCTTCTACCATCTCAAACACATGATATTTTAAATATAAGTGGGAGAGTGGAAAGGTATCTACTGCACCAATAATTTCTGTGTGCAAGGTGGATGTTTGTTATAAGAAGACCATGAGCATGGCAGTCGAAAGATGTTGGCAACTGTTTGCCGCTAGTACCACAGAAACTGTGATAAAGAATGAGGAGTAATTATGTAGTACTCTTTGCTGTTTTAGTGACTGTAGTTATTGTTAAAGAAAAGTCAACAATTGAATATAGACTTTCAAGTATTTCATGTGTTTGGCTTGCTAGGAGCAAGACATGTTCATAAATTATGTAATTGTAAAAGTTACAGTATTGTAAAAGTAATTGAGTCTAATGCTAGACGTATGAGTTGACTTGCAAACATTCGAATATTTATATGAGAAGTGGTGAATATGCTATTTGTGGCAGTTGAAATATACCAAAACTGAACGAAAAGTATTCTTTGAGTACTAAATTATTTCAAAAGTAGAGAGAAAAATCTTATAAATTCCTGTAACCAGTATTATTCTTTGGAGAAGAAGGTTTTGGAGATCAACAGAGCCACCAATCCAGAGAAGAAGATTGGCTGTGCAGATCAACTAAGTCATCTGATGTGAGAGAGATGTGAATTTTGCAATCCAATTTCACATCACTTTGGGTCATCTAAAGCATTAGAATAGGTTAAACTGAAACCCTCTTGGTCGGCAGAAATATTGGTGAATAGTCATTTTTGGCAGTGAACAGAAATATGAAACCTATACAATACTGATTACGTAAAATTTAGAGAGTTAATACCTATTTGATTATTTTCTGAGTTCAAACGTAATGCAGGAGGATGTTTTTTTGTTTGTAGTGAAAAAAAATGGTAATGGAATTTTACAGAGTGTACAAGGATATCAAATAAGGTTGAACATGCCGAGTAACCAGTAAACATGAGAGTGTAGAAAGTTATATAATTGCAGGAGTAATGAGATTAGTACACAGTGTATACACAATATTTGGTAAATTTTGAGGAAGTGTATGGGATGTATATAGCTATTAGTAGAAGAGTACACCTGAGATATTTAGTGTCATCCACTAGTTTTCAAAGTGTTTGTATAATGTAACAAGGGAAAATACAGTTGCCTAGTGAAGTGTATTTGAAAGTAATGAAGTGATTTATGACCCTGAAGTTGAAGTTGTATACAGTAATGAGTTGTGGAAGCAATGCAGTGATTACATATGATAAAGTAATTAAACATGTAAATAGCATAATGTTTATTTCTATTCTTAGAAGAAAAGCTGTACCAGTTGTGAGATCTGCTGCTATGTGATGTTATTTTGTGAGGTTGATCTATTGTGTAAGATGAAACAGGAGATTTTTCTTAGTTGGTTATTATTATGGAGTATTTGGTGGAGTATGAGGTGATACTATGAGGATATGAGGTGAAGTTATTATGTTGATGCAATGTGGAGATATTTGATGCATTTAATGAAGTATTGATGTATTACTGATGTGATGAGGAGAATAATGTTAGGTAGGGACTGGATAGGGAACCTGTCTTTTCTCACTGTAGAGAAAGTTTATGAAAGACACATGTAGTCAGGAAGGTTTTTAATGCAAGTTATTTTTGATTTGAAGTAACAATGCAAGTAAATACTCAGTTATATTTATGCAGAAAGGTTGATTCTATGTGAAGTGTGACGTCTTTTGTAATTAGGCAACATGTCAGTGATCTGTACACTGTAAAGTGATTAAGCACCTTGTTGCTAATTAATGCAAAGAACATGACACTTGAAAATAGGAAGTAAACTGGAGAATATTTTTAGTGAATTAACATCTATACCTATACACCCCACACCATGAACCATGAACCTTGCTGTTGGTGGGGAGGCTTGCATGCCTCAGCGATACAGATAGTCGCAATGTAGGTGCAACTACAAGGGAGGGGTATCTGTTGAGAGGCCAGACAAATGTGTGGTTCCTGAAGAGGGGCAGCAGCCTTTTCAGTAGTTGCAGGGGAAACAGTCTGGATGATTGATTGATCTTGCCTTTTACCACTGAACAAAATGGCCTTGCTGTGCTGGTACTGCAAACGGCTGAAAGCAAGGGGAAACTACAGCCGTAATTTTTCCCGAGGGCATGCAGCTTTAGAGAGCTGCATCAAACCAGTCCCAGGACTGAAGACCACAGCAACAACGACCTGTACACAACTACATACTTGTACACTGTTGAAAGGTAATGAGAAGTGAACACTGTTTACTTCTGAACTTACGAAATTTTTTTATATGTACACTGAATCACATAAGGTAAGTCAGGACAACACATCTGAGCACTTGATGGTTGATGTATTTAGTACTCAAAAGGCTTATTGTATCAGATTATATAGTTGAAACATACACTACTGCCCATTAAAACTGCTACACAATGGAGATGATGTGCTAGAGATGCGAAATTTAAGCAAGAGAAAGAAGATGCTGAGATATGCAAATGATTAGCTTTTCAGAGCAATCACACAAGGTTGGCACTGGTGGTGACACCTACAACATGCTGACATGAGGAAACATTCCAACTGATTTCTCATACACAAACAGCAGTTGACCGGGGCTGGTGAAACGTTCTTGCGACCGATGTTGCCTGGTGAAACATTGTTGTGGTGCCTCGTGTAAGGAGGAGAAATGCATACCATTATGTTTCCAACTTTGATAAAGGTCGGATTGTAGCCTATCATGATTGCGGTTTATCGTATCGCGACATTGCTGCTTGCATTTATCAAGATCAAGATCCAATGACTGTTAGCAGAATATAGAATCGGTGGGTTCAGGAGGGTAATATGGAATGCCGTGCTGGATCCAATGCCCTCATATCACTAGCAGTCGAGATGACAGGCATCTTATCCGCATGGCTGTAATGGACCGTGCAGCCACGTCTCGATCACTGAGACAACAGATGGGGACATTTGCAAGACAACAACCATCTTCACAAACAGTTCGATGATGTTTGCAGCAGCATGGATTATCAGCTCAGAGACCATGGCTGCGGTTGCCCTTGATGCTGCATTACAGACAGGAGCACCTGCGATGGTGTATTCAATGATGAACTTGGGTGCATGAATGGCAAAAAGTCATTTTTTCAGATGAATCCAGGTTATGTTTACAGCATTATGATGGTTGCATCCATGTTTGGCAACATCACGGTGAACGCACATTGGAAGCGTGTATTCGTCATCGCCATACTGGATTATCACCCAGCGTGATGGTATGGGGTGCCATTGGATACATGTCTCGGTCACCTCTTGTTTCCATTGAAGGCACTTTGAACAGTGTATGTTACATTTCAGATGTGCTACAACCCGTGGCTCTACACTTCATTCGATCCCTGTGAAACCCTACATTTCAGCAGGATAATGCATGACCGCATGTTGCGGGTCCTGCACTGGCCTTCCTGGATACAGAAAATGTTCGACTGCTGCCCTGGCCAGCACATCCTCCAGATCTCTCACCAATTGAAAACATCTGGTCAATGGTGGCCGAGCAACTAGCTTGTCACAATATGTCAGTCACTACTCTTGATGAACTATGGTATCTTGTTGAAGCTGCATAGGCAGCTGTAGCTGTACATGCCATCCAAGCTATGTTTGACTCAATGCCCAGGCATATCAAGGCTGTTATTACGGCCAGAGGTGGTTGTTCTGGGTACTGATTTCTCAGGATCTATGCACCCAAATTGTGTGAAAATGTAATCACATGTCGGTTCTAGTATATTTGTCCAATGAATACCCGTTTATCATCTGCATTTCTTCTTGGTGTAGCAGTTTTAATGGCCATTAGTGTATAACTCTTTCATTACTGTTTCTGAAAATCTAATGAGAGATGGGAGCTATTTTGTCACTTTTCTAAAAACGTGATGAAGTATATACTAAGTTTTTGAAACATTTTTCCCTAGATGGGAGACTTTATGTTGAATTTGTCTTGCACTTGATGTGCACCAAGTGTTACAACCATATGATGACTTATTGAAACATGTAATTATCAACTTTTATCCGTACAGAAATTGTAGTTTTTAAGTGTTCCAACACAACCATATTCCACACAATGACTTGTAAATCCCTGTGTGCTATTGATTTTTTCTCTTGTTTTGTTATTTATGTAACCAACTATGAGTATGGGGGTGATTTTTGAATGATGCTAACAGGTGCAAAGACTACTTTGGCATTGAATACTATACCCACACCCCATAAAAAAACTGCATAGCATTTTATCATTTCTGTAAATACCTTGAAGATACTGTCTTATAACTAGTAATATATGTATACTATTCTTTGTTTTTGAACTGCTTGTAAACAGTGCAGAAGGCACCATGCAATTTTCCATAGATGTCTATGACACAGAGCTCTGAAACAAACAAAGCTTATCTTCACTGAAGAGTGTAAAGGATATCAAAAGAGTTATTGAAATCTGTGGCCACTTGTTTCCCAAAACGTTGATACATAATATTATCTGTGTACAGTATATAATTTTGTGTATTACCTAACTGGACATTTTCCAATTCTATCTAACTTTAAGTGGGTTTTCAACCAGAAATGATATGTAAATTTCAGACAACCCCATGATCTGGAGAGGATGTCATCATTTTTGTGCTTTAAGTGTTAGTTACATGACATATTCTATGGACATTTACTATAGTGCTTATAAATACAGGGTGATTCAAAAAGAATACCACAACTTTAGGAATTTAAAACTCTGCAACGACAAAAGGCAGAGCTAAGCACTATCTGTCGGCGAATTAAGGGAGCTATAAAGTTTCATTTAGTTGTACATTTGTTCGCTTGAGGCGTTGACTAGGCGTCAGCATCAGTTGATGCTAAGATGGCGACCGCTCAACAGAAAGCTGTTTGTGTTATTGAGTACGGCAGAAGTGAATCGACGACAGTTGTTCAGCGTGCATTTCAAACGAAGTATGGTGTTAAACCTCCTGATAGGTGATGTATTAAACATTGGTATAAACAGTTTACAGAGAATGGGTGTTTGTGCAAAGGGAAAAGTTCTGGACGGCCGAGAACGAGTGATGAAAATGTAGCACGTATCCAGCAAGCATTTGTTCCCAGCCCAGGAAAATCGACTCGCAGAGCTAGCAGAGAGCTGCAAATTCCACAATCAACTGTATGGAGAGTCCTACGAAAAAGGTTATTTATGAAACCTGAACGTCAACTACCCGAGGCGATGCATCGGCCGCCAGGCAGGCCGTGACAGAGCACTTCATCACTGGCCTCCAAGAAGCCCTGATCTTACCCCCTGCGATTTTTTCTTATGGGGGTATGTTAAGGATATGGTGTTTCGGCCACCACTCCCAGCCCCCATTGATGATTTGAAACGAGAAATAACAGCAGCTGTCCAAACTGTTATGCCTGATATACTACAGAGAGTGTGGAACGAGTTGGAGTATCGGGTTGATATTGCTTGAGTGTCTGGAGGGGGCCATATTGAACGTCTCTGAACTTATTTTGAGTGAAAAAATACCTTTTTAAAAACTCTTTGTAATGATGTATAACAGAAGGTTATATTATGTTTCTTTCATTAAATACACATTTTTAAAGTTGTGGTATTCTTTTTGAATCACCCTGTATATGTTATTTCATTGCTGTCGTATAGTATCCTCAGACATGAGTTGATCCAAATTGTTAGTGAACTTAGCTGTGTGTTTAAACACACTACATAGTATTCCCAATTGGAGTTGTGCCATGTTAACACATAGAACTTATATTTGAACTACTAGACACACAATCTAGTATGCTGGAAGTGAGTAGTTCTTCTGTAGCACACAGAACTTTACCAAATGCTCTGATGTTTTACTAGTGTCTATGCTACACACATTATTTAATGAACTATTGACAATGTAAAATAGTATTGTAAGCCATGGTAGTGCCAAAGAGGCACAGAGGACTTGCTTCTTAGATATGGTATCGCATTTCTCGGTAGTGAAATTGGTATCGTAATCTACAATACTGCAAGTTCTATCATATTTTACAGTTATGATGAAAGTATCAGAAAAAACTGTTCTCAAAATAGTATTAAAATATTTCAAAAATTGAGTAATTTAAAAAGTCAGGTGTATAACTGAACAAATCATTTATCTTATTATTTTCTGCATCCAAGTTAAAATTTACTGATTGTTGAGTGTTAGTTTTAGTCTTGTTACCCCTAATACATTAATATTTGCTTTGCAATTTTGTCATAGTATAATTATTTTTTCTTTAATATTGCTAATTAGTATTTGTACAAAATTCCACAGCATAATCCCACTGACGTAATTTTTTTTTTTTTTTTTTTTTTTTTTTTTTTTTTTTTTTTTTTGCAAGAAGAAACCTTTTTCAGTTTTTTTTCAAGATGAATTAGTATTTGCTTTTGCCTAAGGGTTTACCTAGTATTCTTTTCATATAACTTCAAATGAATTAAGAAGTCATTTTGACATTTCCCCATTTGTTTTTTTTTTTAAATTCAGATTCTGATACCCCTGTCTGTCTTGCAATTTTCTCATGAAATATTTCATATATGTGATTAGGGAATGTTGGATTCTGAAGGTGATACACTGCAAAAGGTTGTAGGAAATACCCTGGGAACTGTGTCCAATCACCAAGACGATAAGCAATATGAACACCTATCGGACACCACCCTCCAATTCAGCACACAGCATATGCCTCTTTTTATCAGCCTTCAACTATTCAGACCACAGAAACCTACAATAATATTTTGCAAACACCTGTTTTAGTGCATGTTGTACTTTTCAAATTTGTAAACATTGTGCATGCCTGTGAGACTTAACCCGCAGTGGAATTCGAGCAAAACTCTCAGGAGGGTGGGGGATTGGGGGGGGGGGGGGGGCATAACATGCAATAAGCTGTTACACTGATTCTATTGTAGTATATGTCGTGCTAACACAATTAACCCCTGTGATTAAAAAAAAAATCATAAAATGACTGTACTACAAAAACATATATTTTTTTTGCGAATATATGATATCATAATTTGTTCTATTTTGTTGTTGAGTAAATGTCAATTTTTGTAAATTAATTTCAATTTAATATTCTATGATTTGATCTTAGTATGACTATATCTTTACTGATGTACTTTGGAATGATGTTAACTGGGTGCCATTGTATTGTATATTGTCTGTGTCATGGGAACAAATGATGGAGAGATGTAAAAGTTTTCTGGAGTTCTGTACAAATGAAATGTATTTCACTGAGTGAACATTGTAAATTTATGGCAGCAAGGCATCTAGATCTATTAAATATGAAAATTACATACAAAACAGTTTGTTATCTATGTTATGTCAAGAAACACATCAGCGTATAAGGTTTCCAGACCTACAAGAGAACCTGGCTTCCAGACTGAAGAAATTCAAATAACAGATTTAAGGAGGTCCTCAAAAGACAAAATGAGAATCTTTTCCTTAAAACTACCAGTAGACCCAGGAAACGATACTTTTAACTCCATGTACATTTATTACAACAGGGTGTATACAACCTGGGAATCCGGGAAAAACCTGGTAATTTTTCACCCGGAGGAAACTGGCAAAAGCCCAGGAATTTTTTAGAATTCCGGGAATTTTTCATTGTTTTGGTTTTCAGTTAGAGTTTTGTGATTTTGACTGGTAAGAACCAGTAAAATAACAAAGGTTATTACTGTATGCTGGTACTGAAGAATACTGCCACAATAAAACATGAACGAGAGAAAAAATACGAAAATAAAAATGACTGCATGGGAATTGCATCTAAGTGTCTGCCAACAGCAAAATGTTTCAAAGACTTTAGGAAGACTATGCAATGCTTCAGAACAACAAAATGCCTCCATTGAGTGTGAAGTTACAACTGTTTACATTACATTCGTTTGAGCACTTGTGAGCAGGCTTATGCGCATGTGCAGTTGAGTTGTATATGAGTAGTACCGTCCTCCACCTCTGGATACAGAAGTGTGGCTGTTAGCTGTATAAGCAGTAACAGCTAGCACCCAGATGCTACCTGGAAAATTTTACTGCCAGATTCACGCATGTGCTACAGGCAGGGGCAAAGTGGGGTTTATTTCTGAGTAAATCATAAGTTGATTTTTGAATGTGTGAATAGTGTATGTGATGTCTCTGCCAGAGGAATCCCCATTGCATCTAAAAATAAATTTTCCAGCAGACAAAAGGGGACGGGGCTATACGAGCTGAGCGAAATAAATCTGAACGGGTGAATGGCAATCACTGTTTGTTTATGGGTTTTGCGAATGATCAGCATAGCTATAATTACTAGTGAAAGTCATAGATCCAGACTACCAGAGTGGAAATAAATGACTAACAGGAATAACAGATAAGAAAGTATTCATGTTATTATCTCGGTGTATCTACGAAAATGAAATTTTGACAGAAAGTTTGTGACCAGACCACTACATTAGTAAGGACCAGTTGTACAGTCCCCGGCTAGCACGTGCTTTAATTTCTGTTCAGAACATAGTGTGGAAAATGTGTTGTATGAACACACAATAATGCCTAGCCAGAGAATAAATGTGGGATAACTAGACTGGTGATTGAGACAGGGTTAGTGAAGTAAACCGGAGAATAATTTTTGACACTGGCAGGAATAGTTACAGAATGAGCGATGACAAGATAGTTTGTTAGAATGAGAAAGGAGGAGAAACAGGGCATCACACAAAATGTGAAATAATATGACGATTCTAAATTTATATAAAAATTTTGTACTGCTATTTTTTGATGTCATGCTTGAGAAGCTGGAGTGTATGAATGAAATGTGAAACTGTTTGCTGACATAAAGCTCTTTGACTGAAAATTTGACTGCCTAATAGGCGTTTGATTTTGCTTCTTTGTGAATTATATTCTGTCTTGTCATAAAAATGACAGTTTTTTCCAAAATAGTGCGTTTATTTGGAGTGTATTACAATTGCTGCAATAAGGCCTCTTTCATTTTATCTAGCAGACAATGTCTAACATTTTGACAACTTAAAGTGTGAGTATGGGTGTGGGTTATACTTATTTGTTTCCCCAAACCACATTCCACTTCTGTACGAGGTGACTTACTGGGAATTTTGCAGCCCCTCTTCTCTCTGGGATAGTTGGCTTTTGAAAATCTTTGAACTTCTTCTCCGTTGAATAGTGCTAGCTAGATACAGGAACTTTTAAACCTCTTTCTACTCATAAAATGAATAGACATACAAACCTTCCTTTTTGTCAGTTAATGATGTATTTGATTTTCGTGCACAATATAATTCACACTTTCAACATACATATATAATTTTCTGTAAGTACCACATACTAAGCAGATTCATAAGGATGTAGGTTGCAGTAAGTACTGGGAGATGAAGAAGCTTGCACAGGATAGAGTAGCATGGAGAGCTGCATCAAACCAGTCTCAGGACTGAAGACAACAACAACAACAACCTCATACTGTCGAACACTACAAACATAATGAGTTACAGCTAAAAGGAAGTTGGCTTGACTACCATGACTTTCTTAAAATGATTCAGAAAATACATCTTGCTTCTTGTAAGGCTGAGTCAAGAGTCTACAAGAGTACTTTTTCAACTGTTCTTTTTTCACATGACAATAGTCAGTTATACAATAAGCACAAAGCTGTATGAAAGTTCCATGGTTCTTTCATACACATTCACTAACACGTCTATGGATTGCCCGACAGGTACTTGTCAGTTCTGTTTGACCGTCGCATCTACTTTCTTCCCGTGACTGATTTTAAACCCGCACACACAGATATGTGATGTGCAATAGGTAGGATTTTACCATCCCACACTCGTATCTAGAATATCGTGTCATTGAGATGGTAGAGGGCTGATTGGTTCTAGAATTTACACGGAAATTCTCAAATTACTACATGTCCCCCCCCCCAGATCAAACATGCGATGTTTTATTCATAATCATTATGCAAATAATATCACTCATAATAACATCTCATATCTTAATAGTATACATTTTTTAACATATGTTTGTATACATAACTCTCCTTTCCACAACAATTCTCTGTCCTCTGTGGAACAATCTTTCGCTTATTGTTCCTGTACTCTTTTCTTATTTTACTTTTTTATTAAGACATGAGCATTTATTCATTGTTTTAGTCAGCTTTACTAATATTTAAGAATTGGGAGGACTCATTTTCTTTCCTTTATTTCCTTTTTCAATCGAAAACATCAAGTGTTTATAACACATGAGTAATCTATTTTCTATTCTTATCTTTTTGTATCACCTTTTTCCTAGTATGTACTATTTTTGTTATTTGTAGCTTGTAGGAACTCTGGGTGAAATGAAACCTATCTCCATGTAGGTACATCTTCCCTTTATACTTACTGATTGATGGGTAACCCCCCCCCCCCCCCCCTACCCTTTCTGATTGGACCTCACAGTTCATTACCCTAATATACATTTCTATTTATACCATAATTACGTATCTTCTGGTAAAGATATAAATCTATCTTAAGCTTCGCATTAATTGTTTAATATATGATTCACTCCCTAGAGTACTGCTCTATTTACCAAGTTCTATACTTTCAATAGATATTATGTCTACATATATTACTTACGTTCCACTATCCTTCAATTCATCAGTTTTTATTGCACTGACATTGCTCATGCCTTTTTCTTATTTGTCCATTACTCATTACTATTTTATAGTTGTTCATTATATATATGGGCACCTATCCTTATGTACATTCAATGTAGAACTGTCATAACTCCCCATATATGTGCGCATAGTTCCCTATGTACATACCTTTTTGCTTCAAAGCACCTGGCAGTTCTCACATTGTGACAGGGTTTGTCTTATATAATTTAATGTTTGTGTAGAAGTGTTTATATGTGTATATGTGGATGTATGTTTGTGTAGTCTGATTCTTTGGCCTTCTTATCTAGATGTAGGTTATTAGTAACCAGAGAAATAAGGAAGGACTTCAGTGATAGAAGTTTATGGATATGGAAAGAGGGAAACGATAGACAGGTCCTCAAGATGAGAAGCAAGAAAAGGAAAAAATAGATGTGGGTGCTAGGATTGAAGAAGAGAAAGAAGATACCCACAAAGATAGGAAACCCTTCCCATCCCCTTTCCCCAGGATCCCTACCTCTCAGGTACTTGAGTGAGACACTGGAGGAGGTTTGGAGTTAAATCATCTCCTACAGAATGGACTTGTCCCATCTTTACCCTTTGAGGTCCCCAAAGGAAATCCTAGTAACCCTATGGAAACTGCAAATGAACAAGAATCACTCACACTTTTTTGTGAGTCTTGTTTGAAAGGTGTGATGTGTGTTTTGTAATTTGTAATTTATAATTTATTTGTGTGAAACATGTAATTACAAGCATAGCAACTGGTAGTACAATACAACAGTATACAATTTTAGTTTCTACAGTAGCCTCTAGAAGCACTGCTCAATGAGCCACAATTTTAGATGTTTTTTTATGTCTCTCCAGTTATTACCTTCAGTTCATTTGGCAGTGCACTGAAGTATATTGCTCCATTAATATATGAACTGTTTGCTGTTTCTTTCAGTCTTCTGTGTATCATATGGTAATTTTGTACTTGTTTAGTATTGTGATCATGAATTTCTGCATTACGACATGTATGTTTTTTATCTTCTAAAGTTAAAACTATTGTTTCAAACATATACAGGGTTATTACAAATGATTGAAGCGATTTCACAGCTTTACAATAACTTTATTATTTGAGATATTTTCACAATGCTTTGCACACACATACAAAAACTCAAAAAGTTTTTTTAGGCATTCACAAATGTTCGATATGTGCCCCTTTAGTGATTCGGCAGACATCAAGCCGATAATCAAGTTCCTCCCATACTCGGCGCAGCATGTCCCCATCAATGAGTTCGAAAGCATCGTTGATGCGAGCTCGCAGTTCTGGCACGTTTCTTGGTAGAGGAGGTTTAAACACTGAATCTTCCACATAACCCCACAGAAAGAAATCACATGGGGTTAAGTCGGGAGAGCGTGGAGGCCATGACATGAATTGCTGATCATGATCCCCACCATGACCGATCCATCGATTTTCCAATCTCCTGTTTAAGAAATGCCGTACATCACGATGGAAGTGCGGTGGAGCACCATCCTGTTGAAAGATGAAGTCGGCGCTGTCAGTCTCCAGTTGTGGCGTGAGCCAATTTTCCAGCATGTCCAGATACATGTGTCCTGTAATGTTTTTTTCGCTGAAGAAAAAGTGGCCGTAAACTTTAAACTGTGAGATTGCACAAAACACGTTAACTTTTGGTGAATTGCGAATTTGCTGCACGAATGCGTGAGGATTCTCCACCACCCAGATTCGCACATTTTGTCTGTTCACTTCACCATTAAGAAAAAATGTTGCTTCATCACTGAAAACAAGTTTCGCACTGAACGCATCCTCTTCCATGAGCTGTTGCAACCGCGCTGAAAATTCAAAGTGTTTGACTTTGTCATCGGGTGTCAGGGCTTGTAGCAATTGTAAATGGTAAGGCTTCTGCTTTAGCCTTTTCCGTAAGATTTTCCAAACCGTTGGCTGTGGTACGTTTAGCTCCCTGCTTGCTTTATTCGTCGACTTCCGCGGGCTACTTGCCCGCACGCGTTCAACCGTTTCTTCGCTTACTGCAGGCTGACCCGTTGATTTCCCCTTACACAGGCATCCAGAAGCTTTAAACTGTGCATACCATCGCCGAATGGAGTTAGCAGTTGGTGGATCTTTGTTGAACTTCGTCCTGAAGTGTCGTTGCACTGTTATGACTGACTGATGTGAGTGCATTTCAAGCACGACATACGCTTTCTCGGCTCCTGTCGCCATTTTGTCTCACTGCGCTCTCGAGCGCTCTGGCGGCAGAAACCTGAAGTGCAGCTTCAGCCGAACAAAACTTTATGAGTTTTTCTACGTATCTGTAGTGTGTCATGACCATATGTCAATCAATGGAGCTACAGTGACTTTATGAAATCGCTTCAATCATTTGTAATAGCCCTGTACATAGAATAGGTAGTCAGAATTTTAAATTCTGTAAACAATCCCTTATGTGATGTTCTATCATCTTTTTTGCCTAATATTCTCAAGGCTCTGTTCTGGAGTTTAAATACTCAGTCTACATGAGTTTTGGAAGCCCTGCCCCACAATGCAAGATCATATGCTAGAAATGGATGTATTAAACCAAAATACATCATCCTCATTGTTTGGGTATTGACGTACGGAGCTATTCTTCTTAAAACATATAGGCTAGATAATAATAATAATAATAATAAAGATTTTATTGTCTTTAGGCCATTACAGCCATGACAGCCTTACGCATACATTGTCAATTTGTTGTGTCCATAGTAGTTTGCTATCTATGCATATACCTAGGAATTTACACTCACTACAGATTTTCTCTAAAATATTACTATCTAGAGGATCAATACAAGTTTGCAAATCACTAACATTGAAGGGGATTATATTTGTTTTTTGTAAGTTGACTTTTAGACTGTCATTTTCAAACATTTCCTTTGCAGTGTCTATAATTTTTTTTTACCTCTATGCCGAGATTAAGAATATCATATCCCCAACAAAGGTCTGAAGTGTCCTCTGCATACATTGTATTGAAGGTATCATTTTTTACTATCTTTGGGAAGTCATTAACGTAACATATAAAACATAAGGGACCAATTGGTTCAAATGGCTCTGAGCACTATGGGACTCAACTGCCGAGGTCATTAGTCCCCTAGAACTTAGAACTAGTTAAACCTAACTAACCTAAGGACATCACAAACATCCATGCCCGAGGCAGGATTCGAACCTGCGACCGTAGCGCTCTTGCGGTTCCAGACTGCAGCGCCTTTAACCGCACGGCCACTTCGGCCGGCTAAGGGACCAATTATCAATCCCTTGATGTATAACTTTTTATGTTTCTCCATTATTGTGTGAGATTGAGGTACACTGTCTTCGGTTTTTTAAATATGATGTGATTAGGTGCAATAGTTTTCCACTTATGCCATCTCTGGCCAGTTTTGACAGAAGTCCCTTATGATCAACCCCATCAAAAGCCTTTGGTAGGTCTAGGAAAACTCCAGCTACTTGCATGCCTTCATCAATTCAGTCAGGAGCTTTCAGCGTAAACTGAAGTGTTGCAGTCATGGCGCTAATACCACTTCTGAAACCATGCTGAAAATGTCCCAGGATGTTGTGCTTATTATAACGATCCAACACATATTTGAGGGTTATTTTTTCAATTAACTTGCTAAAAATGCAAGTTAAAGCAAGTGGTCTGTAATTTTCTACTAGTTGTTTTATCACCTTTTTTTTTGTAGAGAGGTTTAACAGTGGCTAATTACAGTATGTCAGGGAACTTTCCTTCTTTTAAGTCACTATTTATTAGATGCACCAAACGATATGCTAGATTGTTTATGCATGGTTTAAGTAAAACTGGAGAAATTTCATCCCATCCAGCGGATTTTTTGTTTTTACATTCTCTGATGAGCTGCAAAATATCCTTGATTTCAAGTACATGGAGTTGATTAACTTCAGAATTGTCCTCAGCAAGACTTCCAACAGGTACTTTATCTGTGGTACTAAAGTCAGATTCTATGATATCTATGAAATAATCGTTAACTCTTGAGGATTGGTGACATCAATATTGTTAATAGATATGTGTATGTTGATATTACCTTTCAGTTTTGTTTTATTGTCTCTTATTTCATTTACCACTGACCAGCAGGTCTTGGAGATACAATCTGAGTTTTGTATTTTTGAGTCAATCTTTTCAGCCTTCAATCTTTTGACTTTCTTGCGAAACTGGTACTTGTATTGTTTGTATTTATCCCTGTGCTCATTGTTTTTGGTCTCTCTTTGTATCATATACATTTCTTCCATTTAGTTAGTCATGATTTATCTGTTCTTGTAAATCAAGCTTTTAGCTACAATACCCACAACTTTCAAAATTTATACAAACCCTCCCATCTATATCACATCTCATAAAAGGTATAAAATACTCTATACAAAATAGAAAAGCTGTACACTTCAGTATAACAATTGTTCAACTAGTCACATCATATTACATTTTCCACAAATACACTACTTTATTCAGTTTATTTCATCTAGTTATCTTTTTTTTCTGTGATTCTCTTAAGTCAGTCTCTATATTCTCACAGAAGCAGATTAGTAGCACCGTGGTGTAGTGGTTACGATACTAAACTGTTGCAAGGAGTTCAAAACTCACCTGTCCTGTACAATTTTAATTTCTATATTCAGTTCAAGTACAATCTAGAAGTACTAAACTGTTGCAAGGAGTTCAAAACTCACCTGTCCTGTACAATTTTAATTTCTATATTCAGTTCAAGTACATTCTAGAAGTACTAAACTGTTGCAAGGAGTTCAAAACTCACCTGTCCTGTACAATTTTAATTTCTATATTCAGTTCAAGTACATTCTAGAAGTTTCCGCAAATGTCAAGAATCATTGTACTGGAATGTTCTGTAGCTGCATATATACTATATGGTTTCTGGCTGGAGGCAGTTCATTCCACACTCTTGTATGTGTGAGTGCTGAATAAACCAAAGTTAAGTGAAGTTGGTGTTCGTCATTCATTTAATTACACTTTCTTCTACGTGACTTTATTCTGGTGGAGACACTGGGTACTGGAACTTGTGATAGTGCACATTACCAATGACACAGTGGCTTCCATCAGGCCATAACAGAGCACCAATAAAGACTGAAATCTGGAGGACCCAGTATGTTTCCACTGTGAACGACCGGGACATGTGGTGCACTATTGTCGTGAAAGGTGGCAGATATTTCATGATGCCCATGCCAGAAGACAGCAGACTGATATTAGCCAGTGCCAACACCGGGACAATGTAGATGAACAAGAAGATGTGGGTGCAGGACGACTTAGGTCACCATTGCCACAAGCTATCCACTGGAGAGGACGCTCCCCAACACACCAATCAAGGTCTCCATTGCTGTTTAGAAGCTCCAGCCAATCACCTAGCTGCTGCAACCTGGAAAACTTAAAGGTTCGACCTTCCTTGGAGGTGAGGCCACCAAAGAGAAAAATCCTCGCCGTCGATCACTACAAAAATGATAGGAAACTACGTCGATATCTTCATGGATGGCCGACCAGCCCAAGCTCTTGTGGACTCTGGAGCATCACATTCAGTCATTTCGGAAGAGTACTGTCACCAGTTGCAGAAAACAATATTCATCAACAAAAAAAACGTCTCTGCTGAAGGTGGCTTATGGGAAATAGGTAAAACCTACAGGAAGATGTACCATTCGTGTGGGTATAAGTGGCCATACACACCCCTTAGAATTCATTGTCGTACAAGAGTGTAGTCATGACATCATTCTCAGACGGGACTTTTTGAAAGCTTCTCAGGCAATTATAGATTGTGGTTGCTCGAAGATTATGCTAGACAAGATGAGATACTGCAGACAGAAAGATGCACATCTGAGTGTGTGGAGATTGTGTGTACTGGATGAAGTGATCATTCCTGCACTCAGCGCTAGAAAGGTAACTGTCATGTGTCATGTCATGCATCAACCCAAGTGGAATGTAAGAGAAGCACACCACTGGAGAATAACTTGGTCATCCCAGCCTCTGTCATCTCATTTAAGAATGTATTCGGTGAATTGTGGACAGTTAACTGTCTCCGAGAACCACAGATCATTCCAAGACGCATGTTCATAGCAAACGCTGAGCCATTAATTGCAGAACAGCTGAGCATCTGTGGGCGAAATTAGTGCTACCAGTATGAGACAAGATCTTCTAGCTCAACTACCACAAAATCTCACTAAGGAACAACAGAAGAAGCTACTTGCCATTCTTCAAGAGTACTCTGTATGCTTCAATCCATAGGTGAAGAGCAAATGAAACAAATCAACGGTGAAGCACCAGATTAGCACTGGAGAGCATCCACCAATGAGCCAGAGAGCGTACTCTGTGTCAGCAACAGAACATCAAATATTTACTGACGAGGTTGAGAAAATGATGAAAAATGACATCATTCAGCCTTCGCAGAGCCCATGGTCATCACCAGTTGTCCTCGTCAGGAAGAAGGATGGCAGATGGAGCTTTTGTGTTGATTACAGGAAGCTTAATAAGATAACTAAAAAGGACGTTTATCCTCTTCCACAAATTGACGATACACTAGATTGTTTGAAGGGGGCTAAGTTTTTCACAACCATCGACATGTACTCGGGAGACTGGCAAATCAAAGTATATGAGGCTGAACGTGCAAAAACTGTATTAATCACCACTGAGGGCCTGTATGAGTTCAAGGTAATGCCGTTTGGATTGTGTAATGCACCAGCAACTTTTGAATGATGGATAATCTTCTACATCACCTGAAGTGGACGATGTGTCTTTGTTATTTAGATAACATTATAATGTTCTCAGAGACATTTGATGAACATATAAAAAGCTAAAGGGCCATTTTTAAGTGTCTCCAACAAGGTGGACTGAAACTTAATTCCAAAAAGTCTCTCTTTTGAGCAAAAGAAATAAAAATACTTGCACACCTTGTGCCAAACGAAGGTGTGTGTCCAGACCAAGAAAAGGTGAAAGTTATAATGGAATATCCTATTCCTAAAAGTATTAGAGATGTGAAGATCTTCCTTGGATTTTGTTCTTATTACTGTCGTTTTATCAAAAACTTTTGTATCAAAGCCAGGCCACTCCAAGAGTTGTTAAATGCTGATGCTAAATTTATCTGGGGTATAGCTCAACAAGATTCTTTTGATGTGCTGCAAAAAGCTCTGATGACTGACCTTTACTTGGTCTGTATGATGCGAGAGCACCTACAGAGCTACACACAGATGCCAGTGGGTATGGGACCAGTGCTGTTCTGGTGCAAATTTCGGATGGAAAAGAGAAGGTTATAGCATATGCTTCCAGGACGCTTACAAAAGCCAAGAGAAAGAGAATGTCTTTCTGTGATCTGGGCCATGTGCAAATTTCGACAGTATCTCTATGGAAGGCCATTCACAGTTGTTACAGACCATCATTCACTTTGTTGGTTGACAGGTCTTGAGGATGTAACAAGACAACTCACCAGGTAGGAACTGTGTCTTCAAGAGTATAACATTACCATAGTGTACAAAAGTGGAAGAAAACACCAAGATGCCAACTGTCTCTCAAGAAACCCTGTGCAAGACCATCAAGACTTCGATGAAAATAGTGACTGTCTCACCTCACCCCAGGATCTCTCTGCTGAGCAGAAGAAGGATGCCAAGATATCTCAAATTATGTTTGCCTTAAATCGGTCAGAGGATGTGAAAAGACAATTTAAGGTAGTTAATGGATTGCTTTGCAAGAAAAACTTTGATCCATTTGGAAAGAGGTGGCTACCAGTGATTCCTAAACACATGCACTTAGATGTTCTACAGAAATTCCATGACACACCCGAGGCCAGACATTTAGGATTTACTAAGACCAATGATAAAATCTGCAAGAGATTTTTCTGGCCATGTTTATTTAGGAGTGTCCGTCACTATGTGTCACACTGTAGCGAGTGCCAGAGGAGAAAGGTAGTTCCGCAGAAACCACCTGGCTGACTCATACCAATTCCACCAGCCGAAACACTTTTCCAGCGTGTTGTGATTGACCTCCTCAGACGGTATCCAACGTCTAATAGTGACAATAGATGGATTATTGTTTGCACTGATTATCTGACACACTATGTAATTACAAAAGCTGTGAAAACAGCCAAAGCATCTGAGGTAGCCAAATTAATTATGGAAGACATGAAAGATGTGGAAGACATGGTTCTCCAAGGTCATTAATTACGGATTGAGGGAAAGTTTTTCAGTTGAATCTTATGACAGAGATGAACTGTCGGTGCAACATTACCCATCCGCAAACTAACAGGCTTACTGAATGCCATAATAAGACCTAGTCCGACATATTATCAATGTGCAGCAATGTTGAGCAGAGCAACTGGGATGAGGTGCTATCTTTCATGACGTTTGCCCACAACACCACCAAACAAGACACCACAGGATTTACGCCACTTTTCCTGGTGCATGGGCATGAGGTGACTACAATGATGGACACTGTGTTTACATTACATCCTGATGACATGGACGATGACTATATTGGCCAGGTGTTAACCAGAGCTCAGGAAGCTCGGCAGTCAGCTCGACTCCGCACACTGCAGGCTCAAGAAAACGATTGCCGAAGGTATGACATGAGCCATCTCCCTGTTGTCTACCAGCCCGGCGACCTAGTCTGCATCTTCACTCCTGTTCAGAAGGTTAGTCTCTCTGAGAGGCTCCTCAGGTGCTACTTTGCACCTTATAAGGTTGTAAGACATTTGTCTGACGATACTTATGAAGTTGGAGATTTCGACCTCGACACAAGATGGCAAAAGGTCAGAGATACAGTCCATGTCCTTTGAATGAAGTCCTACAAGGATCTTGCAACCCAGAGCAAATTTGAAGCTCCAGCAACAGGCAACAAGCAGAAAGGTGACAAAGAGTGTAGCGGCAACAGAAGTTCTAAGAAGATCAACACCAGGGTGAGCATCAGTCATTGGGAGTCAGAGTATGCAGGACCAATGACTCATTCCTGGACTGGGAGGATGTAACACCAAGGTGTTGTTCACTTAAGGAGGGAGCAATGTCACAGAAGGAGCTGAGTAGCACCGTGGTCTAGTGGTTATGATAGTAAACTGTTGCATGGAGGGTCATGAGTTCAAAACTCACCTTGGCCGTATAGTTTTGATTTCTATATTTGGTTCAAGTACATTCTAGAAGTATCCACAAATGTTAAGAATCATTGTACTGGAATGTTCTGTAGCTGTATATATACTGTATGTGTTCTGGCTGGAGGCAGTTCACTCCACGCTCTTGTATGTGCAAGTATTGAATAAATCTTCGTTAAGTGAAGTTGGTGTTCATCATCCATCTAATTACACCTTCATCTGCATGACGATATTATGCTAATATCCGGTTTTTTGAGCAATAAGATTTCAGGATAGTTACAGATTTTAAAGGAATTCGGTGCAGGAAATTATTTGGAAGAAACACCGAAAACAACTCAGGATCCGACGGTCGTCACCCCACCCTTTAACCTCAGAATTTTAACGTCCCTGGGGGATATACAATTTTACGTCCTTTACATTGTATTTCCCCTTTTCTAATCCAGTTGAGGGATATACTAAAAAATAACATATTAGGATGGACACCTTTTGTACCTGGTATTGTCCCTCACATTTTTGAAAAAACTTATTAGTCTCTTCTTTGGAGCCATGCTGGGAAGATGATGTTTTATAAGAACCAGGTCATTGATATAGTACTGAGCCTTTTCATTATGCTTACTTACTCTTTGTTGCGCCTTTTCAATCAAATTTTTAGAAACCATTTCCTGATTTACTTTTTAGTTGACACTAGGTTGTTCAGGCCAATTAAAATACTTAATTAAAGGTTCTCCTACAAAAGGTTTGCCTGTAACATCTAATGGTGTCAATCAGGTTGATAAATGAGGTAATTCATTTAGGATCAATTCAAAGTCCTTAATTTTTGTTCCCCACGAAGTATGTTTTTCATGGCAGTGTGTACAATACAATTTCCCAGTTTCCTTCATTACCTGTTCGTACATATTTGATGATGGGTTATAATTGGATATTAACACTTGTTGAATACTTTCCCATGCTAGGACTTCTCTAAATTCATTGCTCACAAACTGTGATCCATTATCTGTAAGAAACCATTTTGCTTTACACATTTCGAGAAAGTAATGTTGTAAACAGTGTAATACTGTCTACATATTTGCTCTTTTAGTAAGATATAGTTTAACATACTTTGACCAGCATTCTATGATAACCAAAATATATGATACTCTTCCCTTTCATTGTGGAATTGGTCCAAAGAAATCTACTGGTGTAAGGTCATGTAATGACCTAAGGATAATAGGATACATTCTGTATTTCACATGAGTATTAGTCTCTTTTACTTTGTGGCAAGTTTTACAGGTTCTAATCAGAGATGCTATTTTATGACCTAACTTCATGAAATAATAAAACTTATTCATATGTGATATACATTTTTGATTCTGAGGTGTCCATATCCCATAAGAACATACCATAGAAGTTTGTCTTCCACTATCTTCAGAATACAGAAATGCCAATGCTGTGATATTACACTGTCTCTCCAAAAAAAGTTATGGTCTATAATTTTCCATTTTCCTAAGTAATTAGGAGGTAATGAGTTCTGGATACACACAGACAATATTACTGTGAAGTAAGGATCATGATGGATATTCTCTGTTATTCTTTGTGTCATTTCCTTTACCCTGATGTTCGGATATTGTGCTGACATAAAATTAATGGCAAAAATAATGCCGGGACCTTTCATACGTTTTAGTTCTTCCATTACTATGGGCAGCCTCAACAATGCATCATGTACAATATTTTCAGAACCTTTTACTATTTTAATATCGTACTCCTGCAGGAAAAGCATCCATCGTATCAACCTACTGTGTAGTAATCGACTACTCATCAGAAAGGATAAAGCTGGATGATCTAAATAAATATAGATTTCTGATCCCCATACTAGAGTTTGAAACTTTTGAATACTCCACACAATCGCCAATAGTTCCTTTTCAGTAGCTGTGTAATTTAGTTCTTGCTTATTTAGGCTAAGGCTAGCAAAAGCTATGGTTCTATGTTCTACATTACTCGGGTGCCATCTGCCTTGGAAAAGTTTGACAGCAACACTGTAATCAGATGCATCTGTTGAAATTTTAAATGGTTCGCCCATAACTGGATGATGTAATATGGGTACCTCAACAAGCGCTATTTTAATGTTTTCAAATGCACAATTTGCACCTCGATTTTAAGTCCACGGTACTCCCTTTTTTAATAAACATATAATTCTTGGGTCATTTAACTCCTGCCCTCATACATACCATCGATAGTATCTGGCCATGCCTATAAATCCTTTAAATTGTCTTACATTTCTGGGGTGCGGACATTCTTTGACAGTTTTATGTATTCAGTGTCTGGTCTAATTCCCTCTTCCCTTACAATATGCCCTTTGAACTAAAGTTCTTGGTGTGCAAAAAATGATTTTGACAGCTTCACCTTATTACCTTTCTCCTTCAATTTTTTCAGAGTCTTGCGCAAAGTTAGACAATGTTCCTCCCAAGTAGGTGATATTATTAGGATATCGTCTACATAGATTATCAGATCCTGCAATAAGTCTCTCCCTAGTGCTTCATCTAACGCATGTATAAATATGGACAGAGAGATATTAAGTCCAAATGGCAATACTTTGAAGTGATATGATTTTCCAACAAACAAAAATGCTGTATACTTTTTGGATTCGGGATGTGATTTTATCTGCCAATATCATGAAGTAAAATCCATTGTGCTAAAGAATCTTGCCTTTTCAAATTTGGATAGCAATTCGTCAATTAATCGGTTGATCTCTCTCCATATCTATATGTTGATTCAATGTACAAGCATCTAAGACTAATTGTACCCTACCTGTAGCTTTCTTCACCATAACCAGAGGATTGTTCATTACACTGGAACTTCGATCTATAATTCTATTCTCAATCATTTTGTTAATCTCATCCCAAACTGCTTCCTTCAACTCACTGGTATTGGATACGGTTTGGAGAAGAATGGAATGTGATCTTTGATTTTGAACTTACAAATGTAGTCGCTGATATTACCTGGACAATCGAAAAATACCACTTCATACTCCACTAAAATTTTATATAAATCTCATCTTTGTTAATCCGTTAATATTAGGGATTCATTAACTTTGTCTTGTATATTAGTTTGATGTGTTCCTTGACCAACATTATCGATTTTTGGTGATAACTGTGCTGTAGCTGTTTATCGCAGACACTGGCGCTCTGTTGTTTGTTCCTCAAAGTGACTATTTGCCACAAAAGTTGTCCAGCATCTAACGTCCCCTTTACCAAAACAAAGAAGATGTTCTTCAAAGTATAAGATGACTTAAAGTCTAACAACCAATCTAAACCAAACAGTACATCTCTATTAATATCGTCTACTATCAACAGCATTTGAGGAAATAACGTATTTCCAATACTGCATTTCACCTGAGTTTGTATTTTACAAGTTTACTTCCTGTTCCCATTATCCCAGTTATGTATACTCCAGTCACTGGCAATAACAGTAAGTGCTGTTTATTCTGTATCGAGTTAAAAAATGCGTTTGAGATGAGTGATACCTCACTTCCCGAATCTGTAAATATTGTTAACCTCAGAATTTTCCACTGCCCCTGCTATTATAGGTTGTGGGTTATTAGTAGCTAAGCTTGGTTCTTCACACAACAAACATTCCTTTGTGTGTATTTTGTGCATAAAGTTAACATGCTTATATGGAATACGCCCTCCTAATGTATTTCCATGACCTTGGCCCCAGCCTTGGATCCAGGTCGAACAACGTTTTCCTCATTACTACTAATTATGGGTTGCTACATTCCCATTTTGTATTTTTGGTTTCTCGGTACAAAACCTTGAGAAGTTACTGGATCTAAATTTGAATTCGGATGCTTCTTTTGATAATTACTGTTACAACTTTTCTTATTGTACTGGTGTACTTTTGCTAAGTTTGCTCATGCTTTTTAAAATTATTTCTGCTATTCTTTTTATAGTTTGAACTTTAACTTTGTTGTAAAGTTTCATTGCAGTCCTTATTTATTGCATCAAGTGCATCAACAAAAGACAACAACTCTTCTACCATTTTCCAACCACTACGTAAGATGTCTTTTCTTGCACAGATGGGCAATCGTCTAATTAAAATGCATACTAACCCTTCTTCTTCCACTGTCTTATCTAAATACTTTACTCATGTTAAATGCCAATCAAAATATTTCCTATAGTACCCCAAGTATTATTGTAATATTTTGGGTCCCATAAAACTGATATTAATTTTTCCTGAACATTGGCACCCCAGTATTTCTCTTTAAATTTCTTTTTAAAGTCTTTCCAAGAGGAAAAATTCTCAATATTTACTGTAGCCCATTCTGAGTCTGCCCCTAGAAGGCACTCCACAGCAAATTCAATCTTCTTAGAATCTTCCCAATTTTTTAGTAATGCTCGGTTAAACCTTTTTAAGAAATGGGTCAGATGTACTTCTGGCTTAAATTTAGGGAATTGTCTAGATAACCCTGAATTAGCTCCCCATTGTAAATTGGTCACAGCTTCACTAGTTAATACAATGGTAGGTGAGGATATTCTTTTTTCTACTTTATCCTGGATAAGCTTAATCTCTTTCTACAGTTCATCCATACCCTTCTTGGTATCATTAAATTCGGAAGAAGAAATAGGCGAAATGTTCCTTGATGTTATACTCTCAGTAACTTTTTGATCTATAATTTCTCCAAATTGTTCCAATAAACTAATTACATTTATAATATCATAGTTGGCTATTTTCTCCTTGAAATTCTGTTCTACATTATTTACTCATGTACTGAAACTTGTAATTTGCAACTGAATGATCAGCAGTAATTCATTATTCTTCTCTACACTCTCTTACAAAGTCTACAACCCACGCCTTACATCATTATATTTAATATTATACACATTTTCAAAAGATCCTAACTTTTCAACAAGTTCTGATTCTACATTGCTACATTTGTTCTCAATGTCCAGTTCTAACCTTTTTGATAAATCTTACAAATTGTCATTCTGTTTCTGACTAAGGTCAGCAAACATATGATTTATGTGAGTCGTTAAAAATTTGTCAACTTGTTCTTTAAATCTATTTTTAAATTCTCTACCTTATTATTTATAGCGTCAAATTCAGTCTTCAAAGCACCCATGCCTTTGCATAGATTATTAAATTATTTACTTTGAGAGTCTACTTTGGTGCTTAACAAACCTAAATTTGATGTTTGAATATTGAAAGTTTCCCTCTGAGCATTAAAAACCTCACTCTGGGTATTTAATTGTGAATTTAATGAGTTAATTTAAGACTCTGTGCATTTAATCGAGAATTTACCAAACTTAGAGTTGCACTCTGAGCTTTGACTAAATTCACCAACTCAGCCCAGTCAGGCACTTCTTTGCTAACTTTCATGGCCATAGCAGGTTCTTGAGTGTCTCCAGCCTGTCGTATATTTTCCATGCTTTAGCTCTTGTAAGCATTTAAAACTAACTTTAAATATGATAACTACACAAATAAAGTTCACTCAGCAGTACCTTGTGCCACTTCGTGCTAAAGTAATGAAGTTTTGTTTCACGTTCAGCCAGCACAGAATTCTCATAGCATAGGTTAGTGGATGTGGAGGCAGGTCAGCAGTGGTGAACAGCAGCTGGTGCCAGTGGCATCAGATCTATGTTGGTTTCTGTGTCTGCGCCCCACGATGTGTGTGAGAGCTGTATACTCCCCCACACTGGATCTTCTTGGTTGAAGTGTTCTTTGCGTATTTCTTCTTAGACACATATGTCAAAATTTTCTTTGCTGTTTTATCGTTGTGAATTTTTCGTGTTTTCACCATTTTTCACTCAAATTTGGCTCCATTAGATACTTGGACATATTCCAATGTCTCAGAGTAAATCCCTTGTCACATTATGTTTGGTTACTATGGCAACACACAACAGCTTCTTTTCTCATTTTTGACAGAAAATTCCTGTATCTTCAGTCCTTTCCCACAGGTTGCCATGTTCTAACATTTTGATGACTTAAAGTGTGAGTGTGGGTGTGAGTTATACCGATTTATTTCTCCAAACCACATTCCACTTCTTTATGAGGTGACTTACTTGGAATTTTGCAGCCCCTCTTCTCTATGAGATAGTCGGCTGCTGGAAAATCTCTGGACTTCTCCTCCATTGAATAGCGCTAGGTACAGGAACTTTTAAGCCTCTTTCTACTTATAAAATGAGTAGACGTACAAACTTTCCTTTTCATCAGTTAATGATGTATTTGACTGTCATGCACAATATAATTCAGACTTTCAACATACATATGTAACCTTCTGTAAGTACCTCGTACCATTGAATGTTATAAACGAAATGAGGTACAGCTAAAAGAAAGTAGGGTTAACTACCATGACTTTCTTAAAATGAATCAGAAAATATGTCTTGCTTCTCACAAGGATGAATCAAGAGTCTACAAAGTACTTTTTCAACTGTTATTGTTTCACATAACAATCATCACTGGCACAATGAGCACAGAGTGGCATAAAAATTCCATGGTTCTTTCATGCACATTCCCTAACACAGCTATGGATTGCCCGACAGGTACTTGTTGGTGTCGTTCGACCACCACATCTACCTTCTTCCTGCTACTGATTTTAAACTTGCACACTCAGACATGTGATGTGCAATAGGTAGGATTTTACCATACTACACTTGTATCTAGAGTATCATGTGATTGAGACGGTAGAAGGCTGAGTGGTTCTAGAATTTACACAGAAATTCTCAAATCACTACAAGTGACAAAATACTCGTAATCAGCTCGAGAAAACACACCAGAGTCTTGGGTATTATTTGTATTAACAGTTTTTTCAGTATTAGACACTGACATTTAAGTTTTTCATCTAGCAGAAATTTTGATGATATTTGATGAGGTAATAGATTCTTTCGCAGAAAGGAAAGCATGCCATGTAAAGCCGTAGCAAGATTAGAGAGAAAAAATGCTAGGACTTAAGAAGTTTGTACTGTCTCACTTGCCTCTTGTTTTTATTGGTTTTATGTATCCTATGTTTAATTTTATGTCACACAAAACCACAAGTTATTAACTAATAGAAAAGAAAGAGTGCAAATTTTATGAAGAGCTCTTGGTCTCCCAGTCACAAATAATCTCATCCAGTATTAATTTGCAGGGGCAGGGTGTCAAAATGGCTGACTTGGACCAGGAGAGGCACTACAGGATATTTTAATTTCCACTACCTTGAATACGGGTTTGATGGTTTCCATTACAAAATATACACGTTCGAATTGCACAGAGAGAAATACTGTGACGTGTGATAGAAGAATGGTGAGTGAAAAGGATTGGCACTGCACTTGGGCACACTTAAGACCAAATAACATATCTTATGTTTCCCCAATGGACGTATGTTTTATGTATCAGATGTTTCAGAAAGATTGGGCTCTACAAAATGAAAATATTTTGAAAAGTCGATTTAATTTTTGGCACCCGACCTCAAACGCTGGAGGGTGGGGGGATGCCACTATCTAGTATTGCCACAGTTCGGAAATATCGTAGTTCCGGGTCTGGTATACAGAGCAGTCTGAGTTGTAGTGGGGTGGTGGGTAATCTCCACATGACCCATGTTTACGTTTAGTGATTTTACTACTTCCTCTTGCTCTCTCGTCACCTGAAAACAAAACAGATTTCCATTGCCGGGATCTATCAAGTGAATTAAAATACATTCACATAATTACAGAAGGCTAAAATAAGTTATTAGTTTGAGATTATATTTTATTTCCACCTTTCTAACTGACAAGCATTAATTGCCTTGTAGAAAAATGGAGTTATTTTTGTTGGTTTGCTAAAAAAAATTGGCTTTTATTAACCTTTTGTTCTTAGGCAGTTGATTTATTTGAACACAGTGTGTAATTGCACACTATTGCCTAGTTTCAACTGTTCACTGCATTTCAAGAGCATGTTTTCATCTTCTAGCACATACGGCATTATGCCCTAATAAAGAACCAGACATGAGATAATACAGTACTGGTACCCCCAAGAAAAAATCACGTCCAAATCTGGACATATGAATGTGCACTTTAAGCTGAATTTTGCATTTTAGTGTGGTTCATGAAATTCTGATTCTCTTAGAATATCCTCTGATGTCTTGTTTCTTTTATGACGTAGTGTAACGTACAAACATATGGGCTTCCTGCATCATTGTAGCTGCGCAAGTGTGGTGATGCCTGTTATCTGGTGCTCTCTGGCAACTGCTGAAGCGAACCTGTTTCTAACATATCATGGGAAAATATTATGGATGGTGGTTTCAAAAGCATTACTTTCAATGTAAATTTCCTTTTGCGTAAGGTGAACTACAGAGGGGTCCAAAAAAATGTATCCACTGTTTAAAAGTCCATAACTGGCAATCTAATTGATGGAGTTGTCTCATCTTTGGTAGTGTAATGGTTTGTAGTTCTGGCAATTGCCACACAAGTGTTGTATTGCATTGTTTTGTTTTGTCAGATGACAGTCGCCAGATAGTCAGTGTTTTGTCCTTAGTTACACCTAGTTACTCGAGTAAACATGGCTGATGCAAGGCTTACATTCAATGAAAGGAAGTCAGTTTTGAAGTGGTATTTTAAGTACAAAAACATTAAAGAGGTTCAACGACAATTCCAAAATGAGTATCAAACAGACTCACAGACACGTTTAATGATTTGTCCCATGCGAGACAAATTTGAGGCCAAAGGCTGTGTTAAAGATGTACACAAACAATGATCTGGATGATTTGTAACAGTAACAAGTCCAGCTAACCCCCGTCGTGTGTTACAACAATTCACTTGCTCACCACAAAAGTCTGTGAGACAGTGTACCCGTGAAATTGGAGTGAGTCACTCAAGTGTTCGGTGAATTTTGAAGACAGCAAAGTGGAAGTGCTGCGTTCCACAATTGCTACACACAATGAACGAGGACAACCCAGATCGTAGAATGAGTACTGTGATTGGTTTACTAACATGGTGCACAACAATGAAGAGTTTGCAGAGATGATTGTGTGGTCTGATGAAGCACAGTTCAAACTCAATGGTACAGTAAATCACCACAATTGCATCTACTGGGTGGCGAAAAATCCGAACATGAATTTGCCGGGGCTTGTTGGGCCATTCTTATTTGATGGCACAGTTACCGGTGAGATATACCTTCAGAAGCTTCAGACATCCATTTTACCTGCCATCCAAGACTTATATGGAGAGAGAAGAGTTTACTTTCAACAAGATGGTGCCCCAGCCCACAACCAAAATTGTGTTAGGGCATATCTCGACAAAAATCTACCAGGAAGATGGATAGGCCTTAGAGGTGCTGTGGAGTATCCACCACATTCCCCAGACCTAACTCCTCTGGACTTTTACCTGTGGGGAACACTAAAGGACGTCATTTATTGACATAAGCCATGCACATTGGATGAACTTCGAGAATCCATCGTACATTCATGTGCAAATATCCAACTGAACACGTTGCAGTCAGTAGTTCGTGCTGCAGTTGGCAGCATCGTTTGTGTGCGGATGTTAATGGTGACCATTTTGAACACCTACAGTGATATCTTTAAGTTGGACTTTAAGCTACACTTTCACCAAATGTGAGGCAACTCTGTCAATTAGTTTGCAAGTTATGGACTTTTAAACAGTGGATACATTTTTTTGGACCCCTCTGTGTGTGCGAGAATGTACTATGAATTTCGTAAATCACAGAGCATTTGACTCTCATTTAAAAATCAGCTCTTTGAGGATGACCATTAGAAGAATTTCAAGCCCAAATGATCAGACATTTACGTAGTTATTAAAAATTTTACTGCACATTTGTCTGATGTATCTTAAAGTGTAACACACACCAAGAAGATCAACATTATATGTGAAAGCTTAGATTTTCTGGCAGCTTATTAATCATTGAGATCAGTATTATATGTGAAAGCTTTTCTTTTCTTGTAGCAACACTATGTACATTAATGTAAACCATTAACTTTTCCTATTTGTATGGTTGTGCTACTTAACAGTGATGTTGCTACTGGCTGACTACATCACGTTTCCTATGCTCTGAAATATACACCATCACCGGTTGTTGAGATCATGTGACATGAGCTAGGACTGGCTTACAAAATTGTTCATCATTTTGCCCACACCAAGAATCCTGCATCAAGAGGATCAAAGCAGACAATAAGAATTTGCATAAGCAGAGTAGGGTTTAACAACCTCCTTTGTTTGCACAATTGGAAGATTGTTAATTGTACAGGGTGTATTCGTAGACAAGGAAAAAAAATTCCCAGATTTTTCCCGGATTTCCCGGTTAAAAATACACTTTCTCCTGGTGAAAATACAATTTTTCTCTGTTAATTGATAGTATATGGTTGTCGTGTGTGTACAAGTAAACTTTTCTTTCCTAATAACTCTTTATAACACTTGTTTAATGTACGGTTAGAATACACATTTTTTCAACAATATTAACTCAGCAGAACTTGTCATGAATTTGTCTGCTACCACTTAAAGAGACAAACAGATGAATGTACAGAAATTAATCAACTGATGTGCATATTTCTACTTGTTTTGTTTTTATCCCAGCATCATTTACAGTACAAAATAACTTCTATCTGAAATGTATAAAAAGAAAGGAATGAGAAGAGAAAAAAAGTAATAATAATAATATGCTTCATTACATCTGCACCATTGATCAGAGACAAGCAGCAGCCAGCCTAAGGAATTTATGACCCATGCATAGGCTGCCATTAACATTACAATACAAATGAGTGCATTTGGAATGGTGCCATGATAAGTAAGCTTGGGCTGCTGTTAAACAGCATTGCATTGTGTTCAGTGATTCACACTGAGATGACAAAAAGACATGGGGTACCTTGTAATATCATGTCAGACCTCCTTTTGCTTGGCATAGTGCAGCAACTTGATATGGCATGGACTAAACAAGACATTGGAGGTCCCCTGCAAAATATTGAGCCATATTGCCTCTTTAGCCATCCATAATTGTAAAAGTGCTGTTGGTGCAGGATTTTGTGCACAAACTGGCCTCTTGATTATGTCTCATAAATGTTTGATGTCATTCATTTCTGGTGATCTGGGTGCCGTATCATTCGCTCAAACTGTCCAGAATGTTCTTCAAACCAATTTCAAACAATTGTGGCCCAGTGACATAGCTCATTGTCATCCCTAAAAATTTCATCATTGTTTGGAAACATGAAGTCCATGAATGAATGCAAATGTTCTCCAAGTAGACGAGCATAATAATTTCCAGTTAATTATTGGTTCAATTGCACTAGAAGACCCAGTCCATTCCATGTAAACACAGCCCACACCATTATGGAGCCACAACCAGCCTGCACAGTGCCGTGTTGATAACTTGGGTCCATGGCTTTGTGGGGTTTGTGCCACACTTGTACTTTATAAGTAGATGTTACCAAATGAAATTGGGACTCATCTGACCTGACCATTGTTTTCCAGCCATCTATCATGTCACTGATTAGGCCATGGGGCCAGCAGAGGCATTGCAGGTGAGGACTCGCTGTTAGCAAAGCTACTCCCGTTGGTCGACTGCTGCCGTAGGCCACTAAGACCAAATTTTGCCATAGTGTTCTAACGGATACATATGTCATACATCCCACATTGCCTTCTGCAGTTATTTCATACAGTGTTGCTTGTCTGTTGTCACTGACTGCAAACACTGCTGCTCTCGGTCATTAAGTGAAGGTACTCGACCATTGTGTTGTCCACGGTGAGAGGTAATGCCTGAAATTTGGCATTCTTCACACATTCTTGACACTGTGGATCTTGGAATACTGAATTTCCTATTGATTTCTGAAATAAAATGCCCCATGCATCTAGTTCAAACTACCATTCTATGTTCAAATTCTGTTGATTCCCAAAGTGCAGTCATAATAATGCTGGAAACTGTTTCATATGAATGACCTGAGTGCTAATGACAGCTTGACCAATGCACTGCCCTTTTTATACTTTGTGTATGCAATACCACCACCATCTATATACCTGCATACAGCTGTACCACAAATTTTGTCGCCTCAGTGTATCTCAGTTCTGCATTGCCTTGAATGACCGTTGTGGGTGACGATGGTCGCAGCTTGCGGAAAGGTCCCATCCTTGCAATTTTCTGTATAGGTGCAGTAGTGTCACTGCTAGTGTCATAGTGTGAGAGCCATCAGGTATGACACCAGAAGATGGCTGATATTGAATCAGGTAACTCTGTTGGAACAGTGGTACATCATGGACATCCTATGTATCATGTGTTACCTTTCATGGGTCACTGTTGTAAAGCCATTTTTCAACAAGACAATGCTTGTTTGCCAATATTACATGTTTCTATGAACTGTCTGCATGATATTGAGCTATTCCTACGGTCAGCAAGATCCCCATTTCTGTCCCTCGTAGAACATGGGTGGAACCAGCTCTAATGTCAACTCCATTCCAGTGCCAGTATCCAGCTAGCCTCAAGAGAGGATATAGTGACATTATGACACCCATCCATACCGATTCAGTGCATGCAGTCAGGCCAGAAAAGGCACATCATCATACTCTCAAATGGGCCCATGCTACCATTTTCTTTTTAAATATAACAAAATTTTGTTCTCACTGAAACAAAATGATGCACCGTATCAACCCTGTAACATCTACCATTCGAAAATCCATGAAAATAATAAAGACTGTAATAATTGAAAGTAATGACCTTCATAAAATTGCAGGTTGTTCTATTGGAACAACTGCTAATGTCAATTGCTGAGAGATAAAAACTCAAATGGTAAATGGCGAACCATTAATAATAATTACAATATACTCATCATTTGGTAGTTTAATGCAATAAGTTGCCTTAATTTGTGGTAATTTCGTTTATTATAACCTGACACATGTGTTTAAAGTTAATCTTGATTTATTGTGCCAGATTAAGTAACACTTTGCTATACACATTTCTGACAAGAACAAACAAAGACTGCCTGCCTTAACTATGTCCTATACTTCCACAGCAGGCACTGCTACTGCAGTATAAATAACGTACAACAATCAGTGCACTTCACAGTATTGTTTAAATGATTACATAATTGATAATATTATGATCAGAAGTTGTAAATCTCTGATAATTTGAGTGTAGGCTGTGTTATTACGATGTGGTGACACATTTTGTATAAGCACAGTTTGGACAACAAAACATTTTTAGATCAAAAATCGGTGAAAACAATCAATACTAAAAAAAGTTAATTTACATTAGAAATTTCATAAGTATTCTTAAGTTAAATTCAAACTGCTGTAATTTTCTGGAAAATAGCTTTACATAGGATAATAATAATTTGAAGTTTAATGGAATAATATTCAGTATGATTACAGTTTCAAACAGACAGTAGATTGAAATTACAGAATGACCACAATTTGTAGTAAGATCAAATCACAGTTGAAAAAATAACTTTTGTAAAACTCAACTACAGTTTCATGACTTGAGCTACAAAACAAAATTTGCAGTTGTGAAACAAACCCATAACATCTTAAATGCCAACATGTGAAAGAAAATCTTATCTTTATAATCAGCTCTATCTGTGTATCACCTAAAATATTGGCACAAGTTATATGGAAAGTTTTATCTGAATTAGTCTTTCTATACTACCACCTTCTAAAATATTTGCTATTTCTCCTAAAGCACTGGGTGTATTATATGTGCATATACTTATACTACACTGCACTCTCCATTCACAACAATTCAGTAGCTATGTCATTGTTCTTCTTCATCACATTCACTTCCACAGCTTAGTATGCAGTCAATGCCCATAGTGACATTAAAAATTAAAAGCATCAGAAAAAATATACTTTTTAACAATGCATCTGATTTAGATAATAATGAATAATACAGTGCTGAGAAAATTATTGCATTCTAAGCTTTATTAATTTTCTTTTAATTTAACTGAATGTTTATTGTCACTGGTATACTTGCAGGTAATCACCAAATATTTCATGAACATAAGACAGCATATTTTTCTGACAGATCTACATTTACCAGCTGATGTGTTTGAAACAAAGTAGATATTAACAACTCTGTTATGTGTCCGGAAAAAGACTTAAGTTTTCTAAGTGCCATAACCAATTTGTGTTTATGTATGTGTCTACTACTCAGTACCAGCAATATGTAAAGAGTGGTTAACATGGTGTATTCTGTTGTTTGTATTACATATAGAATTTTGCAGCAATACATCAAATTATATTTGGTCAGTTGAAATGAAATGTAAAATGTAATATATTGCAAACTGGTTTACAATACAGTCTGCTACACTGAATTTGTGATGCTGCGTATTTCACATATGCTGAATTCAGTTTACTACTAGAGCACACATGGAGTCTATCTTTTTATTTATAACCATTATTTTATTGCTTTTTACAGAATATTAGTGTAACAAAAAAAATTGGGAGGGGAACACAGAAAATTGTTCCTCCAAAAGTTATAGGAACAAAAACCAAATTAAGTGAAGCTGATGCAAAACCAAGTGCAACTTCTATGGCTTCAGTGACTTCAAAGAAACCCACAAGTAAGTGAGTAACAACAGCGTATACTGTAAAATTTTATATTTGGTAGCTATAATAAAATGGAAAATAGATACCATAAAATGAAAATATAGGAAAAAAATGAAATTTGACTAACTGCAAATTTTATCTGAGCTGTTGAGTGTATAGAGAGCTCTATGCAGATATGCAAGTAATACAAGATACATTCTGTCTTTGCAACTCTAATAAACCTATTTAGACTACACATTTTGCTTTATTTTAGAACATTTTTAGTGATCAGGGGTTTTGGTGCCTAATATGTTTCATAATATTTTTCCATTCACAGGTGTTCAGTTTACATCATATTGCACTTCAGCGACACAGAAAATATTATCTTTTTCACAAATAATCCAATTCAGTTCATGTACTTGTATATCCTATAGTGCTTGTAAAACAGTGACCTTGGAAAAGAAGCCTGAAAGACATTTATACGCATATACCTAAATATACATTCTTTGGCTACCTTTTACTACATCATGCTACATATAAAAGTTTTAAAATGTACTGCCAAATTTGGTATAGTGCTGTCAGTACAACAACAATGATGTAAATGGAAATGGCCACATCTGATACCAGTTGTGGCAAATCAAGCTGGGAAATTTTTACTTCCCTTCTTGTTTTTCCATCTGCCTCCTTAAAATTCGTTTTCTCATGTCTGACTTATTACCATTAACATATGTGAGTATAATCTGCATTTCCATAAAAGAGAAAGGTTGGCCCTCAGTTTTAAAGAATATAACACCAGATCTAATTTTTGCATAGTTTTAAGTATGTAATTGACTTTCTAGTTTATTTTGACTATTCCTTGTATTTTTTGTTATTGGGTGAAATCAGTAAATCTTTCATAACTTAAATTCTATTGTTGACTTATAAACAAATATAAATTCTGAATTAATTATAAACATTTGGAAGACAAAACACTGGCATTCATTGAGTATTCTGCCTCTATATCTACACCCAGCTACATTTACATTGTTTTGAATGCACTACCAATGCTGGACTTGTACCATATTTGCACAGGTTCACTTTCTTTGAGATAATATATTGTGGTTTGTCACTAATAATTACACTAGAGTTCTCCCTCTTATACTCAAGTGTTCCTTATGGCCTTTGAGCACACTTAGTCTTTGCCTTCATGACAGCTCACTCATTACACTGCCTTGTTGGGGGCTTTAAACCAATAGGCTGAAGGTTGGGATGAGTAGAATTTAGGAAACTCTTCTTTGAACAAGAAGCAAATAACTCTGATCACATCAAGGAACACACAAGCAGGTGATGTTGATAAACCGATGACTACGGAGTGCTGCTGCAGCTTAATTCTGTAGTTTCTCGAGGGCACTAAGAGATATTCCATGGTAACATGACCATGTTGGGTGGAAGTATCTGATCCAGAAAAGTGAGCAAGTCCTTGCCAAAGGTATAGTTAAGAAACAAATCGTGTTTGGGGGAAGGGGGGGGCAAAACTGAGGAAGGTAGGTCAAGTGCATAAATTTAGAAATGGAACATACTGACGGTTATGATTCATGTTATTATAACTGAGAAGTGAGAAGAAAATCGTAATGTCAGTCCCTGTGTAGGTAAATGATAAAAGACCCCCAGGATACTGTAAAGAAAAATTTATTAAAAACAAAAAATGAAATACTGATCGAAAATAAGTGTTGGCAAAGACATTAGTTATGAATGCATGGTAAGGTGCAGACAAATGAAAAAAACCATAATTCAGTTTTTGGTACATGGCTTTGTTTCTCACTCTCTAGTATGCAGAAGGTCTGTTAAGAAGTGCCAATCAGTATATGATGGGATACAAGTGTTCCATATCATACATGTTTCAAAATAAGGAAAAAACTTGATACCATTATTAAGAAGTTTTTATTCAAATGAACTGAAACTAAGTAAGGAGGACTTTCTTATTTATGACATGCACTGGTGTACTTGGAGTCCACTGCCTGCATCTACAATTGAAATGTAAGAGAAGAAGCCTGAGAGCCTACAAATCTGCACATGCACAGAACATTTCTAATAACACAGTTATATTATCCTATTTAAGTGTTTCTCATACGTGAATGCCCATTACTTTTATTTGTTTTTTTTTATTTGTTTTACAGCACAATTTTTGACTTATGTACCAGGACTTCAGGGCATCAGTTTTGAGTAGGGTTTTTGAACTATTGTTATAGTAAGAAATTTCTATGACATTGTTATGAATCATAAAAACTAATTGTATGTATTTTCTGTCTGATGAATCACGATGGGGAGCAAGTAAAGCAAAAAGACAAAAATTTAAGAGAAAATTTTGGAAAGTAATAGGAACTGGCTGCAGGATACATAAAATTTTCCATAGTAAGGTGTTTTGTTCAGTGCAGCAAAGGTAGGATGGATTTGCAAGTTGCTTGCATGGTTACACTTGATAGTACCTCTTTTGATGGAGGTAGAAACCTTTTCCTCATTATTCCTTTCCTTGAATTTTATTTGCAAAAAATTTACAAGAATTTTTCAGTGTGATATGTGTTGTCAGTAAAACGTAAAGAATTGTGTCACAATAGTTTGTGCATCATAATAGATGTAAAACAGGCTTTGACATTTAATAAATTACAATTATCAAGTGCAACCATTTGTATGTGAAATTTTAATATTTTTGTGAAATTTTTATTTTTGCATATTCATACAACATGGCAGAAAAATGTATGTCCATTGTTAATAGGAATAGTCAAAACATAATCAGCTAAGATGACATAGAATTGTGAGATTGAACAATTGATTTTCAGGCACCATGCATGCCTACTGCACAATGTTTAATTGGGTCAGAGACGAGTGTTGCAGGAGTGACGAATGATAGCGGTCCTCCACAGCAGAATAACCTTTGACAACGCAATGTTTACATCTGATGAGACAATGTGATGCAGGTCCCAAAGTGACATACCACTCATGAATGAAATCTTGAGAGCGATTCGAATATGAATTTCACATTAAAACCACCAAACATAACAAAGTTAAGGCTGCGATGACACTTGGCACAGAGGTGCTCAAAATGATAGCTATTTGCTGTTGCCTTTCCCTATACTGAGCGACATGTTGAACAAGCTGCGTGGCTGAGATGCACCCCTCTTGCTCTAAAATGAACTGGTTTATGGATCTCAACAGACCTTGTTCCAGAGTTTGATTTAACAAGATCAGATTCTACCTTGGCAAAAACTCTAAAGTGGCTTCTGCCCAGTACAACTGTGGCTGCGTAACTCCTGAAATTGATGCTGGCAAATGGAAGGTTGGTACTATTATGTTACACTTAGTTCCATTGATTAAAATTCCGCTTCCTTCCAGCTCTACATGTTTTGCTTCTGTAAACACTCCTTGCTCAAAACAACTTGCTACTACTACCAAATTCTCGTAGGTGGAGATGATCCAATACATCCTGACCCATTGCAAGCTCAATTTTGGCTCCACAATGTCCCTTGGACCACCTATTCCTTTCCCCCTGGCTAAAAATAACTGAACTGTACATGTGTACCATATTTGTAGCTTCACAGATTTTCCTCCAACTTTTACTATTTTTGATCCAAACTCAACACCGATTGTGTGATTACTTTCATCCTTAAATTACATTATATGAACTGGTGCAATAAACCCAACTTTCCTGACCCAGCATTGTCGATAACTAAAAATTTAAACAAGAAATTGTATGGCTGTGACATCGTTCAACACATATTTATTACGGCTTTGCCGCAAAATTTACTCCAACACATTTATTCCTCCAGAGGTCGATTTCTCCTCCAACAACACTCCACATACATCAGAAACTATGCTTCCCTTTCCGGTGACCTGATGACAGGGATCCCCATCACCCTTCCTCCCTCTTTAAAAGGACTGCTGTCCCTAGCAGCTCACAATACTCGAAAACATATAAAATACAATGCCTAATTAATCTATGCAAACCCAATGAAAAAAAAAAAAAAAAAAAAAAAAAACGTACAAATACTCTATTACTTTCTAGATTGCAAAGCACATGGTGCTTCATGCTGTACTCTATCTTCCTGGTTTTCTCTGCACAGAACACCTCTCTTCACTCCCCCTCTCTTCCTCTTTCCTTCCTGTCACACACGTGGAATCACATCCGGGCAACCCTTAAATGGCTGTAACTGCCCAATGTGTACTATCATTGTTCTAGTTGGCAGCTGAAGCTTAATATTAATGGCGGGTGTGGTTTCAACAACTTGGTATCACCCTTGATACCTCGTATAGGGGCTGGACAGCATTACACATTGCCCCACTCTATACTGCAGTAAACTTCCTTTCCACTTTACTGCATCTTCCTGCCTTTTCAAAGCCTTTGTATTCACATTTTGTACCCATTTCCAAACATCCTGAATTGTCCTTGTGAATTTACGTACAGATTCACCAGTCCTTCCTTTCTGTAGCTTCACTAAATCAAATGGTGACGGCATTTTTCACCCATACACTACCTCATATGGGGACGTACCGGTATTTGTATGAGTTTTTGCATTATATGCACATACAATATGCTTCAGATATTCGTCCAACTGATGGCGATGAGAATCCACACAAAAACTCAGCATCTTCCTGATCGTTCTGTGTACCTGTTCTGTTCTTCCATTGCCCTGTGGTTGCAACGTGTTCATCCTCAACTACTTTACATTCAACAATTTACACAGTTCCTTCAATAAATCTGACATGAAGTTGGTCCCTTGGTCAGTAATTATCATCTCTGGTAAACCAAACTTCAAAATCCAATTATTCACTAATGCTTGTGGGACCATATCTGCCTGTTGATTTGGCATAGACACCATCTCCACATACCTTGAAAAATGGTCTATTATTGTCAGAATGAATCTGTTCCTCGATGGTGTTCACCTAAAAGGTCCTAAGACATCAATCCTCAGCAAAGAGAATGGACATGTTGCTTCCGGTAATCGTTGTAGCTGTATCAGTTTCCGACTCTCTCTGGGCACATGGTATACAATTCTTGACATACTGATCCACATCTCCTTTCCTACCTCTCCACCAATACCTCTCCGCCACTCTCCTATTCATTGCTCTACACCCTCCATAATCAGATAACACGTGATCATGTGCTTCCTTTAAAACCTCATCCCTCAACTTCACTGGCACTACTACCCTTGGCCCGAACTTCATTTCCCTGCACAGAAGACCGTTGTACACATTAAACTGTGGCTGTGTCCAATACAGTTTACAATTGTTGTCAGTGTCCTGTAATTCTTGCCATGGTTTAAATGGTTCAAATGGCTCTGAACACTATGGGACTTAACATCTGTGGTCATCAGTCCCCTAGAACTTAGAACTACTTAAACCTAACTAACCTAAGGACACCACACACACCCATGCCCGAGGCAGGATTCAAACCTGCGACCGTAGCAGTCGCGCGGTTCCGGACTGAGCGCCTAGAACCGCTAGACCACCGCGGCTGGCAATTCTTGCCATGCTGCTAGGTCATAACCTATGACTTCTACTTTTGCCACCTTCCTACTTAGTGCATCCGCTTTACTGTGCTTCTTCCCAGGCTTGTGCACCACCTCATAGTCAAATTCACTAAGCCTCACAGCCCATTTAGCGAGCGTAGTGGACGGATCCTTCAACCCCAACAACCGCTTCAACACAGCATGATCTATCACTACCCAAAATCTTCTCACATATAAATAACATTTAAAATCCATAGATTTCGCTAAGCATTTCCCTCTCTCTTGCTGAGTAATTCTTCTCTGCTGCATTCAACTGCCTAGATGCATAGGCTACAGGATGTTCTTTCCCATCAATTTCCTGACTAAGAACACACCCTAACGCTTGATTCGATGCATCACATGCTAGTAGAAACTCCTTTTCGAAATCTGGACGCACAAGAACTGGACTTGACGTTAACACTTCTTTCAGTTTGTCAAACGCTTTCTGACACTCTTCTGTCCACTCAAATTTCACACCTTTCCATAACAATCACATCAACGGCTGTGCTAAATCTGCAAAACCCTTCATGAACTTTTGATAGAAATTACAAATTCTAATGAATGACTGTACTTCCTTAACTGTTTTCGGTTCCCGAAAATCCCTTACAGCCTGTACCAACCTCGGATATCTTTGCACTCCGTCCTTACTGATGATATGACCCAAATATTTTACTACTTCTAATGCAAGATGACACTTCTTCAGGCTTAATGTCAAATGAGCTGCTCTTAACCTCATAAAGACTTCCCTTAACTGCTGTCTATGTTGCTCCATACTACTTGAAAACACTATAATGTCATCCAAATAGACAAGATACTGCTGTGGTTTCAAACCCCTCAAGACACTATCTAGCAACGTCTGAAACATTGCCAGAGCGTTCTTCAAACTGAATGGCATTCTAATGTACTGGTAATGGCCTCTAGGTGTAGAGAATGCAGTTTTTGAATGATCCTCTGGAGCCATCTCTAACTGATGATAACCACTTGTCAAATCCATCGTAGAAAAGTACTGGTACTGTCCTAAGTGATCCAAAGTCTCTGATATGTTTGGAATGGGGTATGCATCCATTACTGTCTTATTATTGAGGTATTGGTAGTCACAACAGACCTGTATTTCTTAGTTCCATCCATAGATTTTTTAGGCACAACGACAATGCCTGCTCCACAGCAACTATTACTATGCTCTATAATACCATCCTCAAGCTACTGATAAGTAAAATCCTCCACAATTGGCTGCAAATCCCTCAGTATTCTGTATGGTTTGCGGTAAACATGTGCTTCATTCCCTGTTGGTATCCTATGTTGAACTAAAGGAATTGCTGGCAACGGCCCTTGTGGAAAAAACAAATCCTTAAATTCCCACAATAATTCTTCCATATGCTCTCTTTCTTCTCTAATTTTGTCATGCAATGCAATTCTATTGGCAGTTTGTAGTTGATCACTTTGCCTACCTCTTGAACACCAGTCTTCGTCATCTGGCACATCCAAATTTGCTACTAAAACTCCTTTCCTCAAATTCGCATCTACAGCACTAAAATTATCCACCTTCACAGGAACTACTTACCCATCATTTCCCTCCTGTACGCATACAACACAACGTTTCACAAAACAACCCAGTGTACCCAAAACTTCATTATCCTCCAACGGTTCAATAACACATACTGTACCCACAGGTAGATTCGACTCCATACTTACCCAAAGCGACTTCCTGGTGCCACTAGACACACACTCATGTGAATTAAGCCTTAATGCTAATGTACACAATTCAATTGGTTTGTTCATTACATTGAATGCCCCTCATGACAGCTCTGGATTGATAACAGTTTCCCCTAGCAGCAATAACATTCCAACAAGTTCCAGAGTTCATTCTCCAAGGTCAATTTTGACATGATATTGATGCAAGAAATCTACTCATAGGATCATGTCGTAGCCCTCGCTTACCCATGGTGCTACCTCCATGCATGCAAAAGTCAACTGTCACTGACCCCAAAGGCATGATGTCCTTATCCTCCACTCCACACAAACTATAACGTGGTGGGTCTAACTTCCTTCGTCCCATTATAGTGTTCTTAGTAGCCACTGACACTTGCGCTTCTGTGTCCAACAAAATCTTAAACTTTTTTGTTCCTACAGATCCAACCACTGAACATTTCACCTCTGCATAAGTATTCATAGCATTGAAATTAAATAGGAGCTCCCTTAGGTGTGTCTTGGGCCCCATCTGTCATTTAACGATTGTCCACCTCTCCTATCTCCACTTCTCCATCCTCCACACTGCTGATTTCCACCCCTTCCTCTATTCCTTGGTGACTAGGTACATTGCCTCTGCACATGTCTCGTATGACAACACTTAAAACATTTTATACCTGCTGCAAATACCATTTCCTTCTCGGGTACCCTATTGCCACGTCTATTCCCTCACATTGAATTTTCCAGCTGAATGGCCGAATACAGATCTTTCGGATCCCCTTCACGAACTTTCCATGACATATGTGCAGGTAAACCCAGCAAAAAAACATCAAGTGCCCTTTGCTCGGCATCCTGCAACAGAACAATATTCGCTTCATCGATGTGACCCAACTCGTAAGTATACTCATTAATTTCCCTTATCCTGTCCACAAATTTCTCCACTGTCTCCCCCTGTCTCTTTGTCATTTTACTTAACCTCTTCCAAAAGTACTGAGTGCTATTCTGTTTCTTGTACCTTTGTAAAAGCCCTTCCTTTAACTGCTTAAACTGTCCTGCCTTCCTTAAGGCCTCAGAACACCTTACAAATTTTTTCGTTTAACCCGTTAATCTAAACCGAGCGAGGTGGCGCAGTGGTTAGCACACTGAACTCGCATTCGGGAGGACGATGGTTCAATCCTGTCTCCGGCCATCCTGATTTAGGTTTTCCGTGATTTCCCTAAATCGCTTCAGGCAAATGCCGGGATGGTTCCTTTGAAAGGGCATGGCCGATTTCCTTCCCCATCCTTCCCTCACCCGAGCTTGCGCTCCGTCTCTAATGACCTCGTTGTCGACGGGACGTTAAACACTAATCTCCTCCTCCTCCTCCTCCGTTAATCTAATCTCGGCTATATGTAACAACTGCTCATAAGACCAACCATTCATCGCTGATGATGTCTCCAAGTCCTCCACATATGAACGCACATCCTCAGATGTCTTGCAAGAAAACAGAATAATCAAACTTGTGGCAGCTGGATCAGTCTCCTGCACCATAGGCAACAACGACTGATCAGATGCGGTTTCCCGCTCACTTCTAGATGTTAATTCATTTCTCAACTGCGTATTGTCTGCTGTCAATTGCGCTACTTTTTCCAACAAAATCTGCATTGCTTCTGGTTCCGACACACCTTGCATCTTAGACTCTGTCATTGTGTTGTTTTCATTCCCAGTTAGTCCCGAAATAAAACAATTAAGTACAAGAACAACCTGACTTCCTACAGCTCCGTATCATCACATTCAGTACCATCATAAACCCATACAAAAGTAATCAAATGCCACGAAAAAAAATAATAAATCTTACTTCCCCAAATACACTAACCCTTATTCTGACAAAATAAATAATATGCATACGCAAAACATCTAAAAATGTGGCTTGCCAGGAGCCACACTTGAAAAAACAAAAAAGGAGGCAAGAAAATATCCAATACTTAAAAAAGAACAATTTAGTCAGCACTCACCACGCCTTGTGGCTGTACTGCAGGTGGTGGGATTGAACGTCGTGCTGGACAGATGATGTCTGCTATTCAAATGTTGTGGTGGCTTCTGCCACTGAATGTACCAGTATGACCAAATGTAGCGGGAAGACACCAAATGTAGTGGGTGGGTGCCAGGAGGTGCCATATTTGGACTCGGTGAGAACTTTCCAAATACATTAATTTGTTTCCACTACAGTGCTCCAAGCACCTCGGTATGCATCACAGGACCCCACAATGCTGAGGAAGCACCCCAGCAGCATGTGCAACACAACACTGCGTCAGCCCGCTGAGTTCCGATGATGTCAGGATGGCTGTGCCAGCAGCTGACTCAGCTCTGCTTGGTGTGAGCCGCAGGCAGCCAGCTGCATCCTTCTCTTTGCTGGTGTGGCTGAGATCTCCACGATGAACCAGTGTCAGCTATCCAGCATCAGAATCTGCGGCCTTCACCTTGGGAAGTCTCCGGCATGTGTCGGGAGCTGAGATGACTGCCCACAGTAGCAAGCCGAGAGTGGCCCGCCGCTGGCTGGATGCGGACACTGTGTCGGCCTCAGAGGGTCGAACCAGTGACCTGCCGAGGACTGGAATGCTGGCGCACCATCTGCTGTGCGTGTAGCCGGTGGTGCAACATGCCCCACTGTCCAGGAGTGCTGTCACACTTCAATGAATCTCATTAGAAAACTGCACCTATTTATACTCAGCTGTGCACCTCTGTTTTGCCAAGCGTGCCACTTCGTGTCATGTATGCATAACACTTAGGTTGGCCGGTAGCCCTCTTCTGCCTCTGACTTGCGCCATGGAAACAGCTGTGTGCGGCCTCTCTGGCAGTTCTGCGTCCCTGTGGCCTCTATTTGCCTTCGCAGCTGCTGGTATGCATAACTTACTGCAATCCGGCCCGCATCTGGCAGTAACTTGTGCTCTGAATACTGCACAAAACTAACTTTCCCTATCCTAAACAGTGGTGCCGCTACAGCTGAGACGAGAGGCTATTAGGAACTTATCAATTTGAATAGGTAAAGGGGAGAAAGAAGTAGATAAAATAAAGGAACAAGTAGAATCTGGCTTAAAATTGAAAATAGTGATGTTAAAAACAAATCAATGAAATAAAAAGTGAATTGAATTCTTTAGCTGCACATGAAACCTCTACAATGATCAGTGTTCCACGGATGAACTCAGGATCGGCCAGATGTCTTGGAGATGACGGGAAAATTTGGAAGGTGAGCCGCAATTGTTGGCAAATATACACAGTGATAAGTTCACTACCTATGAAATATTTGAAAGCATTTTCCTGAACAAGTTCTACAGTGAAGCGAAGCAAACGCGACTCCGAAATGAATTTCTGAATGGGCCAACATTTAAACATGGAAATGGGTCGATGCCAGAATTTTGTAAACATGAACTTTCAAGATTAATGGATGTGAAACATCCATTGGGAGTGCTTACTGAAATCACAATGTTGAAGAGGTGGTTACCAGAAAATTTGGAGTGGGATCTAGTGCACAGTCATAGTAACTCAATAGACCAATTTTTGAGCTTTGTAGAAAAATTAGAATGGTTGTTGAAATTTAAACTGCCAAGTAAGCTGATAAATAGTTTTCAGAGTGGAGATCATAACTACAGTGTGAGTAACTACTATGAAAGACATCCAGGAAGCTATCAACAGAATGCAAACAACAGTTGTGATAAGGGAAATGGTAACAGGAACACATCCAATGATAAATTTCAAAGGGGGTAATGGGTACAGTTACATTTGTAACAGGGACTGACACCAAGAACTTAGATCTGAGGGACCGGCACGTGGCAAAATGAACCAGCATAGTGGGAGATCAGGAAACTAGGTTTCCCTGCACCTCAGGTCAGGAGATGGCAAAGTAAACTGGCAATGAATAGGACCCGAGTAAACAGAAATGATATAGGTGTTAATAAATCAGCACAAAGGCATCAGAACTTTGAAAGAGTTTAGTAAGAGATAAGAATCAAATAGCTAAATTTTCATATCATATAGTACATAAAAGTTGTAATCCCAAGACAATGAAAGATAACAATAAAGGTGATGATGATGATTTATGGCTAAATGATTTGTTTTATGAATGTGACATGAAAGAGTGTGTGAATGCTAATACAATGAAAGATTCTATGTGCCAAAAGGAAGCTGAGGTGGAACTGAATTTGGTGGAGTTAGATGGTATAGAAAATTCTAAACAGGCACTGACAAGTGGTAATGATTATAGTGATGAAGGTGATGTTTCAGGTGATACTGTGATAGTGAAAATTGTTAAGGAGGTTAATAAGTGTGGCGTAGCATCAGTCTTGTCAGTTGTTGATGAATTTGTGTCTGTATAGGCAGATATTGGTGAATTATTTTCAAAGGAAGGTAGTAATGAAATTTTATGTGCTGAAGTTACTAAAGTTGAAGATGCTGTTAACGATACTTCAGAGGAAATAATCTGTGTGTATCTTTCAACTAATGAAGATGAACCCAAAACTATGGATGGATCTGTGAATATTGAAATTTTGTTTGAGAATGAATGTGGATTAGAATTTGATGTGCGATCTGAAATTAAAGTGGTGCAGGAGCATGTAGGAGAGGAGAAGATAATATGCTCAGGTTTAAATCAAAACGCAGCGGAATTTAATGGTATTGTTGATTCTGAAATTGCACAATGGTGTAACTACAATTTATGTGATGTAACGGCAGAGGATGGTGAAGCTATGAACGGTTCTTATATTGGTAATTTGTCGATGGAGGTAAATGAGGTTTTATGTAGCGAGTTGTATGCTGTATCAGCAGCTGTTGAAAGTGCTGCTTGTGAAGGTGTTTGTAATGACGTGGAAGTAAAAAGTGAAGCTTTATTTCATGATAATGATGTTGTAGCTACTAATGTTGATAATTTTAAGGGAGAAGACAGAGTTTTATTCTAATATAGAAAGTTATTTTTGGACAGAATGGTATCTTAAGGAGGAATGTGAATTTATTGTAACTGATTGGCATTGGTATGGTAGAACATTACAATCATTAATGTCTCATTTGTGGACTCAAGAGAAGTTTAAAGTTTAAGATAGTGAGAGGTCTAAAAGAGAGAAAAAATGTAATTGTTGTTTCATCGCATAAGGGGTTTTTTTTTTTTTTTCACAAGATATGTGCAGTTATAAAGAGATAGTTTAGATGCATGGGGTATATAAGGGATTTATTTATGTGCATGTGTGTGTTAGACTTAAGTTTTTGGATGTTTTTATGTTAGTTGTAAATTTCAAATTATGAGTTATGGTCACACCAATTTGCATGCATGGAGGTCGGAGAAATTTGGAAAACGAAAATTAATAATGCTTACCTAGGAAGACAGATGTAGGTTTATCTGCTTATCTGAAAATATTTTGAGGGAATAATTTGTTGTTGTATGGAGTAACAATTTAAGTATTTAGCTTCACTACATGAAATTAAACAAAGGGGAGATTTGTTTGTATTTGTTGTTAGTTTTGAGTCTAAGGGAGCTATTTTAATTATAAGAAAATATTAAGTTTCTGATGAAGTCGATTTGGAATATGTCACGAGGTGCATATCTCAAGTTGGACACTAATAATTATTGAACATATTACGAGCATCTTGCAAACACTGTAAATCAGTTGTTTACATCTGTTTGTATGGATTCCACTTGGGAAAGCATTCAGTGCAGATCCTGGGTGGTTTCTGAAAGTGTTTGTGTTCTGGTATCTACACTCAATTTGAATTTCAACAGATTTGTTCCCAAAAAACGTTGGTGATGGAATGCAGAGCCATACAGAATATCAATGGAGTACTCGGCTCTGAATCAGTGGAGTGCCACTGGAGACTTCGGTATGACAAAAAGGTTCTGTGAAACTGAGCCCAGTGGTCCTGATATTTCTGCAGCATTTCAATTGAGAGTTGATTTTGATAAATGTATAGTTTTATTTGGCATTACATTAATATGCCACAATTCATAATTTATGTCAGATGTAAGTTTATTTAAATTTAAAGCATGCAGCATCAACACCACTACAAATAATTACACTGAGCATTTCGCTCTCATTTAAGTAAATGGCCGAAAGAAACAGCCTCCAGGAATTGTGAAATGAACCCTGTCATCCAAGACCGGATGCCATAAAAGGGCACAGATTCACCATGAGATGAGGAAACTTACAGGCATCTATTGTCTTTTGAGGCCTAAGTGCTGTAGCATGCGAGTGAGACAGATGAGAACGTATGTTATAGAGAAACCCAGCAGAAGGCTTTTTTGGCCAAGGAGACATAGTAGTGTTAATTATGGCAGACCTAAGATTGGCCATAAAGAGAAACATTTATGAAAACTATTTAATTCTGAAGTAGTGCAGGGAATGAAGACACAGTAATTTTTATTTGCCATTCTCCATATCATTTCATGGTGATCCAAATATCATATTATAATAGTTTAGAATTTACTATTAAAGTGAAATTAACAAGTTTCGTAACAAAGAACTGAACACTAAAATCTGAACACTTTGGTCAAACTTAACTATCAACATTTCATATATAATTAAAATGACAAATGTTGTAAATATCAACTCTGTAACTTTTTTTTTTTTTTTTCCTTCCGATTTTGGCCATCTAGAGACCGCGTTAAACAACTATTTTTCAATGTACATTTCTCCTATTGCGCTCCTCCTCTTTTCTCTTCTGCCAATATGTCTTCATCCTCTCTCTGTGCTGCTCCCTTCGGTCTTCTGTCCACACTGTTCCTCCAGTTCTTCTCTTCTTCACTTCAAACCCTTCAAAATGTTGAATTTTGTCTCTCATTAAGTCTCTGTTGGTTATATCATCTTCTCCTATACCCATCTCCTCTAAGCCTGCTTTGACTTCTTTGAACCAGGTAATTTGGGTTCTGGGGTTTTTGTAAAAAAACATGAATATTTTCTTTGTCAGCCTTTCATCATTCATTCTTTTCAAATGGGCGTAAAAGCTTACTCTCCTCTTCCTCATAGTATCTCCCACTTTCTCAATTTTGTCATACACTTCTCTATTACTTCTAAGCTTCCAAGTCCCATTCTCAAACCTCGGCCCAAGTACTCTTCTAATGATTTTTCGCTCCTTTTTTGCTATAGCTTCCATTTCCTTGTTAGTGTTCATTGCTAAACATTCAGATGCATACAGACACTCTGGCTTAATCAAAGTGTTGTAGTGCCTTATTTTTGCGTTAATTGATACTGACTTCTTGTTGCACACATTCTTTCCATTTCCATTTCCATTTTTCTTGTTCTTGTTTTATTTCCTTCTTTATCTGAAGCATTGGGCTGGATGATTTCCCCTAAATATTTGAAATTAGAAACCTTCTTTATCTGGCCATACTTTGTAATCATATTGTTCAGTGCCTCTTTTACATTGGTCAGGTACTCTGTCTTTTCAAAGGAGATTTTCAGTCCTGCTTTTTCTGCTGTTTCATTCAGAATATTGATCTGTTTGACTGCTTCTTCCAAACTTCCTGCCAGAATCGCTAAGTCATCAGCAAAAGCGAGGCAATCTACTTCTAATCCATCCTTTATTCTTCTTAATCTGATTTTTTGTATTCCTTCTTCAGTCGTTTTCTTCCTCCACTCTCTAATAACTTTTTCTAACACACAGTTGAATAGGGTAGGTGACAACCCACCTCCTTGTCTTAATCCTGTTCTGATTTTGAATGGTCTGGATACCTCACCACGGAACTTTACTTTTGCATATGTATCCGTAAGTGTTTCTTTGACGATTGCGACTGTTTTCTTGTCTGCTCCAAACTCACTAAGGATGTTAACCAAGGTTGTTCTGTCAACGGAGTCATACGCCTTCTTGCAGTCAACAAACGTGATAAAGATGTCTTTTCCTCTTAATCGTCTATATTTAATAATTAACTTCAAGTTTAAAATTTGCTCCACACAAGATCTTCCCTTCCTAAAGCCTGCTTGGTATTCACCAATTTCTTGATCAAGTTGTTTCTCCAATCTGTTTTGTAGGGCCTTAGATAGAATTTTATGCATTACCGGAAGTAAAGATATCCCTCTGTAGTTATTTGCATTGGTTTTATCCCCTTTCTTGAAGATGGGGTGGAGTAATGCAGTTTTCCATTCTTACGGTATACGTTCCGTTCTCCCAATCTCATTGATTATTCCCAGTAGTTTTTCTTGAGTTGTATTATCCACACTTTTCCACATTTCTGCAATTATCATGTCTTCCCCTGGTGCTTTATTGTTCTTAAGATTTTTAATGATTTCTCTGATTTCTATGAGGCATGGGGGTTCAGAATTATTGTTTACTATGTTTGGGGTGTTGGCTGGTAATTTTTCAGTAGGTTCCTGACAGTTGAGGAGTTGTTGAAAATATTTTGCTAATATTTCACAATTTTCTTCATGATTCATTGCCAGTTTTCCACTGGTATCTTTAAAACACAGATTTGGTGCTACATATTTTTGTAGTTTCTGTCTGAATGTGCTGTGAAAGGATCTGTTATTGTTTCTCTTAAAATCTTTATCCATTTGTGTAAGTTCGTTCTTTTCAAATAGTCTTTTTACTGATCTAATGAGTTTTGCTGTAGAAGATCATTGCTGTTTGAACTCCAGGTAGTCCTTATCACTTTTGGTTGAGTGCCATTTCTTCCATGCCTTCATCCTTTGTTCTATTGCTTCCTCACATGTCTCATCCCACCATTCGTGTTTCTTTCTCTTTTTCATTTTTGCGACTTCTTGAGCAGATCTTATCATTCCTTCTTTTATATCTTCCCATTTATCCAAACATATAACTATGTTTTGACAGAATTCTTCTCTTTTCTCTTTCAAGATGTTTGCGTCTATCTTTTGAGTTTTCCTGTTTTGAATTTGTTTCTTTCTTTGTGGTATGAAATTTAATTTGATTGTCGATAAGTAGTGGTCAGTTACAATG